>NC_136623.1:29899832-29964832 GCF_933228915.1 Telmatherina bonti | reverse complement strand
CCCCCGTGGCCCCCCGGGGGATAAAAACCAACAGTAGCCCTGATACCCTCCCCAACCCTAATAAAAGAGAAGCATGATTTATTCAGTCTGTTTACTACATAATCTGTCCGCCTGTCCTCTGAGAACAAATTAAATGTATGAAAAAGGCTGTGAAAGAAGAATAGTTGAGGGAGATAAAGAAAGAGATGGAGAGAAAATTAATAATGTAAACCAAAATACATAAAAATCCCAAAGCTGAAGGTTTCTAATAACTTAATTCACAGCAGACACATTAGATGCATGCCAAACGCACATCCCCAAAACTCCACACTACTGCTCCTTAAATACCGGCAGGAGAAAAGGAAGAAGAAGAATAAGAAGAAGAAAAAAAAAAAAAAAAAGGGGGGGGGGGGGGGGGGGGGGGGAGAATAAAAACCAACACGGTTGGTGTGATCAGACCTGAGCGATCGGAAGATGCCAAAAAAGAGAGAGAGAGCAATGAAGACAGCGAAGGCTGAAAACACAAACACACAAGACAGCCTGTAATTTTGACCGTTGTTGTTTTGGCGAGTGGTCTCGCACATTAAAAACAACTGAAGCAACATGACAAGCGAGAGTTGCATTTCTTCCACCGTAGTTTTGCTAAAGCAGATAATCCATAAAACATAAGGCCTCTGTATTGACGTCTTTCCTCAGGCGGCTGAGTGAAGGGCGTAGCTGGGATGTCAGGCCTGTCTGTCGGCCGGCTACCACTCTCATTATCCCCGCGCTTCTGTCAAGGGCAGTAAGGTCACACTCCAAAGGAGCAAAATAAACTGCTAATCTAATATTCAGCCATCTTATCAAAGAATGACTTATTAGACTCAAAGAACCAGAACTGTTGATGAGGAGGAGAGATTCCCCCAAAGTGGAAGTTCACATTTTCTGGAGCTGAAAAGTCAAACTGCAAATGTAGCATGTGTCATCTTCCCTGGTGGGAAGGAGTGAAAAGCACGCTGCGTCAAACAGCCTCAAATGACGGACCTTCTAGAGACTGAGCGAAAGTACAGCTTTGGATTTCACACAATAAGCCACTCAAGTGTTATTATAGTTGCTGATTCCTCCTACTCAAAGCCAGAACACTTCTACACCTCTCAAAAGTATACGCGCGTGCGCACACACACACACACTCACAAAGGATGTCTTTGTTTGGCTATGGCTGCTGTTGTCTTGACACCCACCATCTGCTGCCCCAGCAGCAGTGAAGACTGGAGACAAGAGTTTTTCTAGTAAAACTTACCGGCCACTTTCAAACCCCCCACCCCACCCCTCCCAATCACCACCGCCATCAAATGACAAAAACACTCTGCAAGGTTTCACTCAAACACACACTGGCCTTTCTCCCACTGCAGACACTCTGATGCTCTACAGGTTGAATCGGAGCTCGATAAACAACTAATTCCTGCATTGTGTTTCAGGAAGTTCATGCAGAAATGTATAAAAAAAACAGTAGACATATGCTTTAGTCTAAGAACCAAGCAAATATCCTGTGAAAAAAAGCAAAAAAAAAATGTCTCTGTTGGTTCTTGTTAAAGAGTGTGAATGCATGAAGCGAGGAGGGGGGCGAATAAATTGCAAAGGTCCTACTCAGTCACCATCTCCAGACGTGAGATGGATCACAGAGAGCGAGCACTCAAAAAGTAAATGAAAAAAGAAATAAATAAGTAAATAAAGTACGCTATGCAGATGAGGGCGACGAAGCCTCCGTTTCAGCCTATTCTATGCTGCACCGGCCATTCATCACCTGCACATGCAAAGCGTCGGTTCTGGTCCTTAGCATATTCGCATATTCTAATGAAGGCTTGCATGCAAATGACGACGACCTTTTCCTTTTGGCTTTGCCTTTTTTCTTTTCCTTTTTTTTTTTTTTAACAACTTTACATTAAGAGAAGGGGAGTGGCGAGCAGTGGCTCTAATGGCTATTAGAGCGACAGGCTGGCTACGTGACGTTGTGATCTAAACTCAGGGACGCTGTAATTAGGCTAATCTATTACCAGACGGCGGCTGTCAGAGATCTTTATGGCAAAGGACAGACTTGTCAGACACTTTATTTATTAAAAACTGGCTGTGGATTTCCTAAAGAGATGGTCAGTTAGACGCAGAGAAAAATGTCCCTGTTCGCCTACATGGATTTGAACATGAACAACCCAAGCACCCATGAGACCCTGTGATGGCCCTGGACCCCTTTAAGCGCTGCATGCACAGCAATTTAATGCTGGCTGAGGGGCTCCAGCTGGTTATCAGACTGAAGGTTGGTAATTTAGTCCAGTTTAAAGACTTAACATGATGCACTTTATATATATAAGAACAGATATATTAAAGAATTATTCATTATAAGGAAATTATTACACTTGTTGATGTCTTTAGCTCTAAATCTGGTCTTCATGCGACAACAGTTTCACTTGGAAACAAAACAGGAAAAAGAAAATACTGTTATTTGAATAAAAAAAACCAAAAAAAAAAAACAAGCCTTTTCGTCCTTTTTCAGAAAAGCATCAAAGTTGCATTTATCAATGTCACTATTGGCGTATTGATTACTCTCTGGCTGTTTGTGTTTGTATCCTGCTCCCCATCACAGGCCCCTCCCCTCGACACGCGAAGACCAGAGGAAGGGAGGGGAAAGTGGCCGTTAACAGCCTCGCCTCTCCTGTCCACCAGGCAGGGTCCCGGGCTGTCGGCGGGGAGGCGGGAGAAAGTTATGCCTCCTTACTGTGACTTTGAAATTCCTCAGATGAGGCATAAATATTGAAATATTGAAATGAAAGATGGGGGTTGGAGGGAGAAGGGGAGGAAAAGGGTGAGAGGATAGACGGTTGGATGGGGGGGGGGGGGGGGGGGGGGTGAGACAGGAGGCCCACTGAGAGAAAAGACAAGGCCCTCACCCCTCTGCCAGGCAGCGTTCTAGCAGGCCGACAGTTATGGATAGGAAACATTACTGCTGCTGGTAATTAAAGCAAAAACTAATACTGTCTCTTGGATGAGGGGGTTTCATGGTGAGCATCCATTTGTCACTGTGGCACCCTCGCCAAGGCCAGATTAAATCACACACATATTTAGTCCTGCTGCGCACACGGAATCCATCTATCCATCTATCTATCTATCCATCTAGTCCTTATACTGATTGATAATTATCCATCTGTGTTTATCATATCGGCTTTCATCTTTGGTTTTTGCCCCACGCTCTTTTGGGAATCTCTATCTATAATTCATTACTCTGCTTTTAAACAATTTAAATACGTTTTTCTGCGCAGAAGAAAGGTTGAAGGAAGGAGGAGAAAATAGGAAAAACCGAGACCCACGTAGGTCGCCGCTACTAAAGAGTCCTCATCGAGTCAGTTAGTGACTGACTGGAGTGACTGACTGCAGAGTGGCAGTGAAAAGGCCACTGGCTTTGAGGGAGGGAGATGGGGGGGGGGTGGTAGTGAGGAAAAGACGAGGACGAGGGAGGAGGGGATGCCATGTCGCCAGACGGAGGGGATCGGTGACACTGAGCGTGTCACAGGGTGATGGCTGCACTCTGCTAGGACCAGCAGCCCCTCCAGCGCTGTCAGAGGAACCAGCAGCTCCAGATACTGACACTAGCAGCCATACTGACAGGCCGAACATGACTCGTCTCCGCTCTCGCTACAGACGAGGCCTGACGGCGCGCAGAGACACCGCGAAAAGGACGGATGGAGGGATTAGTAAGGCGGAAAAAAGAAAACACATACATACAAACTGAATCTGTGTGTCTGATGAACTGGACAAATGGTCCACAGCACATGCAACAAGAAACGACCCCCACCCCACCCACCCGCCAACCGCTTTAACCCGATTGGCTGAAAGGATTCCAGCCTGTTAGAGCTGGATGGAGACTATCAATAGTCTTGCAAAAGTCGTAGAAAGGATTCCTTACTTTTCTTTGACTCAATAAAACTGCTCAAATGAATGAATTTGAAAGAAACCAAACTTTTGTCAGAAAAATAAACATCTTTGTAATGTAGTTCATACAGAAATGCTTCACCTGAAATGTTTTTTTCTCAGCATTTGTCACATGAATTAACATCCTAGATTAGGTTTATTCAGGTTTTCTCAGCACTGGCTGTCTGTCTTTTTTTACTTTTTTAATAACTTCACCTGCAAGTTGATGTTATGATGTTTTAGAGACTAGAAAAATGGTTAGCAGAATAAAAAGCTGGGTGAACCCAACAAGACCAACAAGATGGCGGGCGGCGGTAGAACGGAGGGATGACGATGATGGGGTAGAGACTGATAAATGGTGATTTGAAGGGAAAAACATGAAGAGAGGGGGGGGGGGGGGAGGAGGGAGGTAATGCCAAAAGGGGAGAGGGCAGAAAACACAGAAGGGGGAGAAAGAGGGAGGAGATGTAGAGAACTCGGACAGAGAGAGAGGAAGTGCAGCAGCGAGACTGTTGATCTTCACGATAAGCGCTCCCGACAACTTGTGACCAAAGTGGCGCTTCGACACTAATCGGCCGTGAAGGCTGACCTGCAGCGAGGCAGCACAGTTCAGATCGCATAGGCCCGGCGCTGTGGCTCAGACGAGATGGACCCGGACAGGAGACATCCAGGCATCAAAACTCCCTGAGAAATTGCGACATGGCTTCGGTGCACTGTGAGAAGAACATAAGAGGGAAGGGGGGGGGGGGGGGGGGGGGGCAAGCAGTGATACTCGTTGCTCTTGGCAGTCGAAGCAGACTTATCTGGCTTGAGATGAAAAGAGAAGGACACTGGCAAAGGAGAGTAGAGTGAAGGAGTGAAGGGGAGTGTGTACGGGAGGAGAGGGAGGAAAAATATGAGCAGAGTGAAAAAAAAAAATATATATACACAAAAGATCAATTTTTATTGACAATTATCTGCGAGCTGTGCTGTCCTGAACTGGAGGATAACCTTGAACTGTGTGTGTCCGACCTCTGCAGGACATAACGTGTGTGTGTGTGTGTGTGTGTGTGTGTGTGTGTGTGTGTGTGTGTGTGTGTGTGTGTGTGTGTGTGTGTGTGTGTGCCAACAGGTCTGACTAGTCTCATGAGCAAAAAGGTAAACAGGCCAAAGATGTTAAAAATGAACTGAAGGTGAAGTAAACACACGTAACACACTGTGCACCTCCCCGGAGCGTTTTACCAGATCCTTCCTTTCAGCTCATCCCACCTCAGTAATGGCAGGAAGGAGGACAGCTATGTAGTAGCAGGAGCTTTGTGACAAATGTTAAACACAACTAGTCAGATAATTAATAGATTTTTAAAGGAGTTACTGCTTTTGTTTCATGATTTTTTTTCAGCTAAAGTAGTAAAAAATGTACTTGATTTGACTATTGTAGGTTTTTGGAACAATGGTTGAATAAATGAAGCAATTTGCGGATACAGATTTAGACTTTCACAGTCATTTCTCATTATTTTTTTTTTATTTTTTTTAAATCAAGAACCTTTAATCAAGAAAACTGCTAACAGATTAATCAGAGATGAGACGAGCAGCAGTAAGAATCACTACAAACCAACATTAAGAAAGGTCATAAAAAGTCCTTGAAACGACTTTTCATTGTGGAAACAAGTGGAAATATTTCACTCAGATCTTTTTTTTTAAACTTTTAGACTTTTTTTTTTGCTGATAATTTGCAAATGAGCAAAGTTTGGACAAAAAGCAGAAAATAAAAGTCAGAACTTTTATTTCCTGAAGAATATCCAACTCTAATCTACACTTCTCGACACGCCGGCCTCTCTTCAGACATATTACACTTTCTTAGACAAATATTTTCACTTTCTCTCAGAGTGGGCTGTCCTCCATTGCCAAGGCGACGCCGCCACCGCTGCCGCCAGCCACCACGACAGTCATGAGCACGAAACATGAAGCTATATTTTAATAAGCAGGGAACGTGCATGTTTATTCAGTCGTTAATGATGACTGGCTTCCACTTAAGGCGCAAAAAGGACGTTTTGCTGTGCAAAAATAAAGAAAGCAAAAAAAAGAAAGAAAAACATGGGATCTAATCATATCTGGCACCATAAATCATGTGTGACTGTGTCCCTTTAGGACAATTTACAGCAAGCAAACAGGAGCCAGGTGAAGAGGTGGGGGGGTGGTGGAGAATGCATGAACAAGACTGTGTGTATTCACGTATCTGGAGAGGACAGCGCCGTTCTGAATACACTTTATAGGGAGTGAAGTGTGGTTGTTGAGGGTTTTTTTTTTGGAGAGGTTTGACACACAAACAAGCAGGAAGCACAAATCGAATCAATGCGTTGTAACTGCAGAGCAGCCACAACACAAAACACAGCCCTGCTCCTTCTTCCTGGCTGATAATATGCCCATAGATTTGATAATGGCAGCAAAATTCAACCTAACTACCAGGACACAAGTCAGGTTGTCAGTCTGAGTTTTCCTCACATTTCTCTACACACACACACACACACACACACACACACACACACACACACATGCGGTTGGTTAAATCAGAGACAGAAGCAGGGATTCTAGAAATATTCCTTTATTGATCTGTTGTGGAAAGATGCTATCTCTTTACATGAGGAGCAGACCACTGGAGCCAGAACACACACACACGCACACAAACACACAGCAGCATCACTACAAACACACAGCACAATCAGTACATGCCGTCGTCTACAGAAAACACAAAGCCAACCTGCCCACACCAGCGCACACACTTCACACACACACACACACACACGTCTGCAGAATTATTGCTTGCAGTGTGAGAATCCAGGAGTCTCAAGACACAAATACCATTGTGAGCAATTACAAAGTGGCCACACAAGGAAAAAAAAAAAAACACTGTTTATTTATTCATTGATGAATTTAATTGCTCGTTAAAGTTGTTACACGAACGGTTTCTGCAAACATGTCGAGTTCGGTCTGAAAGAGGGAGAGTTGCTGAGAAATGGGAAGACAAAATCTTCACTTAACACTTTGTGCACAACCTGAATTCTTCACCACAACAAATCGCTTGGATTTATTCAGCCCTGCTGAAAAATTTGCCGTCTCAGAAAAAAGACGAGGAGAGCCGGTTTTGTTTTTTTTGTTTTTTTTTAATTCAGCGCGGCAAAAGAACCGCGTGGGAGACGTGCAGCGCCGCACGCTATTAGCTGTGACTGCTTGAGCTTGCCATTCCTGTACTTACAGTATACCGCAAATAGGAGCATCACTTTTCATTACTTGCCGTTTCCAGCAGAGCTTCAGTCTATCATTGTCGTGGCATGCTAATGTACAGCAGGCTACTGTCATGTAAATTAAACTGTTTGTTTTGTTTGCCTTCCCTCCTTCGGCTGATTGTCAGCGCGTCTCACCAGGAGCAGCAGGTGTGTTTGTTTGTTTGTGTAGGAGTGCGCCTGTGTGCCTGGTTTGCTGCCTTGTGCGCACACGCTCCGGCTGCTCAGCAACAAGTGAGCGTGTGACTGTATTTGTGTATGTGTGTGTGTGTGTGTTTGGTTATGGAATGTGAGACACAGAAATGAAACCCTGCACACACAAACCTGACGGTAAACCAGATGTGCTCCTGACCCTGAGCTCTGCCACTGAAATGCAAAGTTGGATACCTACTTGGCACCCCCTCCCTCCCACCTCCCATCTCCCCACCCCCTATTGTTGCAGGTACAACCAACTGTCACAAACAATGGGGGAATATGCATACCGTGGGATAGGGTTTGCTACAACATGCTCTCAATGTAAATCATATTTCAGAGGTTTCCGAGAGACAAGGCAGTCGGCCACCGAGTCAGCCACCCAGCCAGCACTCTGCTGCATCTGCGTTGCTACTGAGTAATTGGCAGAGCAGGTAAAATAAAATAAAAATAAAGAAAAACAAAAAAAAAAAGCGAGTGACCAGTTTTACAGATCTGCCTTAAAATATGGAAACTTTTCTGTTGCTCATTTGTAAACAGAAAGAAATATCAAATGGTACTAGAGAGAAATAACGAGGCATCATGACTCCTCATTAGGAGACAGATGACAGGATTTCTGTGTCTAATTAGACAGAAGCGGCTTTTTTTTTTTTTTTTTTTTTTAAGCATCAACTGCCATGTGTTAAGTAGATAAACAATTCCTCAGCATCTGTAAGGAGCGTTTTGAAGGAAGCTGCTTTTCTCCCAGAACCATACCGTTTAACACCAATAAAGCGCAATCTGCAAAGCTGCAAACATCCCAACAGATTTAAACCTACTCGACACACAGGAGTTACTTTAAATATTGTCTGGTTGAACATCAGCACAACAAGTTATTGAACACATTGCTCCCTAGATTTATGAAACAGCTCTGTAAGAGGGCTAACACTGATTGGACTGTAGAAAGAGTTGTGTACGATGGGTAAGAGGTTCCATCAACTACAGGGAAACTCTGACAACTGACAACACGATTTATGTAAGGGATTGTACCTTCTCTCAGTTTAAATTTTCAATCCTCATGGCTGTTCTTCTGTCAAATTGCCCTCCATCATTAATTACAAAGATAATATTCATGATACCTGTTTAACTTCATAAATGTGATTCGACCTAACCCTAACCCTAACCCTTCTAACCCTAACCCTAACCCCCTGATCCTTAATCGGACTAAGCAGTTAGGATAATGAATGAATGTAGTATTCAGATTACTAGTCAAATGTATCAAATGGACCAATAAATCAACACATGTTGGTCATTACATCAAATACAGCTTCGTCTGTCATTTTAATGTTTGTAAAAGTTGATTCTAGTCTAATTTCTTATGCATTCTGATAACCTGCGTTGTCCTTACACAGACCCGCAACTGTCAACATACTGGTTACCAGTTACTTTCTGCTAGAGGAAAAACAATTGGTGTGTAAGCAAAGTTATACAGCATGCTTAACAGCTGCGTTCCCACGATGTTTCTCCATAACATCTCACCAGTTTGCCGTTAGGATGACATTGGTAAAATTAAAGTTTTAGCCTTACATTTGATGAAATGTGTATCCTCTGTGTTTTCAACCCACCTGCATTCCTTTAAAGAGGAAGAAACAAGTTTGGTGAAATATGTTTGTAATATTTATTTAGCGTTTACTGTATTTATTGTTTTTATAAAGTTATTAGAATGGTAATTCATTCATTCATTCATTTTCTGAACCGCTTAATCCAATTCAGGGTCGCGGGGAAGCTGGAGCCTATCCCAGCTGGCTTTGGGCGACAGGCAGGGTACACCCTGGACAGCTCGCCAGTCCATCGCAGGGCAATGCGAATGGTAATGTTCTCCATCAAATCACAGCAAAGTATAAGCTGCTATTATGAATGTTAGCAAATGGTAGCTTACCAACAGCTTCCTGTTATTGTTCAGCTGTCATGTGGTTAGCTGTGTAACTTTGCTAACTTGATAGGAACATGCTATTTATTTTCTAAATGCATGGAAGTCTCTCCTACAGCAATCAGCAGACGACTAAAGTGTGGAGCCTCCATCCCACCAAGCAAAAAATCTTTGGCTTTTAGGCCCTGTTTACACCACAACGCTGAGACAGTATAACGGAAAAGTTTTGTGTTCTAGCATCTCATTTACATGGTTAGAGAGTTTTATGTGGATAAAACCAAAGGATATGACAGTAGCCTTCAGAATGAAAATGCTTTGGAACTCAAGGCGAGTCCAGTCCGTGTAAACTGGAATCTTTGGGTGACGGTGACATCTTTCCCATCATCTAGCACTTACACACTCAGACCCTGTTCAACCTGCAAATGCACAACAATGGCACACCTCCGTGTCCTCTTTAAGCAGCTGCATGTTTTTAATTATTTGGTCTGGTAAAACAAAACCTAGTAGAACATTTACGCCGTCAACAAAGACGCTAGGTTACACGCATCAGATAACTAGCGGTTAGCATGAATGCTTCTGTTACGTTGCATTAATGGGAATGTGGCGCACATCCGGGTGTGTCAAAGTTTTACTGCCCATCAGAGACCTAGCACGTTTCTTGTCCTATTAGCGTTTTGCCTACATGGTGAAAATTGTTAGTCTGCTGTTGTGCAAATGCACGTGAAGGGAAAAGGTTTGTGTCCTGCATGGACACAGTGACGTATAATGTCAGTGCAAATTGTACATCAACTGACAAGGTCTTACAATAAGAAGTAATCTACAATGTGGTAACTTTCTTTTCTCTTATTTACAAGCCTTCAAATGCTTCATACTTCAGTAGCCAATAAATAATCTAGTTTGACTTGAGATCTAAGATTTATTGATCAGCATTAAAGGCCCAATGTGCTGCTTTAGGAAACCACTGGTCGCAGCAGACTGTCACACCAATTCAACCAGGACCAAACCATAAAACTAACTCAACTATTGAGAGCTTGTAGCTTTCTCTTCATCAGAGTAGCTAAAACAATGTTCAGAGACCAACATACAAATTGAGCTGAGGGTACTTAGTCAGTTGCCAGTACAAAGACAATAGAGGCTCAAATTACACCACACACAGGGAGAAAGTGATGTTCTTTTCATCATGACGTACTCATATTTCCATTGTGTGTTAAACAGTCTGTTCTGTATTTGCAAGACTAAAAAGGACAACAGGAGTCATTTGCTTATACAGGCAAAATTAACTGATGAATATATTCCAAGAATATGTGACTACTGGTGGTTGTAAGAGGAACTAAGTGTCAAAAATGGTGTCCATATAGATGAGGTTATGTTGTACACCTAATTCCACACAAGTGTCATTATATCCCAAAATGCATCCTTGTAATAAAAATGTTTTGGTAAAGCACTGAGGTGTTACACGCTTCATATAACTGGGGAGAAATTAAAGTATTTGTTGTTAGATGTTGGCTGTAAATTTATAATTAAAACAACAAGAATGATTTAAAACACTGGAGAGAAAAATCAAACCAAAGGGAAGGTATATTGTTTTAAATGTCAAATCAAATCTAGGTCAAAATCGGCCAAATACTGTATCACTCTCGACCCAGAGGGTTAAGCCGGGTGTAAACTCAGCAAGAAGAGAGAACTTTTTTCTTGGGGTCACAACAACAAGATCAGCATCATTTTGTTCTTATGGTTGTGGTTGGGGGGATCTTGCAGATTGTTCTCGATGCATCAGCAGATAAAAAATTGAATATTTGAGGTTGGTGTGGCTGACGCGGAAAAGCATGAATTGGTCACTTCTGCATATCCACTGGTTGAACGGATGGTTTTAATTAACAGCCGATCAAACATGTACAATAACGAACAACACATATGGTATATAAGGACAGGGACATCGCTTTGACACAACTCCACCCCTCCCCCACCAGAAGTTCCATGTCAAGTACAAAATCAGTGCAAATCAATTTTTGTTGCACATAAAAGCAAGGTACATAATAAATTTTAACATTGTAGTAAAGTGGTGCTGCTTAACTGAAAGCCAGCCAATGGAATCTAAGTTTAGCAAGAGTTTGATTGTAAATTCTTGTATTATTTGAAAAGACTGCATGGAAAGAAGCTGTTGAGACATAAAAATACGTTGGGTTTTTTTTTCATTGAAAAAAAATGTAAATTCAATTTCTTTGATAAAAATTCAAACCCAACTAAAGCAGAAGTCTGTAAATATAAATGCAGTGCAGAAAGCTCAAGGAAAGGTGGAGGAAGAGCAATCGTCTTTCAATTGGAAAGTTGGGAGATTGATTCCAGGCTTCCCCTGACTATGTGCCAAAGTGCTATTGGGCAAGACACTGAACTCCAAGTTGCCCCCCGATGTGCGTATCGGGTCTGTAAGTAAAAAAAAAAAAAAAGTGTCTGCTAAATGACTGTAGAATAGAATAGAATAGAATAGAATAGAATAGAATAGAATAGAATAATGACATTTAGAGAAAGCAATATAATCCATGTAAATTCAAACAGCTGCTGGAGAGCAGGACATGTTTAAGTGCTTCCAACAGTTGTGTGACTCCCCTAAACAGCTTTAATAGAGCATCCGACAACAATCAAAAGACAAAAACTCCACAGAAAGAACCGTCTTTCATTTCTTCCTCAACTAAGTACCTTTTGGTCTCTCGCTCAGTCACACAGCACTCTTCCAGCTATGTCCACCAGCAGCAGGGCCTGTGTGTCACAGAGCATTATTCATCATGCTTTATCCAAGTGTTTGGCTTTCTCAGCGCCCAAAACAAAACAACAGCGTGCTATAGCAACGTCAGTGTTATCCACTGACAGATCTGAAGTCACACAAATCCGGCCAAACTTAAAGTAAATTAGCCTTGCGTGATGAGTCGACCACGTCCGTCACTGTGAATCGCTCAGCTCTCCTCTAAAGCAAAGCAGATGCGATCAGAGCAGGCACTGTGAAAGGGACACTTCCCACCATGATGATAAAAACAACAAAGAACTTCTCCTACAAACAGAAAACACTGCATTTGGATTCTTTTCTTTTTAAGATTAGCCATACAATCAGTTGCTTTGTGCGTTACATACTTAATACAGCTGAGGTGTAATGTCATTTAACACGAAATCCAAACTGATGACCCAGACACTTCAAATCTATCAGGAGAACAGCCTGTACTTAAATGTGAGCACGTAAACAGAAAGTATACAAAACATTAGGATGTATCACAAAGATGATAAATTCAGTCCTGAGCAAAAAACCATGTAAAACATATTTCTGAATGCACAATCCATTTTTTATTGATGCAGGGGATTGTTTGACTTATGCTGACAACTGACTGAGGTCACAGCTTACCCACCCATCTCTGTGTTATTGAACACAACTCAAAGTTATGCTTTTTTTTTTTTTTTTCTTTTGGTGTTTGCACAAGTCATAAATCAATACTCCCTTGCAGGAAAGACTCTTCCCTCCAAAAACTTTGGAAATTCTTGAAAACGTGCCATAACAGAAATGAAACGTGTATCTGTCAACGGTGAGAGAATCACACGTTGGGGATGATAAATGGCTTTGAAAGAAGCAATGTCTTCATATCAGGGATGTTACGGGAGTTTAAAGAACTGTAAATACAAAAATCTCCAGATTATTGGGGAAAGAAAAAGAAACTTGAAGAGTAAAAAATAAAAATTAGCTGCCAGCATGTCAGTAATAGAAAACAGTATTCAATAGCATGCTGGTAGGGTTGGTTATCATCTGTATCGCCAGTTACTTTTGGGTAACTGGGAGCATTTGATCTGGAAGTTCCCCCTGACCCAGACCTTCCCATGTCTCTGCCTGCTTATGCTAATGTCTGCCTGGTCTCCCTCAACATGGACCGGCCTTAATGACTCCGAGGACGCAGGGGTGCAGCCAAAGCAGGTCTCCTTGGTGGGCATCTTGTTAAATTAAAGACATGGAGGCCACTCAGGGAAGAGTTTGCCGGCATCTAAACTACTGAGGGACTGCAGCAGGAGAGTCAAGAAAAACAACTTTCCTGAGTAAACAACAGCGGGAGCTCGACTGGAGGTGGGTTATCTGATACTAAACAGGCAAATGAATATGCAAAAACAATAATGTAACTATCACAAAACAAACATATGTGTATTAGTTTGCATGAGAGTTGGTAGAAGGTATAGAGTATCCCCCCGGCCACATCCCACTCCCGACCCACCACCCCCCTTCTGTTTACACAAATCAGGAAAAGTGAGAGTGAATCGAAGTTGTTTGTGGAATTTGATTGGTCAGAAACGATAATAGTTGGCTGAGCAGATGTAAGTGTAGCCGAGCCGGTCGGTCAAGGATGTCCAATCTCAACACGCCGGGATGTTGGTGGAAAACAAAGTAGAACAGGAGTGTGTACAGTCATTCCTCACACACACACACACACACACACACACTCACTCACTCACACAAACCTGGAAAATAACTCACACACACTGTAAGACTCTTTGCCCTCCTTCATCTCTCTTATTCTAATCTCAAGCTAATCTTTTCTCATTCTTACCTCCCCAAACCGGCTCATATTTCACCTACCGTATCTTTACATTTTCTATTATCCGCCACTGAAAAATGTGACCAAAGCAGGAACTGTTTTGAAATAAAATATGAATCATCTTAGATAAAGATATGGTGTAGTTATTATTTATTTATCATAGAAGTCTTTTTAAAAAAAAAAAATTTTTTTTTTTTTAAATTCCCAGTTAGCAATCTTTGGCCTTTGTTTACTGCACACAACCTCAACTTCTTTCTCTTCGGGAAATAAGTTATTCTTCCTACAACTCTGACATTTCTGTCAGCGCTGCAACTAATTTTTCTCCATTTCTTCCTGCTAAAAAAAGGTTTCCTTTTGGAAAAAAAAAAAAAAAACCCAAGTACCGCTGACCAGCTACTGGTGTCTCATCAGATTGGAACACCCAGAATGCAATACAGTTCACACACACACACACACACACACACACACACACACACACACACACACACACACACACACACACACACACACACACATAAGTCCTTATATCTACAACTCTGCCAGATATATATAATAGAGAGAGAAATAGGAAATATGAAGCCTTCAGCCATAGCACAGCGCCGTTACATATGAGGGGAGATCCCATCGGTCCAACTCTGTATTTAGTATTTCTCATGAGTAATCTTTTGTCATTTTATCACAAGAAATGAAATAATGGGGCAATCCTCTAATGAAAAATGAGGCAGTCGCTGAGGCACAAGAGAGACCAAGAGACAAAAAAGGGAGAGAAAGAGGTTTGGAGTTTCAGGCCTTTAAGGATGGCACATCTATCTTTCTACATAATAAAAAAAAAACAAAAAAAAAACGTTAAATTAAATATGGAAAACATACATGCCATACAACAATATGCCAACAGTGAGTTTGTTTTAGATAATGAAAAAAAATGTAAACGTGAATTTGTAAATTTGACTTAGAGTTTGAAAGGGTAATTTTTGTTCCATTTTAATTTAAAAAGATCAAGTTTCCTTTATGTCTTCCACCATAAAAACTTGGAAAATAAAGTTTATTTTTAACGTTAACAAATATACCATTTTATATATATATATATATATAAATACCATTTTATAATAAACAATATTCAGTCATTGCAGTAACAAAGGCTTTCAGAGAGCACAGACCTCTACCAAACATCTTATTACCAAACATATTAAGAAGAACCTTTTAAAAAAAACTCCCGTCAGCAATTCTTTACACATCACTTGTGAAATTGAATGGAATCTGAGTTAGACCAAGACCTATTCTCTAGTTATATAAATAAAGAAGAAAATCTGTCCAATACTTTTTGTGTATAGTTTGCTAATAGACAGACAGACAGGCAGACAAACAAACACAGGCGAAACAATAATGTCCTTGACGGAGGTAACATTGTTTGATTTATGTAGGGAAATCATCTGTTTTTTGTGTTTTTACTGTTATAAGACTCTATAATTAGAATATTAATTGTTCACAGGTAAGAGTGTCAGGACTGGGTATAAAAGAAACACCCAAAAAAGGCTTTCTAAGCATCTATATGACTTGGCTCTGATCTATACCAAACATGGAAATTAATAAGTGCAA
Source organism: Telmatherina bonti (assembly GCF_933228915.1). Lineage (NCBI taxonomy): Eukaryota > Metazoa > Chordata > Actinopteri > Atheriniformes > Telmatherinidae > Telmatherina > Telmatherina bonti. The sequence continues at coordinate 29,949,392 of NC_136623.1, read as the reverse complement.
TGTTTAATGCAAAAGAATCCATGTCTAGACTGGGCCCAGTTCTCAAAGCCCATTTTGTTTTAGATGAGCCAAACAAAAGGGATCAGTTTGGTCAGATGACACAATTCAGCATCTTTTGAGACAAAAATGGACGTTAGGAAAGACCATTTAGTTTGTTATGAGTAAAAGGCAAAATGCATCTGAGATGTAAGTATGTTGATAAGTTTCCATAGCATCCATAGTATAACCATAGTAAACAGTATAAAGAGGTGTAAGCTGAATTTTTAAGAAAAAGAGACCACATCAGGCAAAAAGCAGTCGTCAGTCCTTCACAGAGGTCAACCCTTTAACTCAGTTTAGAAAGACTACAGCAATGAATGCTGGTGAGCAGACAGTCGTAGCAAAACTTCATCTATGGAGCATCTAGAAGAGAAAAATCAAACAATAAAAACCACATTTAGACTGCTGAGTAGCTGAAATCTTGCATTCGGATTCCTTTTACAAAACAATTTCTATCTCCACCTGCCAAACAGATCAAAGTTGTGAATGAAATGAATGGAAATGTAAAACAATTTTAAACACAGCTCTATCACAACCTTTCTGAGTTAATATATTCCTAGAACTTCCGTTGAAGAAGACACAGAAAAACATTTGGGCTTTTTTTTTTCTTTTAAGTTTCAACAAATTAACAAATTACATCTGTTTATACTGGATTTCAGAAAAGAACCCAACATTTCTGGAACTAAGGGTAAACTTAAGGAAATGTTATTAAAATGATTCAAAACTTGCAGCTGTTTTGGGCATCTGGACTCCGTCGGCTCTCTGATTACTTCAGATCTTGATGTAGTGTGCTTGGGATCAAAGGCTTGTCACTGAGTATCACTGGCCTCCTTCACTCTTTGCAAATGGATTCCATCAATCAGCTGTTGTTTCATGGAAGATGAAATACAGTCCGAAAACAAGACTAAACTTAGTGCAGCTTTTTGTGCACATGATTTGCAAAAGAAAGAAGTAAACAAGTGGGAAGATCAATACTATGGAAATGAGAATGACATGTATTGATGAGCTAAAGCACATGAAAAACCACCCACAGCGACTTTAAACTTCTCTGCAAACTCATACAAACAATTAAATACCAAACATATCTCCACCTTTGTAAGCCAGTTATTGTTTTAGCATAATTTAGGTGAAGTTATTTATCCTCTTGCAAAGCAGAAAAAGACACAAGTTGCTTCTTCATCTCTTTCAGTTGTATACGTGTCTGTGTGCACGCAGGACTGCATGCATGCAGCTGCTTTTAAAAGTGTGTGTGAGAGACACCATGCATATGTGTTTAATTAAAGGGAAACTTTCTGCAGCTCAAGTCACAGCTGCGTCCTGCACGTGCACACAGATAAACACCAAGTAAGCGAGCAAGGGCGGCGGGCTGAACCTAATGTGCATAATTAACTTAACCCTCATCACTTGACTTAAAAAGGACTGTATTTTTGAGGACTAAGCCAGACAAGTGGAGGCTGGGAAAGTGGTCTTTTATTTCTAAAATATTCATTACTGCATTTCAGACCATTTTCAAGCATCCTCTGATTTTTGTTTTCTTCTTCAGGAAGAGGGATTGTGCTAAGAATTATGAGATGACAGAGTGGTTTATTTTACAATACAACAAGGCAGAAATTCAAATTACAGATGTAAAAAAAGAAAAAAACAGAGCTACAAACACAGATAGACTACAATGTACAAGCCTGGAAATATTTCATGAGATTATGCGCCTCTACTTCTGACTTTGTAACTAGAGACCAGTCAGTTTTTTTATGTGAAATGTGGAGCAAACCGGCCCAGAAAAGCTGTCATGAATCCAGCTGAAGAAGAGTTGGGAGAAGGATGGAGGACGGGAACAGGAGTGACTGGCCAAGAAAATCTCTCGCCCTCGGGCCTGGTCTTTTTCCTCCTCCTCCTCATCCTGCTGTGCCAGTACTGACTGCTACCAGCCACACACTTCACCTCCCATCAGGGTCAGGGCGGCAGCGAAAAGGTCAGCTCGCCGACAGCTGATTGGCCAGGATGGCTCTAGTCAGCGACCGGTAGCCAATGGGCATCCTGACGCACCTGATGTGACACACACCGCTCCGAGCGTCCGCTCTGCACAACAGGCCAGAGAGGAGGACGGGCATGGCGACAACAACAAAGCACACAGCGTTGCCAACAAAGACAAAACAGGAACAGACCGTTCAGTCCTGCAGCGAAGAATGAATCAAAATTTGAAAAGTTTATTAAGTGCCTTTTTAATATTCAAAGCTTGAAATAAAAATGTGGAGAAATGCAAACAAAACACAGAAAAAAAACGGAAAATCAGCAACAATGAGAACACAAGGCTGGAAGCGTTCCAATGAGGACTGAATTAGAGCCCACAGCTGCAGCTTCTGGACCAACTCCTGAGGTCGCCGGTGGGCCAGCAGCATCAGTTGTCGCTAATGAAGTATCAAAAAGACTCTGCAAGGAAGTCTGCAGATTAAAACACTGAACGGAGAGAGGCTGTCCACACCTCACTCAAGGAAGACACTTTACCGACACCATGACAAGCAGACTGATTTCTGGATTCGGCAGAAGAAAACCCAAAGCAAGATAATGAAAAGCATGACAAATCAGTTGAGGAAATTAGAATGAATATATTCATATTTCTGTGTATTAAGCAGCGGGAAATGCATATTCATAATAGTCCAGTTGCTAATTATCCACTAACTGGAGTGTGTGTATGTGGTTATTTAATGGCTAATTAGCTAAGATAAGAAACTAATAAGTGCTGTACCTCAAACACCGGCTCCTATTATGCAAATGTCTACATTACATACATACATACATACAGACATCTATATATGTATCTATATATGTATATATATAGATATATATATGTATCTATATATGTATCTATATATATATATATATATATATATATATATATATATATATATATGTATATATATTTATACACCTATATATATCTATCTATCTATATATACAGCTCTATATATCTATATACATATACATATACATATACATATATATATATATAGATAGATAGATAGATAGATAGATAGATAGATAGATATCTATAGACACACACATATATGCATACACAGATATGCATATGCATTCATGTAAATATGCAAAAAGTCAAAATAGTGCAGAAAACATGTACACACAGTCAAATAAAGAAGGATTTTGAGCAAGGCTTTAAAAAGTGCAAAGGGCTAAACTGCAGGGCTGTGTATGTATGTCTGTGTTTGTGTGTGAGCCTGGCGGCGGAGCTGTTCCTGTGGCTCACACTGGAACAGATCAAAGGAGACGCATCATTTTTAGTCATGTGTGCACAAGCAGCCCCCTCCACTCCCATCACCTCACCCTGCGCACCCACATCCTCCTCCCCACCGTAATAGAACACAATAAAAACCAGCAGATCCGTCGTCAGTGGCTGATGTGGACGGACAAGAGCAGGAAATGGATTTGGAAACCTCCTCCAGCGCTCTGTCACATTTCCTTGCACTGCGCTGCTGACAAACAAGACGCATCACCGTTCTTGTCTGACCGCCCCCTTTGCAACCCTTTTTTTCCTTCCTCACTCACAAGTATTTGACTTTATGCAGGAGATGTGGGTGGAGTTAACCACTGCTGCTGTTGTTGTTGTTGTGCCCTTGAGTACACATGCCAACCTGAACAAGTTCATGTCCGGCTGCATAAATGCTAGGATTTGTTTGGGAGCGCTGGGTGGTCTGGTGGGAAGCTCCGTTTTTGTGTTTGTAGGTATGTCAGTCAGAAATTTATTACCAAGCCTAATTTTCTAAGACTCAATCCAACACTAAACTCCTGTTTACAGTTCCACCACTGAGGTTTATAATAATTACATAGAGGAGAAAATGTCCCCTAAAATTACAATATGTTCACATTTTTCTGCACTTATTTGATAATACTTTTAATGTTTGAAAAAAGAAAATAAAATGTTTCTTTGCATTTGTTTCTTTTCCTTTGTACAATAGTAATAAGAATCTTTTTTTTAAATCTATTTATTATTCTTTTTTTTAAACAAATCACTGAGATAAAAGTTAAAACATAGCAGCAACAAGAAACACTTTATAGACTCAAAGCAAGTTGAAGAGAATGCTCAGCTACATTTATTTGCACAAATTTTCATTAATTCCTAATTTCATTAAGATTAATTGTAGTCAATGAAAATTTGGCTCTACCAAATGGCGGAGCAGGCAGTTAAAGGGTTAAAACAACTATAAAACTTTTTTATTCACATTTTGACAAGCCTTACTATTGAATATAGTATGTTATGATAATAATGCAGCGTGTGCAAATGATAAACATGATTGCTGGTAGCAACCTCATGATTTTAAGTAACACAATTATTCACATTTGTTTTCTTTTATTCAGGCTTTCATTGGAAAATTCCCTTTGTGGGAGACTGATTAAAATAAAATAAAATAAAATAAAATAAAATAAAATAAAATAAAATAAAATAAAAATCAGAGTTTTCAGCCCTGTAAGCCTCTCCTCCCATCCCAAACAAACCCCAGCATCCTCACACCACCACTCCGCCACTGTAAGGCCGTGCTAATATTTGCCTGGCTCACTTCTAATACACATCAGCATCAGGAGTGTGTTTTCACTGGGCTGTCGCAAGCCAGAGAAAATATTTGCCTCCCTCACTGCTCCCCCACCTCCTCTGTAAAAAGCCCCCTCCGCCAGCCGCCACCCCTCCCAACTTTCTCCAGACACACACCAACTGCCTCCCCCTCCAACTCTTGATAGATAAATGGCGAGTGGATTTGCTTAGCAAATTGTTGCACTGCCTAAAACGACAAGTCTTGTGTGGTTAAGATACATGTAAATAGTTGACGGGCAGAAAATGATTTTCCGTGATAGCCGGCCATTAGGCTTGAGCTCACCAGCGTGGGGGGGTGTTATTGCAAGGGAAACCCTACACGGCGGCACAGACGCACTCCCTCAATAGTCCACTAAGACTTCACTCGGGTCCAAATGCAGACATGTGCATGAACACTCCACAAATGCTGTGTTTTGCTTCTCATTTTTCCTCTGCCTGGTGAAACATCATGACATTGTGGAGCCAGCCCCATTAAGGTAGAGCTTAAAGCAAACATTACAGTGTCATCCCACCACTTGAGACCTCCCATTTCACTGGATATCAAAGCCAGAGGAGCTGTCAGAAGCCTATATTAATCAATTTCAAACTGAACAGAAAATTGTTTCCTACTCTCCACCCGAAAGGCTCTGATTTAGAGCAATCTCCAGCCCTGTGGAAAAAGAATTCACCTCCGAAACGCAGCGGTGAGAGAAAAGAGAGCAGGCAAGTGGAGGAAAAGAAGGGGAGAGAAAGAAGAAAGGAAAAAAGTCAGACTCTAATTAGGAGTAATTACAGCCTTTTCATTTCCAACATGATGAAATAATTTGATTCTTTTTAAAGGAAGGGGGTCTGGTTTGCCTCAGCGCAGACAAAGTGCCCCTACGTCGAGACTTGAGAGCTGTAGCAGGACAATGGCGGTCCTTCTGAGAGCCCAGCGTCACACTGGCCCATAAATCATGCCAAAAGGTAGGCTTCAGACATGGCTATTTGACTGTGCCTTGCTGATGGCCGCCATGCAGGGGTGACCCACATTAGCGAGATAAAATAAATATGGGCAATGGCAGCGTTGAGATGGAGGGGAAGTGACATGTTAGAAGGAGAAAGGGGACGTACGTCACCACAAAACACTTTGGCTTGAACAGACGCATCGATACAGGAGCATGTTGTTTCAATTCACTCTGCTGCTATGAAGCAAGAAACGAGGGTGTATTCTGCTTCTTCTTTCAGGATGGAAATAATCACAGAGGGCTTTGGAGAAAAGAAGAAGGCCTAAAAGAAATGGCTGGGGTTTTTAAACGGGATAAAGACAGAGCAGGAAGGAGAAAATGTTTCATCTGCAAGAGGAAACAAGTAGTGAGGGAGTAGTTAGAGAATAAAGGAGAGAAAAGACAGAGAGGGAGGGATGCTGGGGCATAATTACAAGTAAAATGTGGAGAAATTAGCATAGAGAATAAGGGCTTCCAGTTTGTCTCTCTCTCAGGCATCTTCCCAGAGGTTCTCCCATTGGAGGAGCTAAGGTAAGAAATTACTCAGGCTAACTTCAACTCCTTTTTATCTTACTAGGGACAAAGCACATTTAGGGCTTTCACAGCTTAAAAGGCCTCCTTAATCAACAGCAACTCTTTCATGTGTTCAGAAATAAAGAGAAAAGATTCCTGTTTCCAAAGGCTAACAAGTGAAGTATGGAAAGTGTCTTGACTCAAGTTTGAAAACTAAAAAAAAAAAAACAGTGGTGAAAAAAAACAGGAAGACAAAATCCACTTTATCTAATAAGGTTATAAAAATATGGGCCCATTTGTAAAAGACAGCAGAATAACTATCTTGTGCTGGATTTTTCTTGAAAGCTTCACCTCCGATTGTCTTGATCAACAGTGTTTACGCACCCTAAAAGACTCCAGAGAAAATACGTGAAAAAATCATTCAATTATTTACTTTCCAAACTTGCTTTTAACTCTTCAACCAATGTTACCTGGTTCCTACTGGAAACATAAACCTTCACACATCTGAATGAATTTCTGTAAACTCTTTAATGACCTCACTGGAAAAAGCAAAGCAAAATCTCTCTTTGTGTGGTTTTTTTTTTTTTAAATTACTTGCGTAAATAAAATGATGAATTTTTTTTTTCTTCTTTGTTGAACTTCTGATTTTGAAGCTGTGACTTCATGGTATAAAGTATCTAAGCATGTGAAGTATTAAGAATGAAAGGAATAGTATTTATTTAAATATTCTCATTTTTATCTAAAGTGTGAGAGAATTGGCTCGAGTAGGTTTACTCCCGACATTATTCATCTACCATGTTTTAAAATAAATGTGCTGTAAAAGTAGATAATAACAAATAGGGTTTATTAAAGCATATATTTGGTTTCCTGAAGTCACAGTCAAACAGATTTTTTTACGGTCTTGTACTTTGTTCTGGGACCCTTAGATCATTCAGCAAGGCATGATGTGGATTTCTACGTCAGTAGAATTTCAGCCTCCTTATCCACCTTTCTACACACCTTTAACTTTAAATTGTACTGCGTTGGCTGTATCTGTCGCTTTTTGTATTTTCTTTCTACAGGGCTTTTTGAACCTGTACGGGAAATCTGGCCTTTTTGTTGGGATTTTGTTGAGAGATCTTAAACCTCCTCAGTTTTCAGCTGTTAAACTTTACTCATTTAGGAACAGTTCTTAACCTTTGCCTTTAAAACGTAAATAAGTGAAAGAACAGCAGTGAGGTCGCTGATTGAGCCGATTTGCAACAGTGTTGGTCTCAATGGTGTGATGTTTGGATGATCTGTGTGTGTGTTTGTGTGTGAATAATCTGAGTGTGACTCACAAGAAAACTAAAAGAGAGATGACGATCAATTGTCCACAACCAAACTGCTAAAATGGTGGTGGACCACAGGAGAAAGGGATAAAATCCCCCAGTTAAATATTCCTCCTCAGTTTGGTGTGTGTAGTAGTTTGACTCGGGTTTGCTAGGTGTGTGAGAGCGTGAGCTTTAAAGGCATTTACAGTATGTCTTCTCATGCACTTCCAATGTGCTCCATGGATTATGAGCACTCCAGATATCGAATGAGGAAGACAGAAAACTGAGGACACGTTCACATCAGCCTTTTTGATTCGAATCCTAGTCCATTTCCTCGGAAACTCCACTTCGTATGGGGAGCTGTGAATGCGCCAAACAAATTCCGATTCGGACAAAAGAAGAGGACTTAGTCTGCCTACAAAACACAGGTCTCGGCCCGTTTCAAGCGGACCAAACACAGGAAGTGGACGACAAAGAAAAAGTCACTTCCTGCATTTGACATAGCATTGCATTGTGGGTACACACATAGCGATCAGCAGTAGCAGTGTATTTCTGCAGTATACTTGCATGAGACAAAATAAGAAAACCCCAAAACAATGTTTCATGTTTAGCTCGCAAGATGAGGAAACAGAGTTTTCTTCTTCCTGTGGGTCTAGTCTTCTCTTTTGCTAAATAAAAGTGCAGCGCCCCCTTTGGTGGAAATGGGGATATATTATTCTAATGGTTTGATGTGTTTGACCAAAGTGCAGTTAAAACCCCATTACAGCTGAGCTGAGTCACCAATCAGACCAAGTCTAGCGGACTATAATGACGTAAATGCACCTGAAGATGAAGTGTAGACAAGTAGGTTGCTTTGCTGTCTGAAACCAGCCTATCATAAAGGAGCTGGAAACTAGTGCAGGAAAAGGGAGCTGTGGTACTTTTCCTCTGCTGTTTGTTGACTAAATGATGTCACAGATGTCATACCTTTATAAATTGTGTCAACTTCCATTTCAAAATGTCTGAACAGCTGGTCGCTGTGAAGGGAAAAATGGCAAAAATGGCTCATTCATGGGTTTTGAGCTGTCCTCTATAGGAGAGGAAAGAGTTGTGTCCAACTGTAGGCCAGACATAAGGGGTCTCAAATGAAATCATTGTTGGGTTTGGTCCATTTTATGCGAAACTTTGACAAAAATAAAGAATGCAGGATACCATCAGACATCCATTAAAACTAACACTAAGAGGCACACAGGCTGACAGGAGCTATGGTGGAGGTTGACCAATCCCAGTCGGCGAGGCCAAGTGGGGAAGTTGAACACCAGCACTCCTGCACAGCATCAGCAGCCTCCCTGCAGCCAGCTTGGAGCAATCTTCTCCACCTCTGCCTGCCAATCAATAGACTGCTCCCTAAGGCCTAGTCAGGGGCCAAAGGGTGGGCCCACTATGTCTCTGGAGGAGATCTTCCCACCAGGATAAATTGTACAGTGACTGAAATAACCAGAAACAGTTAACAGTTATCTGCTTCAAAAGAGTGTGTTCTGTCTTAACAAACCTAACTAACCTAACCCTTGAGCTTTATTCAAATCCACCAAAAACACTCATTTGTTTATAGATTGATGTAGTTTTCAACAATATTTCCTCACATCTTTGTTTAGACTTTTTTTTTTCTTACCAGGGTGAGATATTCTTTAGGAGGCCTGCAGAAATGTCATCATTAGTAGCTTTCCAACTGTGGCTTCTTTTATCCTGCATATCCTTCCTCCTGGAGGTTGCCCATGCGCTTCTTCTACTGTCAGGATGCTCCACTCTTCTCTTCTTGCTACATTAAATAATTTGCAGTTTGCAAAAAGATTTGCAGATGTGAATTTCTGTCATATCCTGTTAGACTATCTGGCCTTTAGCTGCATCATTCTCTGCAGGTTCTAGTCAAAACCTGGAATCACTGGATAGAAATGTGTTGTACGAAAAGTGATTTTTGCCTACGAGATGATGTTTGACCTGTCAGGGCGATATACCCCTTGTCTGCACAGCTTCACATTTATCTGTGTGCATGTGTGTGTATGCGTGTGTGTGTGTGTGTGTGTGTGTGTGTAGGGAAGGGGGTATGTCTGCGTATATCTGTGTCTGATTCCAAGAGAACCGGAAAATAAAAGCAACAGAGATGATGGAGGTCAGAGCCCCCTTTCATGCTTACAATCATAGCAGAGGCCCCATTGGGCGTGTAAAGCTGAGCTGAGCATCTGTCTGTCTCTTCTCTCTTTTCCAAACCACACACACACACACACACACACACACACTGACAGGCTGAGATATAGACGTAACTACCCGCACAGGCTTTCCCTTACTTGCCTCCCCGTCCACCTGGCCGTTTGATGATGCCTCACTCGCTCATGACAACGCATCGATTTTACTTCTAACCGCTGTGTAAGCCGTCCGCCTGGAGGAATCCATTAGGGCCAAACAGTTCTCATCCTCCCATTGAGTGACAGCCATGACAGCCCCCCACCCCCAATTGCCTCATCGCAGACTGACAGCTCTGCACTCAAACAGGCCTTTTTCACAGCAGCTCTAATAGTTTAAAACGCTTACCATTACCCGGCACAAACACATGGGGGCCAGATAGTGGCCAGGAAGGGTGAGCGGCTGTTGGAGGTAAGGCGTTTTGGCAGGCCGGCTCCTGGTCGCAGCCACAACTCCTCTCGTCTCTTGCATGCCTGCATCCAAAGTGTCTTATTCCCCATTATTTTCTAACAGCAGTTATCTGGAAAGACTCTCACAAGATGAAATCCTTGATCTCTGGATCAACCTACGCTTGTGTTTTTGGTGGAATACCAACCAGCATAAAAACGACTATTCAGCCCCTCCACCACTGAGAGGTAAACCACTGACAGCTGTAACAGTGAGACGTTTATTCCCTGGTTTTGACCATGACCCCAAGGATCAGCTTACACCTTTGGCAAATTGTGCTTTCCAAGGCTACCGTATGAGATATGAATACTTTCTATGTGTGCAACAAACTAGCAGTTGTGCTTCTTGCAGGGTTTGAAGTGTAGAATGTAATTTGTGAATGCGTGTGTGATTAGTGTGCGAGTGAATTACATGTGACTGCTGGTATATCTGAAGACGATTGTTTGTGGAAGTGGGGTAAGGAAGGCCATTTTGCCACATTCAGAGGCCACAGCCAGGTTCCCAGATGTAAAGGCTGCATCATTTGGCCAGCCATGGGTTTGACATGGTATTACTAAGATGCTAACTCTCTCATCCTTGCCCAAAAATGGCTGACGCCTTGGTATTAGGATGGTCTGGTTGATGATTATCTTCCCAAACAGAGAAGAAAACAAGTGGTAAGACTACAACTATTCAGGCCACTGTGCAGAAATAAAGTTTTGTGTGACCCTTCTTACTTTAATATTTTCCATATTAAACACCTAACAACTGTATAAATTCTGTCCTGAGCGATGCATTAACGCTGTCAGCATAAAGACGCCCGTGCTTTCTGCAGCGCATGTTCTCCATCTCAACAACCACTCAGGAAGAAAAAGCATGACCTCACATAAAAATGACCCCAGGAGGAAATTCAAGTGTCAGAAACACAGAAATATGCCTGAAAAGAGGGGGAAAAAGAAGGCGAGCAGTGAACAAGTACCCGGTGATTAATTAGCTAATAATTAAGTCACGGGGTAATATGCATTTTTCAATTAATTAAACCTTGCCTTGCACCATAAATCAAGCGAAACTGTCATTGTTTCACAAATTAAATATATACATTTCCAAGCAAAAATAGTGTTGATTGCAGCACTGCGGGGCTCATCGGGGAGGGAGGGCATGACGTGTGTGTGTGTGGCAAGCATCGATTCAGGCCAGTGCCCCCCCCCCAAAAAAAAGAAAGAAACAAAAAAAAAAACATTTGACAGGCACACGAGTCAAAGGCGACACCAGAGGCCTCCTTCCCTCTTACTCCCACATCACACAGCCTTCTATCTGCACAGGACCTCCAGAAAGTGTTTGAACTGCACTACACTGTATAGAAACATACATATTTTGCACGTTAACATAGAAAGATTTATCTTTCTATGACCATCATGTATCCAACAGGCCCGTTTCGAGCAAAGTGACATAATATCTCTGTTTGCTTTCATTGCTCACAAAAGGAACTGATTACCTCACATGTACAAACGCAGAAGCCAATAGATACAGTCATTATCCAAAATATATTGTTTGTCACCGAAGATGGCGTAATTTTTCTTCCCGCTGGTTCAGACGTTAATTTGCTGAAAGATGATGTTGTAAAATGACAAAAACAAAGACACACTTGCGTGCTCTTCTCTTTCACACTCACACACACACACACACACACACACACACACATAAATTTCAAGTGCCATGTGACACCCAGACGTATAATGAACAATATGAACCAATGCCATCATTATCCTACACAATGCATTTGTTATCACTGCTCCGATAATGAAGTGTCTGTTTGATGGTTAGTATAAAGTCCTATTGCTCAATTGCCTTTCATGAAATGGCATCAATATATCCGTGTGGACGGAAAGGCATGCGCACACATGAACAGAGGGGGAACTTAGAATTCAGATGCAATTAATCAGAAATAAAAATGTTCGCTTGTGCACAGCGCAGTACATTTCTATTGGCACTAAAACAAAGCTACCTTGCCCTTTTCCTTTAAATCTGATCTGGAAAAAACACATTAAATCTTTAATTCTGTGTCTATAAATTATTACAAACATTGCAAAAGCAGATCCAGTCTCAAACATGCTAGCCTGACAACTCAATGGGTTTATTAAACCCAGTGGAGAATATCATCCTGCATTCCTTGTTTATGCTGTACGTCAGCTTTCTCTCTATTGTAACCGTTTAGTTCTGAATCTCAGATTCGGTCGGCGGCTACAAGCTGGAACCTGATCTTTTCACTCTCTTTTCATGTGTGTCTAACTTTTTTGAAGGAACTTGGTTTTGTCGTAACCACTTTGCCCTTGGCTAGCATACTAATATGGCCTTGGGTTGGAATAAATTACAGTTCAGATTAGCAGGAAGGATGAAGAGAAGGTTTTATTTTTGGAAATTAGAATATTTGTTACATTATTAAAAGGGGAACATCCTTTGATTTCTCTCCTCCTTTTTTTTTTTTTCCCTTTGCCCCTCTTCTTCCTTACTTGAGATAGTCCCCAAACTGCCTACCTGTGTAAAAACAGAAGTCTTCAGTGGACGTGAACATGGCTTAGGGACATGAAAGCAAAGTGTCTCCCTCTCTCTCCTGTATCCTGCCATCGTGCTCGGCACGCCACACAAACTCGGAATTTACTGCCACAGCATATTTGTTCCAACCTCGCTCCCCTCACAGCCTCCCATGCTGCCTTCTTCATTATTCAATCAAATCTTTTGCTGAAGGAATTAATCCTATTAATAGCAGATTCCACAAACCAAATGCTTTTACGCGTTTATAAAAGAACTGTTTTAAAAGGTGCCGAACTCTTGTCGTACAAATCAGATGCAAATCAGGTGCATTTTCACTGACAAACCCGGTTTGCTGTGGCAGAAGCAACAAACCGTTTCTTCATCTTGTCCGACTGCCGTGTGGTTGACCCAACAAAAGAAGAACAAAATGCTTCACCTCCCAAATGCTGTTTTCTTAAATGACTTTATGACAAAGGAGCAACAAGGCTGAAACAGGATCGGTCCGCGGTGTCTGAACACATTTAGGTAAAAACTGACTGCGTCCTGATTTTATTTTAATCACAAAAGACAATTTTCATTATTGCAGTAATTAGTAAAATATATGTGCCCTCACCTAATATTGATCTATATTGTCTGTACAGTTACTGATGCAGAGGTCTGGGTATTGACTAACACCCCTCTCCTCACACAGAAACACACACACACACACACACACACACACACACACACACACACACACACACACTATCCCTTTGACTTCCCCCCCTCACAGCCCTCTACTAACCCCTCCAGGGCTTTGATATCTCTCCCTCTGTCTCTCCCTCTAACACACTGCTTCCCTCTTCTGCCTGCGGGTGCTTGTAGGGGTTGGTAGCAGGGTCACACAGCGTGTGTGTGTGCGTGTGTGTGTGTGTTTGCGTTGGGTGGGCTGTTTAGGCTGATGGGCCCTGAAGAGGACAGATGACCAGCAGAGCAGAAGAAACTGCAGAACTGAATAACTCCTCCATCCTTCCGTCATGTCAGGAGGAATTCAGCGCCGCGTGAGACACCCGGCTTAAGTGTTGTGACGCCTAATTACCACCAGCAGCAGCACCCAGCGGCACCCACGGCAGAGCGGCTTCTTCGGACAGACGGCCCCTTTGTAGTTTCACACGAAGAGGAGTGTGTGTTAGAAAGGATGCGAGGTCTGTTTGAAGTTTGGTCGTTTTTTTTTTTTTTGTTTTTTTTTTTTTTTAGCTTTTTAATTTTTTCTTAATTCACAAAGGAGTCCCCTTTCTGACTCATCAAAATATGTCTCTTCCTTTCATTCCTTTGTTTTTAGCTATATTTCTTCTCCAACTTCTTCCTAAAGTGTCACAAGGCACCTTGAACTACATCCCCGAAGACTCAGAGGGGCTGCAACCAGAACGTTTATGTGGTCTGTGCAGAGTTTTATGTTTTATACTTGAATCGGCGCTGTTAACCTGTATTTAGTTTTGGAAAACATAATTATTTGCTCGATTTCCTGAGAGACATCTCTTTTTTTTTTTTTTTTTTTCTTTTCTTCATGCACTATATAAATCAGCCTCCATACCGTATGAGGTCTGAGCATGGTAAAGTGGAAGTGGTCAGTGCACATCACAGCAGAATGACGTGTGTTCTTGCTTTGAGGAACATTCCAGCAGAACCAGTCCTATGCCATTAGCTGTACAGCAAATACGATTTCACGGCATCCATTGAGTCCTTCACCAAGAATTTGTGTTGAGGCATTCATGTAGGCTTGAACCCAAGGAGCAGCAGGGCTATCACACTTTGGTCCATCTCATTTAGAGCTGGCATGCTTAACATAGTCTCTCTCTCTTTAACGCACACACACACACACACACACACACACACACACATACTGTGTGGAGGGTGGGTGGGACATGAGAGCAGTGCGGGTGTTCTCTAGCACACTAATCGACATGACAGAAATAAAATAAAGAGAGTTGGACTCCGTCAAAACATGTATGGCCCCTTAAACAGAGAGCTAATAAAAGAGCTAAAGCTTCTTGTCCTTTCAGTTGAGCCTGCCTGATCACACACCAACAGTCACATTATCTTAATTCAGGGGATTCTTTTAAGTGTCTCTTTAAACAACGAAGAGAACGCTGCTCCGGAAAGACAAATGAGTTTACCAGTTTTAGCAGGGGTAAGTGCCTAAATCCAGTGCCATCGATCCCTATCTGGGTTATTATGAGGCTGCGAGCTGCCGCTGCAGCTCAGCTAGTCGAAAAGGCTTAAAATAATACGGGCTATAGAGGGAGGAGAGATGCGTTCTAAGCAAGCCACCTCGTCCTCTGTGCTGGTCAATACCTGCAGGCGCCACAGGAAGGGCATTCACACATGCAAACAGTCACAAGTGACAGTCCCGGCCAGCACCGCACTGCTCACACAGACGGACATATTGGTAAAGGGATGCCTTCAGAACCAACAGATCGCCCCTCTGACTCCACCGGGGAAATTGATTTTTTTTTCCTCTCTCTTTCTCCTCCACCCCCCCCCCCCCCCCCCCCCTTTTTCTTTGCTTTTGCAGGGAGGTGCTGGGCAGGTTTTTAACCTAACACTCTAACCTGAGTGATAATGCACAAAGAGACATCATGTCCATTGATCCAGTGGTGCCGCCAGAGCAGCTTTAAATGTCTGGTGGGGTTGTGGGAGGGGTGGGGGGTTATAACAAACTAGTGGGCTCATGGCTTTCATAGAGAAGTTTATTTACAATGCATTTAGCACTATTTGTAACTGCATCATTATAATTAGATGCAAAGCGACCATAACTTGAATTCTACTGATGTTAGAGTGAATGAACCTTCTGTGAGATGCAGCTTTTCATGTCGCATGAAAACTTATCCAGATTCAGCAGAAACTTTGGCAAAACAAGCTCTACCTGGAACAGCGATAAGGACAAAGAAAGTACCCCAAGCCTCCAGTGGAACATATCCTGCCTCCTAATTATTGTTAAAAAAAAAAAAAAAAAAAAAAAGATAAAATAATAAGGATTAATAATACATTAAACACAACCAGAAGAAAAAAAAATCCCAGCCATAAAACATATGTATTTTTAATATGAATATCACTGAATCAATACCCTCAATTAGCAACAGCAAGCAAATTGCCAAGCGAGGCGTAATTACTCGAAGGTCAGTAGGTATTATTCACAGTCACTTTAGTTTACCACATTAGAACGAGACAGAGCGTCGGGCTAAAATTATAATTCCATCCCCATATCTGTCCTTTTCTGATTTAGATGGATGAAGAATAATTAACTCCTAATTATTCAGATCACTTAAGGCACTTTCTGGATCCACAAAAGCGATGCAGCCATGTCTGTCAGCCCACTTCAGCTGCTATCATTTTAGCAATCCAACAACTTGACCAATGACAATAAAAAATAAATAAATAAATAAAAAAAACAAGAAAAGAAAAAAAAAACGTTTAAAACAAAAAAAAAGGGGGGGGGTGTATTGGGCTGTCTGTCTGTGTCCTCTACACCCCTCCCTAAAACCCCTCCAGCTCCACCCGTTTCTATCTACCTCAGAGGGTCTTAAGGAAGCACACTTCCTTTAAATTCACCCGTATGCAAATTTTCAATGTGATTTGCATTTTAAAGTATTTAACTCCCCATATTTATTGGGCTCTGAGGCCTAGCTGATCATTGATTTATGTGCTTCCGGCAATCATATTTCCATATTTTGTGTGGTTTTTAACGACAGTAATAATTCAAATATGCAAAAAGTTGTTCTTTGAACGATATCTTTAATTATATCCTCAAAGCATCATCCCCTTTTCGCTCTTTTTTTTTCCAGAGCTAAGATTGTCTCTGAATGAAAAAAAAGAAAAAGAAAGAGAAATGGCTGAAGAATCATAAATTAGATTTTACGATGAGACATTGACGGGCAAAACTCCAGTCGGGTACCTTATGCACACGGAGACGTCTTAGCATGTTTTGCCCATCTCCAGAGCCACAAACAGACTCGAGGTGCTCTGCTGTACAGGGACCCGTGTGACCTTGTCCCCAAAGCCCTTTATTAATGCTGACATTCTTTCACCATAAATCCAGTCTCAGATTGTGAAATTCGTCTCTTATGCTCAACCAAAAACAAAAAAGAAAAAAAAAAAAAAAAGAAAAAAGAGAGAGAGAAG
Organism: Telmatherina bonti; assembly: GCF_933228915.1. Lineage (NCBI taxonomy): Eukaryota > Metazoa > Chordata > Actinopteri > Atheriniformes > Telmatherinidae > Telmatherina > Telmatherina bonti. The sequence goes on along the minus strand of NC_136623.1, from coordinate 29,932,644 downwards.
ACCTTCCCCCCTCTGTTTTGCCGCTAACGCACAAAGTTTCTCTGTCACCTCTCCTTATTAGAGTTGTCAGAGTCGCCGCGTGCTCTTATGAAAGCCGTCACCCTTCGCATGATTAAAAGTGGCGGGTTCCCACCACCATTCGGCCTATCAGCAACACCAAGCAGCCATCAAATGCATCTGCAGTCCTCCCTGCCCATATTCCCATTGTCACCTCCATGGTGTGGAAACTTTTTAGAATAATTGCTCACACATAGAAGAGCATGGGTGACTAATATATTAGATTAGTGGTGTTTGGTTGCAAAGGGGGAAGGAGGGGGTGTTTCATTATCTTGTTCGGTCGGTAGGCTGCATAGAGTCAGTATGAAAATACAGTGAAAATACAGAGCCTGCACATTTAGACCTCTGACCATAATAAGCTGCACACCAGCTTACTACATACATTAGTCTTATCGTGCTGCATGTCAGGATTCTGCTTAACTTGAAGAAACACACTCACTGTGTGTTTATGATTTTTTTTGTTTGTTTTTTTTTTTTAAAAAGGGAAATACATTTTTCAGGCACAAATTTGAAGCATTTCAGAAACATAAACTTACCATTTTTGTGAGGTTATATTTTGAAAATAATTAAAATTCAACAAATTATCAACAGAGTATTTATCTTTATTACATCCAATATGCATAATAATTATTAGGTAATAAATATTATTGCCTCAGCTTTTTCTAATATTTTCTTCATAATTTGCTCCATCGCAATCATTCAGCGATGTTGATGATTTTTACAGCAATCGTGGTTTTTAAGACACACACAGAGGCTGAGTTCAATGCAAGCCAAACACATTAACACGGAGGCCCTCGGAGGTTGCATTTCACCCCAGTGTTTAACTCTCTGAGCTGAGTCTTGCACTGGGTGCACGCAACATATGTTACAACCCTCCCACCACCCCCTGAGACTCCCTTGCCACACCACCCTCCACTCTGCAATTAAGCTTTAAGCCTCACTTCAGATTTCTGCGCAGTGGCTCTAAAACTGATCACTGCGGATCAGAGTTATTAAATCTAATTGATTTAATGTAAGGCTTGTGTTTATAGCATAAACACACACATTTTACTCATCAGATGCATCCACACTGCAGAGCAGATTTCTGCTTTAATCTGAGTTGGTGTGGAAGAGATTACGGAGGGTGAATTTTAAAAAGTAAATTCATTGTACGACACTTAAATATTTATTTGATATAAATGCAAAACTGCACATTCATAACAGACAACACACACACACTCAAAACAAGCGCCACAACAGCGGCCACTGAGGAGACAGAGTTGATTAATTCACAAAGCAGCTAAAAAGGCCATATAGTTAAAAAAAAAAAAAAAAAAAAACAGTTATAATGTCTCCAACATCTGCTTGAAGTTGGGCTCATACGGAGAAGATTTTCTTTGTTTTTAAGGGTTTTATTGCAAAAAAAAACTCTACACGAAGCAAATCAATTAGCCTCTGCTGAAAAATTCCTCATCCTGTGCATCGGAGCTGTGAAACAGAGTGTAAAACTATTCTCTCTACCTCTCCAGAAAGGTTATCGCGTTGTATCTTATTGCCTTTACCTGCTCCCATTCACTGTGAACATGCACTGATTTGAATAAGCGCCGCTCCAGAGGCTCTCTATCAGATCCCAGACGGGTGTGCCAACACAGCAGTATCAGGTACACACAATCTCTCTCTTTCTGCAACACCACCACACACACACACACACATAACAATTTCATAAATAAAAACAAAAATAAGAAATAAATAAAGAGAAATTTGTCTGATATCACGACGCGGCTATAAACACATCCGGAGCTGGATGTGCAAAAGTGACCAAAAGAAGAAAGTAGTTCATTCTTCTCATAAACTGATGCCTTTTCCTCGCTTTCATTTTGTTTTTCTTATTATTTTCTGCAACTGCTAACCTGCAAACTCATTAATTTATTTCATGTGTAAAATACAGGACATAATGTGCTGAATTTTTAAGTGGGGACTTATTATTATAAAAGAAAAAAAAAGTTAGAAAAAAAAAAAAAGAAAAATCATTAAGTGGTATGATAAAAACAAATTGTAGATCCTCTAATGTGCAACAATTACCCACCGAAGGCGCCATATTTTAAAGATTTCATTTCATTAATAGCTTGCATCGGGACTTTTTCCTCCACACTACACACAGTCAAAGGAATACAATTCCCTAAAGATGAACTGGTTTCCAGTTTCATGTTATTTGCTTTGCCTCTGTGAGGAGAAAACACCGGCTCGGGAAGGCGTCAGTCAGAGAGGTTAGCGAGCATGGTAGCAACATGACCTCAGAAAATGTATCCTCCTCGGGTAGGTTAAACACACTCAAACACACTCGCTCACAAACAAACACGCACCGAGGCCATGCTTATTTCCCCAGTCCGCTTAACAGGCTAACCTGCTCTCTTCATTAGGGCTGCTGTGGGGACTTATCACCGTGTAGTCTTTGTCCTTGCTGTAATTGCCCTCTCGGCATGTCAGCCCGCACCCCCCCCCCCCCCTCCCCCCCAACACCACCACCATCATCACAGCAGCCCCACATTCAGCCAGCCAGCCCAGCATCAGCTCCCTGGTGACAGGCCTGGTGAGACGGCGGAGTGCGGAGCCTCTCCTGAGACCTGCTGATCGGCCCCCGAGGTCCACCGGTATAGAGAGGCTTATCCTAGTTAAAGCAGCACCGGCAGGGACACCCCATCTGAACACTATACATCTGCCCCACCACCAGGCCAGCCTCCAGCTTGGCTCATTTCATACTGCACCAACATTAAGTGGAAGTCTGCCATCACAAAGAAAAAGAGAAAAAGAAGAAGAAAAAAAAAAAAAAAAGTACAACTTTACCGAGCTGTGGACACTCAAGCATATTAAAAATTTCTTGCTCCTTTCCAGGGCCTCTACACATTTTAATACTTGCGGTGGTTGTTTGTAATAATAAATAAGCCAGCTGTGTTTATAAAAAAAAACTTTAACTTTGTTATGTGACAAGCACTGGTACGGGAATTACCATTAACTAACACAGTTGTACTCCACACATTTGCAGTGTGCCATTCTATGGAACAACAAAAAAAAAAAAAAAAAAAAAAAAGAATGTAAAAACAAAAAACTAGATGAATGCTAGAAAAGTCACAGATCTGAACTCGTCTTTCAACAGAACTAACACAATCTCATCTGTATTTCATCTTTGCAAGAGATCCACATGTACCACACAGCAGGCAGTCACATCCTGCAAACCATCTCCATCGTTGGTTTCTAGCAAGTTGAATGGCGCCATCTAATGGTCAATAAAGAGACGACAACCCAGAACGGAACCCGATTCGCTCAGATCTGAGCTTCGCTAAAAGAGAAAGATTAGTTTCTTTGCTTTAACTGTAAATGTGCAAGTAATCAGGTTTTAAGGAATGAGTAGGATGGTTCTTTCAGGAGGTTGGGGTGTGTGTGTGTGTGTGTGTGTGTGTGTGTGAGGGGTGGCAGGCATAAAAGTGGGCAAACTGAAGCGGCTAATTTGAAATTTAACTGTAATAGACAACAAGCTATCAGGGTTGCAGCATAATCCTGACCCTCTGTTTGTTTTGCTGAATAAACTGAATAAATGAATAAATACTCTCTTCATCAAACCCAACTTTTCTTTCTTTTCCTTTTTTTTCCCTCCTGCCAGATAATCGATGTGTCAGCGTTTTCATGGCTGGCTGCAGAGGGTCAGCCCCACGCCTCGGCCTGGAGGGGCTCGGTGGAACAGAGGTTAACGTGCTGTTGCGTTGGAGACAACAGGGTCTGGCTACATGTCCTCTCATTCTTACTTCAGGGTGTGACACTTGTGGATGCCTGAATGGAACCCCCTCCACTGTCCTGAGACTTTTTTCCGTTTTTTTTTTTTTTTTTACCCTCTTAGTTTGTGTTGGAGAGTTCAAGACAATCTAGTGGCAGAAGAAGATCTAAGTGACACCCACAGAGCCTGAACTAACTTCTCCGACCACTGAGCATGACACCAGCTACAAGGGCCACATAAGATGCAGCCAAACAAACAGCAAGGCGCAAAGGAGTTGTGATGTGCGGTGTAACGTTTTAATAAGTCTGTCGCGCCACATCTGAAATGTAAACACATGGAAGTGGACACGGTGCCCCCCTCATTAAACACAAAGCAGTGTAAACATTGCCCTCCACACTTGCATAAACACACACAATGACCCCACCGCCCTCCTGCATCCATCCAACGCATGCCAGCAGCAAGCCTTGGAAGTTGTTTCTACGGGGGTGTTTTATGTGTCCCGCAGGGCTCGGAGACATTGAGATGTGGCTACAGCACACAGAGGACCCCAGTCAAGGACACAGGCAGCATCACTCACTCTGCCATTATTTGCTCATATTTAAAGCTCGGGAGGTGCAGGGGTTACCCGAGGGACTGTAGCTGCACACTCAGAGGAGGATGGGTGATTTCAGAGTCCGACGGGTGTCCTGAGCGCCAAAGGAGAAGGAGAGAGGGAGTGACAGAGGCCTTTCTGTGTCAGCCCAGTGATACCAGCGTTTTTATGGCTGAATATTTTTCCACTTGTCAGAGCTGGATAAGGAATCGCCAGAAGGTTGGGGAGCATGAATATTGCCCTTGAGGGCCCACTGTGGCTGCTCCTGTTTATGGTTGACTAGCAATCAGCCACCGATTCAGGACCCGCAACCCCTCATCCATCCACGTCAGCAATTAATCAATTAAATGGGCAGCGGGGAGGGAGGGGAATCGGCAAGGTGTGTTAATACAATGGCCTGTTAAGGTTGATGTAATTTCATCACTAATGTCACCCATTCATCACAGCTTATTATCTGGTTCGCATGGACGATGGTCAATATCACTTCATAAATGTGAGAAACATGGTGATCTGGTGATATTAAGCCCAAATGAAGTCACCAAATGATGGGCTACAGAGCATGAGGGCCAAATTTAACAAGTAATCTTGCTCAAACACATAAAATCTAATGTGAGTGATTATACATCAGGGGACATTTTGTACAACCGTTCAACAGATCTGCAACAGAAAATCTCTTGTCTTATCTTTAATAATCTCTGAATCTCTAAATAGTCCTTACTTTTTCTTTTTTTTTTTTTTGCAAAGCATAACCTTAACAGATTACTCCATTGATTCTTGTCGGCTTCAGAAACCATTTGAGAACCATAAACATGGATAAAAGTTACATTTAAAAACCAATGAGGCATCAATAGGCTTTCATCCTGACAGCAAAAGCCAAGTTGGTGTGTTTGACAAAACATTTATATAGACGATGGCATGTAGGCGGAGGCCCTGTCCGCTAATGTGCCTGGCATGAGTGTGTGTGGGCCTGACCACATGTGATACACAAAGTGAGAGCGGTATTTGGCGTGCCAGTCGATAAAAAGGGCTTGAATCCCCAACATAGCGCTTTGGACGCGAGCTGCTGACAGCTGACAGTTTGTGCTCATTCTTCAAAACTTTTAATGTCACCATGTTCTGGGCCAAAATATTTCCAAACTTTGAACGAATCGAGGCGCCTCGAAGAATTTCACTCGAGAAAAACTAGAGTATGTTATCAAAGCAACTGCATGATATCCATCACATGAATTGAACAGCATAAACTGGCAGATGGCCAGCTCTGAGAAGAAGGCTGATACCTGCCCTGTATATCGGTCTACTGCAACTAACAGCTTCAGTCAGACACAAAGAGCATCGCTTCCACCCAGGCCAACATTTCCCCAGCTCTCCCAGCAGGTACATCAGCTCAATTATGATGATGGCAATGACTGATTGCATTTTACCTCTCCCCTGTTGCCCCAATAAGTCTGGCCATCACAATGAGAGACATGGAAAAGGAGGAGGAGAGGGGAAAAAAGAGAAAGAGACAAGAGACTGAGGTAGGGGCGTCATCTGCATTGAGCTACAAGCATCCGAGATGCCAGTCTCCAGGACGGTATCAAACATCTCGGTGGCAGGCTCGGCATGAAAATAATCTATACCTACAGGAAGTCAATTAAAAAGTGCCAGGGGAGATTAAGAGCAGGGTGACAGCTTTTCGTCAGGACATGGGTTTGTCTGGGAGAACCAGCGTGTTGCACGTCTGCCGTGTGAGTGGAAGGTAAAGTGGCTGCGAGCTGGTAGCAAAGACAAGTTGGAAAGCAGGCGGCAGCGACAGCAGAGGGAGGACACCACTGCCGAACGCTCTTAAAAGCTCTCTCATGAATATTAAAAAGACCGTTGGCAGTCGGCAGCTCCCGCCACAAGTTTGCAAACCAGCGTAATGTGTCTGTTTGTGCTGAGAAAGAGCTCAGTCCGGATATCAATTAAATCAAGCGTTGTCAGTCTGATGGCCATCTCAATGGAGGGACAGCCCATTCCCCTCTACACATCAGCTCGGCTTTGTGTCAACCATCCATCTCTCATCCTCCCCTCCACTTCCTCCTCTTCCCCTGGCTGCCATCTTCATCAGCCTTGACGCACTCTCCCTCTCCGTCTCTCAAGCAGCCGGTAACTGAAAGCACAAATTACTCTCCCCTCCACCTTTAACTCCCACTAAATCTTTCCCCTTTTCCACTTTGCTGAGCCGGGATATTTTATTCCTCCATCAAATATGCATCCCATTAATTAAGTTAAATTACTCCTGACTGCCAAATATCCCCTGCCCCGATGGGTGTCAACACAGAAATGCATGACTGTGAACCCGCAATGACACGGCCCCAACACTTAAACATGAGTTACGGCCTTTCCCAGCTCCATCCACGGGCAGATTACCAGACACTTTGGGCTGCTGTTCGCTCCTTCTCCCCACCCCGCTCCTCCGCCCATCTTTTTAATAAGTGCACAATGGATGACACCCGCACTCGTGACAATAAGAGGACTGATATTTTAATTACACACCTTTTTTCATCTGCCTTGCTCTTCATCTTTTAATTGCTGTTGTTAATCACTCATTAACTTCCCTCTCTTTATTTTCTTTCTTCCTACAATATACCGACGACGTCATTAGCTCCATAAAACGGTTGAGTTCAGCAACATTTCTTTCTTTAAATTATTCAACTACTTTGTAGCACAAAGTTTGCACTTCTTTTGTCCTGGTGTGGGGGGACTTGTGTTTGTGAAAAGAAAACGTAAAAGCTGAGGCTAAAAGAAGTTTACATTTTCAGAAAGAAGTTACTAAGATGATGCATAGCTTAGACAACGGCCTCTTGACTTAAACAGTCCTCAATAGTTGAATAACTTACAATTATAAGCTTATGTGCTGTGTTGGCCCTCTACTTTAACTACTGATCTTGCCTTTTAATGTCTGGGCCTGGTGTTTGTTTTGCTTGGTCTTTGATTAAAGGGAAATGGTTTGATTATGGAGCCCCGAGGCTTCTGTTGTGGGCCCAGGAAAGAATATGAGATTGTTATTAAAACCTAATGGGACTGATATGCTGACAGAGATTTCTCCTTTTGTCTCTTGAGCTCAGAGATGCTGAGTGGGGTCCAATTCAAATTCTACAAAAGCATCTTTTCACCAAAGTGAGACTGACGGAGCAAATGCACTTTATATCCCTCAAGTACTTGTGCTGCATAATTTGAAAAGCAAATTTAATAACTTCTATTGCCTCTCTTACTCGGTATTAGTCCTAAAAACACAAACCTTGCTTATGAAGTCATATTTTTGCTGTCATGTTTTCAGCTGAGAGCTCACCTGGAAGGAGGCATTTTTTATGATTAAATAAATTCTGACTGTTAAACTTTTAAGATCAAGGTTAAAAAGTGTAAATACTACACTGGAGGGTGGATTTGTATTGATACATCCATGCTGTCTGAATTTCTTTTCCTTCTCCTTTGCCTTTCTCTGTGTGTGCCAGCGAGCTTGTGTCAGAGTGTGTTTCTATTGCAAAAAACATTAATTTTACAAACATCAGCCCAAGGCTACTAAACACATCCAATCCATTATGCTGCGCTTTATCGTGTTATGGAGGGGGTAACGGGCTGTAAAGCTGTCTCGGTCATAAAGAGCGATCGCAGAGCGCCAAGTCAAACCAGAACGCAGAGCTCTCCGAGCCATATGCAGCCCTCGTTATCATCAGAGCAGCTCCGTCACATACTTAACCTTTCCAGACCAGCCTTGCTGCATTATTTTCCAAATGACCTTTAGCGTTACTTATTTCATTTCCGATAATGGCACACTAAATTTAGTTAAATGCATTAGAGCAGAATGTGTTTATTTTGGTGAAGGGGTCCACACTGACTGACAAGGACCATGTTCCTGGACTCAGACTCCAAGGCGGTAAACACTAATACATCTTCCTGATGGGAGTAAGTACCAGGCGCTGTGTCAGACCACTAAAGATGATGAGAGATGGCTCAAGTAAGTAGAGAAGGAATTCATACAGAACTTGCATGACTATTTTTTAATTCTCCATGTAGACTTTCAGGATTCCACTGGAGGGCTCAACTTAAAAGGTCACAATCACTTCAACATTTTTTTTTAGATTCTTTAAAAACAGAGAAAGATCATGAGCCATAGAGGAGACATATTATGGTCTTTGTTACACAAGTTCATGAGGTCTTAGTGAAAATATCTGTCTTTGGTGGGAATTCCACAGAGAGAAACTACAGCAGCTTCATTTTTTCCACCATGATTTTACAAATATATCCACAAACGCTGCCCTTTTTTAAAGCTCTCAGTAGCCTGAGAGCTACACTAGCACACACAGCAACCTGTGCTTGAGGTTATTGAAACTTCACAGCAGCAGCATGATGGGCAGCTGGCTGACAGGTTTACACTCCTGTCAAAATGTAGGTAAGAAATCTTCCATCACATCTCAGATATATGAAGCCCAAGCTTCACTGTTAGTCCATTCCTATATGATCACATTAAGTTTTTAATGGAAACATTAGGTACTATTGCTTATAGTGGCATTACTTTTTCTTTTTTTAGTGTGGTGGAGGAAGTGATGGTGCATTAAATGACAAATGAAATGTTGGAATTTTTTAACCTGACAATCTGGAGACGAAAAAAAACCAAAACAAAAAAAAAAAACACTTGTTAAGATACATATTTGTTATTTGGGACACAAAATTTTAGACAAGGACCATTAAAAGGATCATTATCTCTTTTTATTTATTCTGATCATCTTTAAAAAGAGTTTTGACCCACCAGGTCAGACATGCAGTGAAAGCAGAGTGAGTCAAACTTAAAGTTGGGTTGAGATAAAGATGAAAAATCTGGTTGTAGAAATCCGCAGTGGATCTGAAACTCTTCCTGAATATGTTTATACCAACAGTACGTAGTTATTTTAGCTGGCAGTAACTTCAACTGCCCAGTCACAGTGAAGGTGTTTTCTCTTCCCAACATCCCTTTTTCTATTCTCATACTTCATATTTCTCATTTTCTTAATAAAGCCGTTTATAAGGATGAAAACAACAGTGGTGAAAAAGACAAACTTTTGTTTGTCTTTTTCACCACTAATGATCCAGATTGCCAGTCAACATTAGCGTACACTTTCAATAAAATGTCATTTAGGGCACATTGAGTTTTCAAAGAGGCTAAGTGCCACGTAGATGCATTGTTATCTCAGAGCTGTGGTATCATACAACCCAATCCCTGAGCAGCCTGCGAGGAGCAGCTTGTTTCACAGCTCTGCTGTATGAGCGGAGGGGGTGGGGTGAAGGGATCTTAGCAAAATCGCTAATGTACATGATGATTAAGTGTAACTCAAATACCGAGTGTGTTGTTCATAGGCCTGACAGGCAGTAATTTGGTGTATTATATTCTGCGGTTTTAATTGCACGCCACCAATGTGTCCCTCTGACACGTTATGAAGCGATGATGTACAATTATTTCGGGGCGGCGGGAGATCAGTGGAGTGACATTATAATCATCCTCACAGGGATCCCTCTCTTCATCTGCAACAACCATTAATGTTTAAATGGGAGAAAGGAAGGAAAAAAAGAAAAAAAAAACATAAAAATAGTTCTCAGGGAGTTCTAACCAGAATCTGTTTGAGGATTATAGAGAATCACGTCAAGGGAGAAGGAGAGGGGTGTGGATAGACAATAGAGGGGCTGAGTTAAGTGACTGCTTTCTCTGGATAAGCAGCGAGCTAAGATGCTGCTCCACTGTCACTGCCAGGCCTCACGCTACTCATACAGGCCCGGGCATTAAGGCACATTACAGCGGATGAGCCACGCAGGGCGGAACTGATGGGCTATTCTGGGAGCAGGCCAGACAACCTCACAAGACAGGGGGGACATAAAAACCCTGACATGAGCCAGCCCCATCCTGTTAACAGTCAAATCACACACACACACACACACACACACACACACACACACAAAACACCCAACATGAACTCATGACTATATATACTCTTTCCAACACCAAGTCAACCGAACTAAAGGGGAGGGAGGAAGGACACACAATGCAGGCATCTCCGTGAAGAAGACAAACTTTAAGAGTCTGAAAACTTTGTTGCGCAGCTTCGTTCGAATTTCTCAAGTGACACCTGGTAAAGGGCAGCTCATGACCCATAATCATAAAAACGGCATTCCACTAGAGGACAATCCACATCCACAGTAGAGTTAATACTTCTAAGGCCAAAGCTGAGATATTAAACCAATGCCTCAAAGCATTTAGACTGTTTATCCATAATTAAACACCTACAACAGCAATGGACGTCCATTGCATCTTTGGGGAGGACAAGCAAGCGGGAGGCTGGAAATGCTGAATCCACGGCCTTTCCACAAGATGATGGAGGAGAGGAAGAGGAGGCTCATTAAGCAGCCAAGCCCCACTGTGGATAAAACACATCAGGAGGAAATGCAAGAATGTGCCATCTTTTTTGTGGTTTTTTTTTTTTTTTTAACTATCTATTTATTTTTTTTAACCAATTAAATATGAGAAATCTTATCCTGCATGCTAACAGCCAATTTGAGTGTTTCTGCTGTTTTTACACTTCAAGGCTGCCTCATAGGGAAATTAAGACAAATAAGTCTTTTAAAATAAAGACAAAGATGAGCAGGAGGATGCATAGAACTGCAGATAAACAGACAGATAAAGCAAGGGAAATGGAGAGACACAAGAAAAAAAGTCTTTCAAGTGGAAGGACAGACTGACCGGCATGCTCAAGTTTGATTGGCAGCGTGGTCAAGGGTTCTAATCTGTCCTGGCCTTGCATTTGCATCTGTTAATTAAATGCCAAAACAATATGATCTTTAACTATCAGCAACTCCCCCCCCTCTTCGGCTCCTGAAAAGAGCGCAGCAGTAAGCGGAAGGTAAAGTGGGGTGGACAGCCGAGACGCAGCACGTCCATTCGATCACCGAGTCAGAGAGGAGGTAATCTTCCAGTCTTAATGTTTAACGAGGAAGACGTGGCGATCGATGGCAGTGAGGAGGGACGTGTTTTGTTTTGTTTCTTTTTTTTTGGTTGTTGTTTGTTTTCTTAGTGAATGTGTCTTTTTAAAGGAACCGAAAAGAAAGAGTGAAAAGAAAAAAAAAAACAAAAAACAAAAACAAGATGGCGATAACTTAACCCAAAAACTCTAGGCCACATGGAGGCCAAAGAGTCTTGAAGCACAGGTGAGATTAATGACAACAAAATATTGCATTGTTAAATAAAAAGAGCATGATAAAGTGTGATTGCACCTAAAAATAACTTAAAACATTATTTTGGTTAAGTTAAATGTTGTCCCATCATTAGCATCCACAGGAGAACACAGAGCTTAATCGCACTATGATCTCACTTTTCTAGGTCACCCCAAAACAAAACAGGTAATAACATTACACATTATACCTGAACCACGGCCATCCATTAGTAGCTAGCTTTAGATTCAAATTAAGGAGGTATCAAACGTGAAAAGTTTGGGAAGGGGAACAGCTTATGTGTATGCATGGCTCTGGCCTTAATGAGGGTGTTTTCTGGGGGTCTCTTTGTGTTTGTGGCTCTTTACTCAAAAGGAGGGATGGCCCGGTGATCACTCAGTCCTGAAAGCACACATTTGTCAGCGGTGGCTGGCTCTGGCAGCGCACAGCTCCTACATCTGCATGATTTGTGAAACCAGAGGCTGTATTTAGTAGTCCCATTTAAAAGCATATTGGAGAACTGTTCCGATTGCACGTGAGAGTCAAAGCCCCCCAACATATTTGCAGCACTTGGGAGAAGGGGGTTTTCAGCTGGAAGGCTTATGAAACATGAGCTTTTCCTCTCATTAAAGGAGAAGCCGTGTTAAAAGCAAAGCTTGTTTGCTCCTGCTGTAATATGTTTGCGAACATCAGCGGGAGCAAATAAACATGTGCGCTCTGAGAGGCTTTAGAAGAAGAAGAAAACCTGCCAGCGACTGAAATAAACGAACAGTTTACACAAAAATCACACAGAGGGAGAATCTGATAAAAATATGCCTTCATCTTAAGGAACATGCACCTGCAGGAGCCAAAAAAAAAAAAATGCTGAAAAATCCCACAATTTGATGTATTCCCCGGCTGCATGTTGAACAGCTTAACGCGTTGGTCTGAACATGGCGAGGCAGTGAGGAGGTCTACCACGGGAATGAGGAGCTGAATACAACATATGGTCAACATGTAGGGGGTACAAGGTAGAGCCATTACTGTACTCCAGCACTACTAGGTATTTATAGCTTCATGGCTGGCTACATAAACTTCTAATTAGGATTATTTGTACAGCTGAAAGGATGAGGAGAGTAAAATAAACTCACTTAGAAATTAAGAATAGCTGAACAGAGGTAATTTATTTGCCCTTTTTAAGAGAGGCCAAACAAATGTTCACCATTTTAGGGTTTATTTTTAGACCACTAATATTTGTTCCTTGTCATTTTTCCTTAAATTGACTGGTTCGTTTCCTCAATAAATGTTTGTCCTAATCCAGCCCTGATTTTGTTAGATTTTGATTCTAAGCAGGCAGAAGTTTATTTATCTTTACAGTACAGCCGTTTTGAACAATAGTTCAGGACTTTCTATGTTCTTGTAAAGGTTTCATTGGACATGGACTCCTTTTTCTCCAATTTTTATACAAATACCTCCTTATTTTCCAGTGGAAAGCCTTTGTTTGGCCACATAAAGCAGAATAAAAGTGGCTCCTAACTCAATGGATGGACCAGTATTGTCTCTCCACAGACAATTTAGGGCATTTTATAATGAGTTAAGTTTGAACTCATGTGACTTTTTAACTTTCTTTAGGCATCTAATTCATCTGATTTAGCTTCCGTCACTCGATCTACAAAAAAATGTCTGCTAAACATAACATAGTTTGGTAGACATAAAATAGTATTTTTCTTATACAAACAAGGCGAATTGCAGAGTTTTTAGCCAAAAATGTGTCATATCTCAGTATGGTGTGCACTGTGTCATTAAATACAAAAAAAAAAAAAAAAAAGAAAATGGATACCTGCAGGACAGAAAAATGTGTTTCGGGCCTTCATAAATCTACCTACAACAAATGACCATTATTTGTAAGTGATATTAGGAGATAAAAACAACTCCAGCAAAAACAGGACGAAAGATGGGCCTTCAGCTCATCGGTCTACTCTTAGCTAAAGCCTCATCTGAAAAGGTCTCCATGGAAGGATGAATGTCAAGAAGATATTATTTAGGAAGGGAAACAAAAGGAAAAGGCTGAGATATATCAAATGGCGCAAGGACTCAACTGAAAATCAGAGGCAAAATGTTTTATGTCGTGATTAATCCTCCCCACAGCCTGACCTCAACATCAACAAAAAGGCAGCCAGCATCCAGAGAAGAGCTCCAAAATGTTCTTCAAGAAGCCTAGAGAACTATTCCTGGAGACAGCATCTCCTTCTCTGTTCTTCTTCCAACAAAGAAGCGAGGATGTCTCCAGGACCTTTACACAGTACTGTAGATCTTAGTTCCAAGGATTTGTGTTCAGAGTTTCACCTAATGAAATTCTGCGGGATCAAAGCTCGTCCAGACAGCGTGCTGGAGTTGAAGGCATCTGTATCCTGTAAGCAGCAAACTTATCGGACTTGCCTTGTTGTGGTCAGACAAGGTTAAATTGACTTGAATTTCGAATTAGCTTGAGACAAATGCAATTTAAAGTGGGCTGTGCGAAAGATAATTAGCAGATCACTCGTGAAAGGAGAAGCACCACAAACACTGGCTGTCACTGCTGGGTTTCTTCCTCACTTTCGTGTCTCAACTAAAACTATGGGAGCCGTCCTGAAACAGTTCCTTATAAAAACATCCCTAGAAATATGGGACCCTTGGTATCCTGTTTATCCTAAACTTACCTCATTGATTCCGAGTTGCCTTTCAGTGAAGGATAGAAATTGCCCGTCTTTACTGTGAAGACCTTTCTAGAGATCAGAACCTTTTGTTTCTAAAGTTATGGAAGCAGTTTTTTTTTGGGAGACTCCTTGATCGTTATATTTTGTTAATCAAACTCGGACCACGGTGTTTTCAGCCATCTTTAAATGAAACATTAGTCCTTAGAACTCACCCGCATATGTCGCACTTGTACTCCCGCATGCCGAGATGTCTCTTCACGTGGTTCCTTGCGTCTCCCAGCTGGGCGGTTGCGAAATTGCAGATCTTGCACATGAAGGGCTTCGATCCTGCAAAACAAATCAAATGCAACAATATTGTTTGTCAAAGAAATAAGTGTCTGTTTTAAGAAAGCACATCTGTGTATGGGTTATTAAATCGCACGTCATTTAAATAGCAGCAGGAGAAACTCATCTTGGTGCTGAAAGTCCAGAAATACAGAAACAGATGTCCCTAATCCAGTTCCCGTAAAAACTACAGTTACACTTCAAGTGCCAAGCAGCTCTTCTTTCACTCTCCATCCATCCTTGTCACTCTCCTTCATCTCTTACCTACTCTTCCTTCGACTGTGGATGCGTAAATTGGATTCCAAAGGTCAGGGCGAATACGTAAATCAATTCTGTGTGCGCTCACTACCTCCCATTCCATCATTAAAGCACTAATCACTCTGGCGGGCTTCACAGGGAGGTTTCTTCCTAATTATTGTCATTAATAAGTCCAGAGAGCGGGTTGGATTTGAGAGAGTGGCAAAGCCTCACTTTGCTATCCATCATTTAAGAGCAGAGCAGTGAGGGCGGATGCCTGTACTATCTGTGTGATGCATGAACAACCAGCAGCCCAACTTAGAGGCGGTGGGAGTCACTGGGTGATCCAAAATATAAAATGAAAGACAGGCGACATCCGTTACAGCACACAACAGATACCACAGCGCAGCATCGCTTGAATGTCAAAGGATTCAAACTCGTAGCATCTTTCTCTGACTGGTTCACTAATCTAAAAGATTGGCAGGTTTGTACATGCAGACCCCCAACAGAAGAGTCTTTATAATGATTACACTCCCCCCCCAAAACTTTGTAAATCTATTGAGCTGCACATATTTCTGAAAAGAATCTGAACAATCACATCATTTTAGGAGGATGGACACTGTTGTGTTCTTTACCCCTATGCTGCAGCACTTGTATGATTTTCCATCTTTGTGGAGTCATCATTAAACTTTGATGCTGCGACTTTTTTCTGCTGATGCTTTTACTTTAAATGTAATCTTTCAAAGTTGTCATCTGACTTCTGGATGTGAGGAAATTCACTACGTCAACTAACAATATTTTGTATATAAATGTGAGAAAATACGCTTCCCAATCATTTTACATGCAAGCAAAATAGCACAGTGGTTGAAGACACGCAACTCCAGTTCCACAAATGCTGGGACGGTGTGGAAAATGTAAATTCAAAACAGAATGAAAACTTTGAAAACTTACACAACACTATTTTATTTGTTGAAAAACAAAATTTATATACATATATATACATACATATATACATACACTATTCACAAAAAGTTAGGGATATTCAGCTTTTGGGTGAAATTTCACAACAAGCCTAAAATGCATTCAAACCTGTACAGGTGAACTTAATGTGATCTTCTCTAAACTTTTAAATGCACATGTCCAACTGTTAAATGTTTCAATAAATTTTGCACAAGTTGCTGTTCTTTAACAAGGAGCTTAACGGCAAAAATCACGGCAGGTGTGTGATCCTTGAATTGACCAATAAATGTCCTGGTTCAATTAGAGCTGGTGTTTAAACAGTTGTCCTCATCATGCTGTTCACATTTTGACATCATGAGACCAAGACGACACCTAACAATGGGGACAACAGTCCCTTGCCATTGCGATGCTTCAAACAGGACGTTCTCAGACAGAAGTGGCCACTGAGCTTGGAGTGTCACAGAGTGTCATCAGCAGGTTGCAACAGAGATATGGAGAGACTGGAAGAGTCACAGAAAGGCCTAGAAGTGGACGTCCTTTGGCCACATCCCGTGCTGATGACCGCTACATTGTGAACACTGCCCTGAGAAACCGGATGATGAATGCCACTCAACTCCAGGCACGTTTAAGAGAGGTGAGAGGCACCCAAGTGTCACGTCAGACCATTCGAAACCATTTCCATCAGCGTGGTCTGCGTGCTAGACGACCTGCACGGGTACCTGACCACACCACCAGGCACAGGCATCATCATCTTGCATGGGCCAGGGAGCATTTACGCTGGACGAGGAACCAGTGGGCCTCAGTGCTGTTCTCTGATGAAAGTCGATTCACACTGAGCAGAAATGATGGCCGGCAACGATGTTGGAGACGTCAGGGAGAGCGCTATGCATCAGCCACTGTTGTCACCAGGCGAGCTTTTGGTGGTGGCGGTGTTACAGTGTGGGCAGGGGTGTCCACTTGGTACAGACTGCCCTACACTTTGTGAATGGTACAGTGACAAGCCCATACTACCTGAATAACATCATTAATCCAGTGATTGTGCCCCTACATGAACAGCACAGGCCTAATTTCATCTTCATGGACGACAATGCTCCTGCTCATCGAGGCCGCATCATCAGGGAACGGCTGTTGGAGACTGGTGTACCTCAAATGGAATGGCCTGCACTCTCTCCAGACCTGAATCCCATTGAAAACCTGTGGGATCAGCTGAGCCGTCGTGTAGAGGCTCGAGACCCTGCACCCCAGAACCTCAATGACCTGAGGGCTGCCCTTCAAGAAGAGTGGGATGCCATGCCTCAGCAGGCAATAAGTTGCCTTGTGAACAGCATGAGACGTCGTTGTCAAGCTGTAATTGATGCTCAAGGGCACATGACGAGATATTGAGACGTTCAACTTTTTGTTGTGGTGTAACTACCATTGTTGTTACCTTTTGTGTTGAATGAATTTTTTTAGATGAGGAAATCAGTAGTGCATCCTTCTACTTAAATGTCTTACTTTTATGATATTATATCACTGTAGCATGAACATATTGCATTTTCCATAAATTTCACCTGAAAGCCAAATATCCCTAACTTTTTGTGAGTAGACAGATAGACAGACAGATAGACAGATAGACAGATAGATAGATAGATAGATAGATAGATAGGAAGACATTAAAAGTGAGACACTTACTATTTCTATAAAAACTATTATGAGCTCATCACCAATTTATTAGCAGCAACATATCTCAAAGTTGGGACTAGGAGCAACAAAGGGCTGAAAATGTGTACAACAATAAGTAGCTGAGGGAATATGCTACAACTATTTATGCTGATAGGCATAGGGTACAATGGGTACAGGGATAGGGTACAATGACTTGAATTGAACACCACAGAGAGGAAGAGTCTCTCACAAGTAAATATGGGCAGAGGTTTAGCAATCTGCAATAACGACCTATAAAAAATATTAAACCGTTTTAGGATATTGTTTCTACATGTGAAAAGACTGAAGATCCCAACATCTGTTATCTATAATATCACCGCAGGAGAATCTGGAGGTATCTCTGTGGATATGAGGAGTATGGCTAAATAAATAAATATTGGTGATATTCAGGCCACAGGTGGTGCTGCATCAGAAGCTTTTATGATTCCAGCATAGAAATCACTGTATTGCTCCGGGACACAGCCGAAAATTACGTTTATGAATATGATTCCATGCCATTAACGTATGTAGGTTAAAGCTCTATCATGCAAAGAAGCTCCTATATATCAACATGATCTAACCATCATCTTGAGACCAAAGAAGAAGAAAACTGCCAGACTAATAAAAAAAAAGCAAATTATTTGGAATTATTAAAGAAACTATTTTTTTTACTATCCAGATTAAATAAGAGAGGAATCATTCAGCTTATTTACAGCCCTCACCTAAAAAGCATTTATCTGCACATACATGAAGAGTTGGCAGTATATTAGTATCTATAGAACTGGCAATTTACACATCCAGAAAGGCTGAACAGTATTAAACAGGTTTAGTATAACATAAGTTCTCATCCTGATTGCCAAAGAAGGTCTTGCATATTTCTACAATACAATGCTGCCATACATAGTGCATTCATTGTAGCACCATGAATATAAGAGTCCAGATGTTGGACGGACCTGCTTACAGTCAGAACATGTAATCAAATGTAAACATTTGCCTCATCATAACACACAAAATAAAACAAAGATGATTCAGAACTGCTGAGCAGCTACAATCCTCAGTGGTCTCTCAGTGGTTGACATTCTGAGATTTAAGAGCTGTTATTAAAAGAAGAGGGGATGCTACACAGTGGTAAATGTGGCACATAAAATTCAAGATGAGCTAATATTTTTCATTAAGTCATAAAATGTGTCAAATTTGAGATGCTTTCTATATTCTTTCTAAAATGAAAAATGAGTTTATGAGATTTGCCATTGATTGCATTTGTTTTATTTATATTATTCATCATATTAAAACTTTTTCTCTAGAATTAGAGGTTTACTACACTTATCCAAACATGCTCAAGTCTACTCTTCCTCACTAAAGTTTAAAGTTGAAACATTTTGTAAAGCAAAATGAATATTCTGCATTAAAAGTTGAAGCATTTTGTAGAGCAAAATAAATATTCTGTCAGTAGTCTGAGCAAAAAAATTAGGCCAGCATGACACAGTGCCACATGCAGGTCTAAGTGGCAGCCTGGTATGATATCCACGTATGCATCTTTGAGCAAACCCTCTCTCTGTGAATATCCCAAGACATTCTACAATATTTATTCCAGGAGCAGCTGCTGATTTGATTAAGCACTTTGTGTAGATTACTAATTCGTTCATGCACGGTTCACTTGCTGTGAGCTGGAAGTACGACACATCGAATTTTACGCCGGTAACGAAGATTGAAAGGCAAGCCTGTGCTAACAAGACCCATAAACACAAGGGACAGGGGGTGGTGGGGGGCGGGTCCACACATGGGCAACCGCAAAAGCCAGCCTCTTCATTTCATTATGTCCCTACAGTATACTACACACACACACACACACACACACACACACACTTATTACTGAGTACAGGCATAAAGGCATAAATGCAAAAGTAAAGATGGCAGAAAAACACATTATGTCCCTTAAAGCAACTGCACTTTTCGCACCTAAAAGTGGAGAAATCACACAACAAAATCATCAACACCCAATGAAAACAAAAAGACAGACGTACGGGATCACACCACTCCCACCATCACACCTACATGTTGATTCAGAGCCCCACCTCACAGCTACGCATGTGCGTGCAGACACATTATATCCACCAAACATAATCACCCATGGAAAAACAGAAGGAGAGACGATCAGCCTCCCTCCTTCTCACTCACACACTCTCAGACACATCCGAGCTAAAAGTTGAGAAGAGAGAGAGGCGTGTGGGGAGTCGATTTGTCCAGATGGCTGGCTGAGTATGAAACATGGCAGAGAGAAGAGAGATGTAACGTCCCTCCGTTCTCACATCTTATCACATTAATACTCCACCACTCCACTTAAACAGCCTCCCTGAAACTGAAATTGACCATCAATGTGGTGTCATGTTAAATTAATATTGCCATCCACATAGGGGCGATGTGGCTCCCTCACATCCCAGATGAGACAGGGAATGACTAATTCATTTCCTGAGAGGAGAGATGAACCTCATGCAATGTTTCACTACACGCACATACACACACTAAATGTGATATGTTGGGTCTTGTACATGCCGCACGCCCCTGAATTGGCCTTCCTTTTTACTTTCAGGTATTGAAGTAAAGAAAATAAAACTTCATATAAAAGGTATCTTTATGAAATTTATCCTTACTTTGGTTTTCAGTGGATTCTATAGCCTACTTATAGATGCATAATGTTTCAAAGTAGATCATAAAAAGGTTGAAAAAGTGACATAAGTCACTCAGGAAATTAAATTGCAATCTTTTATGGAAAGTTTAATCTGTCCAAAGAAGCTCCAAAGTGAGAAAAGAGCTGTAAGATAATGTCAGCAGGAGGTGAAAGAACTTCACAAAGCCGTTTGATGTGGTCATGAGCACAAACCTTGTAAACATTTACATGTCTCCGGATTTCTTTCTTTTCTTTTTTAAGCACACAACTTCTAGATTTTACTTCCATCTTGTTCACTTTGTTCGAAGACAAACAAAAAGCCCCCAAAAAAAGTGAAAGAAGTTTAGCAGCTGCCCCATATTCTGACTTCTAGTCCATTACATTAATCAAACTCCTAAAAACATCCTTCACTTCCAGTAATGCAATATGATAGCATCTTTCATTAAAGCCCCCTGGTGTACACATTTCAAACCGTCCTTTTGCTATTAAAAGGTCTCATGCCTGCAACTGAATGTAAACCTGATGCCAACAAGGTTATTTAATCAAATCTGAGTTTTCTCTAGAACCCCCTGGAGATATTTTACCACCCCTTTCACAGGCAGAGCAGGACTCATCACAATACATAAACTCAGATTCATCTGTTAAAACTGTCATAGTAGTCCACAAATATTACTTACTCGTGAGTGGACATGTTATTTATGATACAGAGATGGTCAAAGGAACTTAAGTCTCATAGTCAGCTACTTTTACTTAAATACTACGTCACAATATCAAAGCAAAGGGAGAAGATGCAGGGAATGTAAACATTTAAAACATACAGCACAGGATTGTACTTACAGAAACAACCCGTATGAACATATTCAATTTAACATTATCTAACTGTGATGTAAAGGAAAACTACATATTTATTTGCCATCGCTATTTAGTTAGATATGACCCAAAACAGCATCTGAAACCACCATCCCAAAACGCACCTTAGTGGTCAATTTATTACATCAGATGCAGTTGCCTTCACAACCACTAGAAGTCCCAACCTAATTATTACAGGTCACCACTGTTATCTGCAAAAATAAACCACCATAGGTTTTGTTTTTGTCCAACAGTCTCTTTGATGATAACTCATTATGTCCATTGCACTGCAGGACATGTGCAGATTAATTAACTTCTAATTCTTAACCTCTAAGAACCCCTTAGGGTATTTTTTGTCCACCTTTTCTGTCTGTTTTTGTCATATTTTGGGTCTGTTTTGTAAACTTTGATGAAAAGTAATTAAATGATTCACACTGAAAAAACAAGTTCTTGACCTGCATATATCTTTTTCGAATAACTTTTATATAAAAGGATCAAATTTGACAGAAAACCACAATAAAAGTAAAGGACCTTTACTGATAATGTCTGTAATATATGTGCTATACAAGTTCCAGACATGAGGCAGATTTTGGACCTTAAGTTTACATCTCAGCTCTTGTTCCAAACAAAGATCGCATCCCGTGTGTAAACATCTGTTCTTGGCACTTGTCTCCATCACTTTAAGGCTCAGTCTGAGGTCATGCAGCCCAGTCCCAGTCTGGTGAAAAACTGACCAATTTACTTCGAAATGCAAATTCCAGCTGTTAGCCTCATTGGCAAAAATGCAAGCATGTGTACGTGTTTCCTTTAAGGGACAAATTGACAAATCTGTGCGCAGCCTCCCACAACCATTCCCCGATTTCACTGATTAATCAAGTGAATAAAAACTAGGTCTTAATTAAAAGGATCTGGACATGCTCCCAGCTCCAAAACTGGCAGACCCCCACTGTGCTGCTCCACATCCTCACAAACAAACTCCCAGGATGAATGGCCACAATATACAAAGGTGAATATTTCAATGTAATGAGGGAACTTAGCTATAATAACAACTGGCATATGTTGTCAAAATGAAGAGAAATAAGAGCCTTCTGCAAAAAGCGTGAATGAAATTGTAGATTTAATTACATAAACAAGGACATTATTCTGTCGCATAAAAAAAAAAAAAAAAAATGTAGTGAACTCAAAAAACAAGGTGCTGGCCATGAGAAACCTCACACTGTGCCCTTGACTCGATGCCATCTGTTGAGACCTCAGTGTTAGTACTTTCATTTTCTTAAGTAACATTAAGTAAATGACCTCAAAACTTAGGAATTATGACAGTGAAGGAAATTACGACTACATATGGACCCAGCATTAACAAGAGAGCCGGGCTAAAACATTAATCATCAGGATTTTAACCTCAGATTCTCACAGCTTTAACTTATGCGAGTTCAGCTGAGAAAGAAATCTGACTTTGGCACAGAAGACGACAGGTATACATGTCAGAACATAAAGTAGCCAAAGCAACGGGAATCGGTGTCTGAAAGATTTTGGTGCAATAATTCCATTAAACAAAAAATACATCAGCAGATTCGCTCTATGAGAGTCCTGACAAAGTTTATAGAAAAAGTTTATAGAAAAAAAATCTGACATACCTACTCAAACTATGCGCCGTCTCAAATTGAAAACCTTCTAACTTCCTCTCACATTTAAAAGAGACTCAATAAATACACAAAGACACATACAATCAATGCATGGCAAGCGCGGAGCACGGACTTCAATTAAAGTCCCATTAAAGTTTAGGCTGAAAGGGGGACGGACTAAAGGAAGCAGAGAGGGGCATTTATTGATGGCGCCCTCACATCTCGTTCCTGCATTAAGTTGATTTTAAAAGCAATTAATACACACGGTCAGGGAAAAGTAATGGAGCGCCCCGTGTTCTTAACCTGCCGGACATTTCCCTGCCGAAGCCCTGACCAGCCGTAGCCCTGCTTTGCATTATAAATGACAAGATAAATCCTAATGGATTGAGGATAATCAGCTAGCCATGAAGGCTGACATATACACACATTCGCTCGGCATACCGGCGCTCACACACACGTATGCACAAACATGGACATACAGACACAAGGGAAATTAAAGGCTTTGAATACGTCTGCATTGATTATTTTAAATTATTAGCCCACCTCTCTTTGGACCTTCAATGCTTTTAGCCTAAGCTTTAACACATTTACAGAGACTTATTGACTATAATTACAACTGAGTCTTGGTAATGGACACATCAATTATGAGTCGCACATGTCTCTGACCAAGCGTTGCTCAGGAAATCCCAATCTGGGGTCCATTAGCGTCTCTCCTGCTGGTCTGAAGCTCAATCAGTCTTTACCTTCACCTCTACTGAAAGAGCTATTACCTGGCTGAAGTAGATAGTAGCCTAAACATTAGCCTGAGCTGCCAAAGAAAAAGGCTGTATCTCCCCTTTTAATACTGTTGTCTCAAAACAAAGGCCTAATAGCTGAGCAGCCACACAAAGAGATTATCCCTTTGGGACAAGCTGCATTCAGGTGGCTTTAAGACTTCATAACAACCATAAACCCCAGGTTGGATCGTCTATGCAGCAACTGCAAAGTTGTATGTCTGAGTTCATGTTTTTTTAAGGAAAGTAAGATTATAAATGGCTAAATTAAGCATTACATTTATGTTTTATTTGGTTAATCATCAAAATATTCCCTATGATAAAACCTATACATTATCTTAGTAGTTTGTTGTCATGGTGACCTGGAAGAGCCCATTCATTTGTCTTTATGCGATTTATTTGGCTTGGAGCTGCTTTCGCGAGGGGGAACATGTGTTTATGGGGTGCAGAGAGCATAAAAAAATCATAGAGTGAGTAAGAAGAGAAAAGCAAGACACGTACCGGTGTGTGTGCGAATGTGTGCCAGAAAGGCCATGGAGTTGCTGCTCTTGCAGACCTTTCCACAGTATTTACACACACTGCCCTGGTTCTCCTCCCTCTCGCGGTTGATCTGCTCTGTGTCCTCCAGCACGTATTTGTTGACCTCCCTCAGGAGCTCCTCGTGTTTCTCCTTGATGTGAAAGAACAAATCCTGCTCCGATTCAAAGCGATCTGTGCATTTCACGCACTTGAAGCTGGCGCCCCCCTCAGGCAGCTCCTCAACGCTGTTCTGCTCGTTGCGTAGGTGAGCTGCGCTGGTCAGGTGCTGGTGCAGGTTGCTCTCGGTGTAGAAGGACTTGCCGCACACCAGACAGTGAAAATGCCTCTCTTTAGATGGGTGCTTCATGGAGATGTGGACGTTGAGACCACTGATGCCGTCCGCCATAAAACCGCAGTCCTCGCAGCGAATGCGGGAACTGCTTCCTTTGGCGTCATCCCTCACCTTTCCTTCCTTGGGTTTGAGCTTTTTAACATAAGACGAGCTGGGGGACAGCACGCCAGAAGGTGAACTTCCAGTCAAACACATCACAGAGCCCTCACTTTCCAGAGGTGTACTCTCTTGCAGTGCATGCTCCTGCTCAGCAAACGACTTGACAGATACAATACAGGGATCAAAGGGAGGAGCTTTGGACATCTGTGTATCTACAATCATTGGCTCTTCTGTTAGTTGTTCCTCTTCTGCTTTTTTACCCTTTTCCTCCTGAAGTTCTGTGGTAGCTTGCTGGGGTTCAGAATCTGGCTCACTAGCAGCAGAGGGTGCTTCCTTTTCATCTCCAATAATCACAACACTGATAGACTCCGAGGTGACAGAGGGCTTAGATGTATTCTGGACTTCTGTAAGTGGACATTGACTGGAAGGAGATTCAGACACATCAGTGGGGTTGGGCTGTTCACATTCAGAGTTGGAGTTTTCAATCATCTCCGTTTGCTTTAATGGAACTTCTAAATCTCCTTGTTCTTCTTTTCCTCGAAATCCTTGGTATTTTTGGCTCTTCAGTTTATGCTTGTCTGTGCTGGCATGGCGATACATTTCTCTGGTAGTGACAGCGTAGTAGCCACATGCCAAACAGGCATACTCAAAATCTTTGGTGTGCTTTCGCTTGACGTGAAGATGGAGGGAAGGGATTGACTGAGCTACAAAATTGCAGAAGCTGCAGGCATTAACGGAGTCATTTTTACTTTTTTGCGTCGCTTCTTCTGCTTTGTGTTCTTGGAGTAATGTCTTGTCAGATTCTTCATTTTCGTCAGTGGTATTTGAGGTGGGCGTACTTGACGCTTCTGGCAACGTTGCATTGATGGAACCCGTAGTTGAGTTCTTATTTGAACCCTCTTGTACTCGTTTAACATGTTTCTTAGTTAAACAGTGGCGATCCATATCTCCTTTGGTCACGCAGCTGTAGTTGCACAACGTGCAGCTGTAGCCATAATCTTTGCTGTGTTTTCGACGAACATGAACAGTGAGGTTGGTTGCGTTGGATACAACCAGGCCACAGTACCCACATGTGGTAGAAGAGCCTTCCTTTGTTCTTCCTCTTTTCTTTTTGGGAGGTTCAAGCTCTGCATCATCCTCCTCTACCAACACAGAAATGGTGGCCTCTGCTGCTTCATCTGGCTCCTGTTCTTTTAATTTCACCATATCTTCTTCATCAAGCACCTGATCCATACCCCCCATATGGACGTCATCTCCAGCACTCTCTCTGCTTACGCTCTCTACACACGCTTCAAACGAGGAAGGTTCTTTGCCCACCACTTTCTGCTGCTGCAAGTGGCTATCCGAGGACAGGTGGGTGTCCATCCACTCAGATGTGGCTGCAAAAAAGTTACACAATTTGCAGCGGTACCACTCCAGGTCTGGATGTTTGACACGAACGTGCTTCTCCAGCACCACCGCAGTGCTGACCCTGAAATCGCAGTTTGTACACTTGAACTGGAAGCTGCCAAGACCACGTTTGGGTGCCAGTCGTGTTTGTGTAGCTTTAATTACGTTGCCTTGGTTCTCAGATTCCTCATGTTCCTCCACGTTGTCATCTTCAACTGAAAGACATTTAGAAATAGAGTTTTTGGGGGGTTTTTTGGGCAAACACAAATGCTTTAAAACTAAATAAAAAATTATTACTTAATTTGCAAAACTGTATAAAAAAACAACATCTCATTTTAAATGTTAACTCTTAGACAGACTTACATGTGTATGGGACATCTTTGGTATGGCATCTCTGGATGTGAACATCAAGCGGAGACTTGTCCCTAAACTCTTGCCCACAGAAGTTGCAGGAATAAATAATCTTCGGTTTTGGGGTTCGTTTGCTCACTCTTCTTTCTTGCGCTGGCTCTTCTTGATCTGTTTGCTGTTTGTCTACAGCTTTTTGCCTTTTATTTAAATGCCTTAGATTTGCAGCATTGTCACTCGCTACTGATTTCCCTCCATTATGATCAGATTTCTGGTTTTGTTTCACATTTCTTTCCGTCTCCATGATTGTCTCCTGCTGGATTTCATCTACACCAGCATCAGAGATATTTTTACTTTGCACAGAAGGTTCGGAGGCCTTATCAGAGATCTTGCCGTGCTTTCGTGCATAATGAATCTTCAGTGATCTTGGGTACTTTGCTGAGAAACCACAGACTGCGCAAAGGTTGTCCCCTTTTTCAGGAGCAGAGCCTGGCAACAGCCTCTTAGCAACTTCTTCATATGTCTCTTCTTCTGTTTCCTTTATCTCCACGTCATCAGCCTGCACTTCAGCACTGGTGTCAATTTCATGTACTGTTTTTTCAACTCCCTCTTCTCCTAATGTTGCCTTCTTATCCATTTTATATCCGGCTATGCTTTGAGACAAGGATGTTGATTGGTGTCATCAAAGTGGGATCAAACTCCTGGAGAAATAAAGTTAAACATACAAACAAAAAGACTATTTATAAATACAAAATAGAGATGCATCCACAGTACAAAGCTGTCTGACCAAGAACAAGTAAATGTCGCCATCTAGTGGTTTAAGATGCAAACTGTTTAAGGGTGGTATAAAAACTGCTTGTTGCTTATTAAATGACAAAAAATAAGCCTAATAAAGTCACCATCATTTAACTTAGTTTACTCTATGCAATGTAAATATCAATATCTATACATTCTGGACAGAATTTCAGCACTTTTTGCTGTTTCTGGTGACAATGGAAAGCTGACTGGACATTACCTTGAAAACATTCCCTCATTTGGTAGAATCCTCTTCTATGTCAAGCATGGAAAACTGAATTTTAAATCCAATTACTATTATTTTTAAGCTGAGGTGTAGTGAGGTTAAGACTATAATACAGGCTGATTGGTGAATTCACAAACTTGCATCTAACAACACAAGCTTAGTCTCAAATACATTTTATGCACTTCCTATCAGCATATGTCCACCTCTAGGTTACCCAGCTGCCACTCAGAAGATGCTGTCAAGTTTTTGGCAAATATGCTGGAGACTACTAATCAATATATTTATTTTAGTTTCATCTCCCCAAACACAAAGCAGCACATTGCAATTTTAACCTCATTGTGAAATGTTTAAATCACAGGGTGTGAAATTTGCAATATCGCACAGTATCCCTGAAATGTTGAATTTATTGGATTAAGCCTGCACACATTCACTGCTGCGCCATTTGATCAAGCTGAGAATTTTGTGTTGACACACGGAGAGTGGTGCAGAATATAGGAAGAAGAATAAAAATTCTGTGAATTAGCCCAACTTTTGGCCTACAAAGCAGCCATTTTCCTCTATGGATATTTGTTTGTGTTATATCTGCTTTCACGTATTCTTAGGAAAAAACCTTTCAAACCAGGGAACACAAGCTCCAGTCCTCAAAGAACCACTGTTGTGCAGATTTTAGATGTTTCTCCTGCTTTGACACATCTCAAATGTGTCATTATGTGAAACTAAACAAGCTGTTACATCCATTTCCTTTATTTACATCAAGAGTGTTGGAGCAGGGAAGCATCGAAAACATGCTGGATAGTGGCCTTCAAAGCATGGAGTTTGAGATTCCTGCTTTAACGGTTCTGAACCACTGTCCCTAAAGTTAATTCTTCATTTTATTCCCTTAATATTTCTTTGTGATAACCTCGAATCAAAATAACAGGTGGACCTGCAAGCAAGATAAGTGACATTTCAACTGTGTAACCATGCTGAAGAAAATAAAAGAACATTTGTGGATCTTAAATTAAACAGATCTGGTGGCTGTGGAAATTAAAAGTCTAATTTTATTGTTCATTGCAGTGAAAAAAGTTGATATATCAACTAACCAAACTCAATAGGTGTCAAAGTATTTATAAAAGTCCAACTTTTTTTTGCAACAGCATGTTATCTCTAAGGACAGATTAAGTTATGCTTGTGATAACATGTATTTAGTGGTCATTGGGTGAGAGTATGGGATGACTCGCTAATGTCCAGAATGGAGATCCTCATATCTCTTTAGTGATGTTTATACTAGATTTTATTATCGTGACCACTTCGTGTTAAAAGGATAAATTATTATTACTATGATTATAGTTTTTGGTCCCTACAATGTTAACATAAATGGTTAGTAATTGGAAATAAACCTTTTCAGCTCTCTCAACTACAAGAAACTTCTAAGAGTGCTCTCTATCATACAGTACAAAATAATATAAGCCAGAATAAAAAGTCATATTAAATATATTTTAATCAATTCATGTCACCTTTCATTATCAACTTAATACGAAACCAAATTACACTAATATGACGACAGAGCATGAGATACGAGAATCTAGACAAGAGCCAATGTTGTCAGTTGAGACCAGTACACTTACAACCATTAACTACGCCTAATAAAAAATAAAAAATAAAAAAAAAATTTTAAATGAAAATAAATAACTTTATAACTTTTCTAAACGAGCGACTTGCTCATTTGACTGCTGACTCTTTGCTTTGATTCTGAACATTTTAGCTAGCCTTGTCAGATGCTAACTCCAAAGTAATGATAAAGTTAGTTAGCCTAACAGGTTAAAACACAACGCTGGAAATTACGCCATTAAAGAAAAACATCCGGCTTCGCAATGCAGAAAACTGTTTGAAGACACTTTCATTGCCTGCACTTTATTTGCAGCTCGACGTGGATCAGCTTAAAAATGTGCAGCTTTTGCTGTGCATCTCTGCTAACTTGCTAACTAGCAAAATGTTCCCACTGTACATTTTGACATACATCCAGGGTGTCCAATTAAACTGCGATATCAACTGTAATAGCCAATCGTAGCGAGGCGGAGGCGGGTCTAGACCGTACCGAGGCTTGGAAAACGACGGCAGCACAGAGGCCCAAAAAGGAGGCTAACGTCGACCTCTGAAATAGTCATTTCTGCTGCGCAAACAAAACCCAATAACAACGCACTTGCTAGAGTATCAATTCGGCGAACACGCGTGGAGGAAAAATTAGTCAGTATAATATAAAATTAATGTGTCTTACCCATTATTATGTCACTATTTCCACCGTCCGCGCTTTTTTGCTGCTAGACACAAATGGCGTACCGTAGCGTGAGCTTTGCGTCACAGGAGGCTGGCGGCCTTTTTTCTCAACATCAGCTGATTAGACCACATGATGCATTCCCGCTCCGTGGGAAAAAAAGAATTTCCCCTTAAGGCGTAATGCCGTCGCTTAACAATTATAAATATTCAAAAGACTTTGACAGAAAGTTGCAGGTGAGGATTTCGCACTATTATCTATGCATAATAATGTGATGTGACAATGCTGCATAATACCTATATATTACGTCAGATTTACAAAAAAGTTAAGCAAGTATGAAGATTTTCAAGGTGGAGCAGTAAATAAATCCAACCTGGGTACTTCATTTCTTTTAAGTAAAAATAAAAGATTACTGCACCGACTATAATTAAGATGTGTTTCAGCTATTTTTAGTCATCTGTTATTGAAAAGTAAATTTAGAAAAAAACAAACATACTTGCTAATCAGTGAAAGTTTATCATGTAGCCCGGGCAGACACAGGGTATTTTCATTTATTTATTTTCTCCATACAAATGGTCAGCCCGTGATGAATCACCACTTCCACATGACATCCAGTGTTAGCTTTATGGAAAGACTGAAGATGGATTAATTCATGGGCATTAATTGATTAAGTAGTCTGACAGGTCAGGAGGTGATAAATGATACCTCCTGGAATGAATACACAGTTTACTTTGCAGTAATTTCCTTTAATTCATCACAGTCAAAATTATATGACATGGATGGTTTGAAACACAACTTCCCTCCTCCCATGTCCCCCATTTTTCATTTGGATTCATCATTCATTTTTCTCCATTAGTTATCTATTTAAAGAGGAGAGGCTAGCTTTGGTGGGTGTTGGTGAAATTATGTCTTTATGCACCCATTCTTAAAGTTTTACTTGGTTTTTCATATATTATTGTTTTTACAGTTAGGATTGTTGTCTTCATTTCATTTTGCAGTGTTGAGCTGTGAATTTTCCTATATAATCTTCCCATGACATTTTGTGTGTTTTATTTCTTTTTATTGTGTGGTGCTTTCAGATCTGTTTTACAAATTCTTCAAAAATAAAATGCATCATCATTATTATTATTATTACTGTGCATTATAAAAGAATAACTGTTATTGGGACCTTTCTCCATAGGCAGCAACTCAAGATGAATTCCACAACTCTAAAAAAATCTGATTTTTTTTTTTTTTTTCTTTATACAGAATATATGTATATAAAGTTTCCTTAAGGTTTATAGACAAAGATAGACAATGGTCCTTTAAAAAAGACCCTCTGCAGCCATGCTATTAAATAATTTGAGGAATCTGACGGTATTTCCTTTTATAAAAGGCCAGCTGGAGGCCCATCTCAGATCAAACATCACTCCATGTTATGGCCCAGTTCATAGACTACCACTGATAAGGGAAGATGCAAAGGAATGAACTTAAAAAAAAAAACTCAACTCAACTCAGTTTTATTGCAAAAGCCCTTTAAAACAACCAGGGTTGAAACAAAGTGCTGTACACAATCAGCCAAAATAACAACAGAATAAAATAGTCAAAAGACGAATCAATAACACAATGAAAACAACAGGTCATACAAGAAATAAGGAATTAAAACAATAAAACAAAATGAATAAATAACAAATAAAACCAATAATTAAAACCAAACTATAACACTCTGACCAGAAGCAGTCTCATGCTGGGTGAAAGGCCAAGGAATAAAAATTTAAGATAAGTTCTTAAGCAGGTCAAGTGATCTGAAGCACCAAAAAGGATGAAGAGAACCAAACTAAAATTACAATAAACACTTAAAAAACAAAAAACAAAGAAACTTTAACAGAAAAGACAAAATCATCAAGGGGTTGGATGGAGCCAGCTTTGGAAGAGGTGGGTAGGCAATGAAGACGATGGCTGACTGCCTCCATTTGCCATCAACACTGATCAACATAAAGCCTGTAACACAAAGCGTATATATAAAAACAAAAACAAACCCCACAGGAGCCAAAGTAAAAGGCCGGGGGCCATATCATCACCAACTGGCATAAGCACATGGGCAACGTTACTTTGAAAAACTTCTCTCAGTCACTATAACATTGGATTGCATTCACAAATGCCATTTAAAACTTTGGTCTGCAAAAAGAAACCTCATGTTGGCTCTGCTTACACCACAATGTTTCCATGCAATTTTTTCTTTTGAGCATTTAAAAAAAGAAAAAAAGGCTGTTGCCTTTTCTGCTGTTGCCATTCTGTGCAACAGCAGAATGGCAACCATATCCATGCAGGTGGCAAAAAAACAGGGGTATGATGTAGTACGCATGCCAGGCCTCTAGTGGACAGTGAAACTGTTTAATGACACACCCAAACACATCACAGGAAGAAGCATTGCATGTCAACCACTATTTAAATTGTGCAACTTATGTGTCTTTGCTGACTGCATAAATGCTTCACCAGCAACAGGTTTTGCTTTAACAGACCAAATAAACCCAAGCAATGCAGCAGCAGAAACATGACACAGAGGTTTACCATCGCTGTGCTTTTCGTGCTCAAGCAGGGTCTTTGTGCACATGCGACATGAAAGACGTCACTGTCACCCAAAGATTCCTGTTCCAGATTACATTGACAGGAATTACTTAGTATTGCAAGAATATGTAACCATGGAGGCTGTTGTAAAATCTTTGCAGTTTTATCCACTCAAAACTTTGTCATGATGTAGACGAACAAGCCACCACAAAGCATGAATAATATACTCCAGATACAGCTCTGTTACCTGGGTTAACATATTCAGACATTTAGCATCTAGATATGCAGCAGCGGTTCAACCTAAGATTTTCTCATGGGCACTCCCATTAAATGAGTGGTGTTTTCAGCCTGTGACCAATCGAGAATATGGAGAAACCCTGTAGAACATGTACTCTACCATGGAGGAGCAGACAATTATTCTTTAGAAATATGAAGAATTAATATCACAACATCCAGACCAAAGCGGCAGCAACAGCCTGAAGGACTGTTGGTAATATAAACTACCGACTCTGTTAATGCATACATTCATGACACTATAGAAAATGAATTCATTATAAATGGATAGCAGTCTGGTGACTCATTTCACTTCACTACAGCCCAGACGTTTCAGACACATTGCCTCCTCAGTTCCTTCCTCATCTTTATATAACTCATTCAGTTCTTTTGAGGCTCATCATCCAATGTGATTTTGTGTTGGAATATAAAGTCCTTACCAACACAGGTAGTTGTGATTAAATAAATTCACGATTCTGCAGTTCTGCATGTGTGAGCATTATTAAAAAGCTCATTATTTGAGATGCAACCCTTCTGAAGCTAAACGGACATGGTTACAAGTTCGGAACAAGAAGAAAACATGCTTCAAAGTGGTCCTCAAATACTTCTTTATACATACATACATACA
>NC_136623.1:29659102-29899632 GCF_933228915.1 Telmatherina bonti | reverse complement strand
ATTTTTTTCTTATTTTAGTTTCATTGGGTACCTCAATGTAGGATAAAATGACTATTTAATCACTTTTATTGGGACATTTTGTGAGACTAATTAACTTCAAACTAAGTAGCTCTAATCGACCTGAATAACCAGCAGCATGTGGTCTGAGAGGCTTTTAAGATGGAGGTGAAATACAATGCGCTGTTACTTATTTGTCAGTTACCTATAACTTTCACTCACTTTGATTTTTTTTCTTTTTTATGTGGCTTTCCTTTAGTTGTACCTACAACAGGCAGAAATCTCAATGACGCATGGGAAAGCTTCACTTTCAAGGCATCCAGTTTAAAGGAAATGGGCATGTTGTGCTTTCAAATACTGGGGCTGCTATTTACCATCAGCCAAGCGATGACCCGGGGACAAGTGATGACTAGTGGCGGAGTTGAACGCTTAAATGGAGGGGAGAGTGTTTGCCAGTGGAAAGAGGCTTAGTCAAAACAAAAGAGGCATGGATCTTTCAAGTTTTACATCAATCATAAAATGTTAATTAAGTCATAATTTGTACACTGTTCCTTCAGGTTGTAATCTGCAAAATGCAGCTGTTTTTATTGGACACAGGCCACACATCAACATTATTATCTTTAAAATTGGAACATTTTCTGAGTTCATCTGAACATCACCTATTTGCAAAGTGCAAAAAAAAAAAAAAAACATGAAACATGCCACAAGATTCCTTCCTTTCACCTCACAAGCTCTATATTTATCCACAGGAATCACAGTATGCAAAGTGGATGAAAGTAATCAAACATTGCCATGAAAGTTGTGACTGTAACTGTGGGATAGAAACATCTTTTATTCATAAAGCAAGGTCCAGAGTATCCGAGTCTACAGGGGATGGTGAAGGAAGCATTGTAGCTCTTTCCCTTAATGTTTTGGAGAATTTAAACTAATATTCAGATACTTCTGGGTGATTCTGCAGGTTTATGGAAGTTCCTAAGCTTAGTTGATTATTCCACCGTACCCTTCCCCTCGCTAACACTCAGTTGAACCAGAACCATTAGATAACAAACAAACGAAACCAAAGTCTTGCTGAATACAGTTGATAGGCTGTGTGTGTGTGTGTGTGTGTGTGTGTGGGGGGGGGGGGGGGTGGGGGGGGGGGGGGGGGTTTGTGTGTATTCACAGCTTCATTTAAGGAAAGAAAGATGCTTTTCATGGAGGGGAAATATTTGCAGTTTAAAATGCTGCTAAGAGTTCTGTGAATTCCAGCCATCCACAGTGCGGTTTTTATACTGCTTGGATATGATGAATGTGAAAGCTTCCCTGTGATCTCAAAGGACCTAATGGCAACAGGGAAGTAAGTGGAAAGAATATTTTATACTAAACTACATCTAAAATGGTATTCCAAACTTTAAGAAAAGGCTTTTTCTGAGCTGTTTTGAAGGAATTATAGAAAACATTCAAACAAGTTTAATGAATGTCTTTACAGCGTTCCTCTGCAGTTCTGTTGCCACTGACTGTCGTAGTCCTAGCTTGCTGAATGACTGTTTTTGAAGGCGTTCATGGTAGAATACTTTAAGTTTTGGTGCAGAATGGGACTAGAAAACCATGCACCGGATCAAAGACCATACAGACGGACAGACGAGTTCATCAGCTGCTGACGGGAAGTTTTATTGCAGCTGAAGCTCACTTCAACCCACCAGAGGGAGCAGTTTGCACATGTTGTTCCAGACTGAGCATCTGCAGCCACAGCTGCACACTGTGTACATGGTGCTATGGCAACCAGTCGATACATCTCACAGAGGAAAAAGAAGAGTCTAGTTCTGAAAGACAGGACTCTTTGTCAGACAATAAAAAATCCTATAATCATGTTTCGAGAAATAAAAATACACGAGGAAAAGACTCAACACAGTGATGTCAAGAAAGGTTGTTTTATCTGGAATCACAGCGCCAGCCTAAAGTAGGCTTTAGATAAAATTAGTGGTTTATTTTTGTATGTGTGTGTGTGTGTGTGTGTGTGTGTGTGTGTGTGTGTGTTAGGGTCTAAGTGCTTTGGTACAGTAAATGTTTTTTTCTGTGTGAAACAGATAAGCTAAGAAGTATACAAATAAACCATAGATGGAACAAGTACATGCCTTCCATAGTGGCTTTTGAATATGGATGAAGCATTACTGGGCTAATGACTGCATTTAATTCAAGACAAATATTTCACATTTATTTAATTGTTTTAGAGGTCCTGATAAAACAAAACAAACTTTTTATTTATTTTACAAAGCTAAGTGTGCTAAAAAGAATAATCCAAATAATGAATCAGAATTATGCTCTGAAGAAGAACTTTCCTGGCTAAATCGTGAGGAATAAAATGAATACATAAATTCTGAAGTCCACACAGACGTAACGTCTGCACCATCCTAAAACTGGTGGTGTTGTTCCCATGAAATCAAAATGTGCCTAATTATTTGTGAAAGTTATGTCTCTATAAATCCATTCATAGACATTTATCTGGCCAAACAAGGACAAAATAAAACAAAGTTGTACTGTCTCTTATCTTAATAGTGTTATAGCTGGTCATTTCCTGGGAATAAACATTATTTTCATATTTCTGAGGAGCTGACGCTGCTCAGACAACTGGAGCTGGATGTTTTTGTCACTAAGTCCAACTCACTACACTTTCTATCTTTACGGAAAACACACAAACATGCAATAGTAACCAGCATGTGTAGCTGTGTCATGACAACCTCAAAGTTTTGTAAGTACCTAAACATTAGTCACAATATAAAGAAATTTGCCACCATGTTAGTTTCCATGAATAAAGGTGTTTAATATATCACTGAATGATAAAATAAAAAAAAACATTTAAGCTAATATATTTTCAAAATATTTTTTCACTTTCATCTGTGCATTTATCTGTTTGGTTTGGCAACGTGTGCAGACACTCAGAATAAACTTAAACCTCATGTATAAAACTGGGGAGCATATTCAAGAGTTTTGGTTTCATCATCAGATAAGATGCATTGAATCTGTGTTGTGAATGAGCTAGCCATGAGTTCCTGAAGCAATCAACAACCCCACAAATTTCAAATCTTCTCTGACAGCTAGAGAGCGGCATTGTCAACTTGACAGTTATTACAATTCGGAACAACCTACAAATCTTGAACAAAATGCAACATTATGTTGTGCAGACATGTGGACCCAACTCTGTTTTTCAAAAACAAATCCGTCCACACATATCCGCATAACCATGTTGTTAAGCACATTCATAAACATTTCTTTAGGCGGTAGCAGCGTCCCTAATCCTGTCCAATCAGAATAACCTTTTGTCTCATGACGTCACTTCCACAAAACACGAAACATGCCTCGAACGTGACATGGTTAGGGGGCGGAAAAAAACTCCTTAATCTCATCCTTTGCCTTCGGTTGTCTCTGTGGAGCGGTGCTGATGATAGTGTAAAAACGAACAAACACAAAGCGCCCAGACAACGGATAACGGCAACACAGTTTCGAGGACGTCCACGCTGTTTTAAACAAAGGTCATGTGATGTCATGGTGCAATTTGGTCGCAGACAGAGACGTTTCAATACCGAAAAGCCCGGTTTAATGAAATGAAATGAAAAATACTTTATTAATCCCCAAAGGGAAGCTCAATATTGTAATATGTAATAATAATTAATTTGAGGAGGTCTTGTTCTGGAGGCTGATGGCTGCTGGCAGGAATGATCTTCTGTATCTTTCAGTCTTGCATCGGACCTGAAGAAGCCTCTCACTGAACACACTTTGTTGTTTCATCACTGTGTTGTGGAGAGGGTGTGAAGAATCCTCCATCATCTTCATCAGTTTGTGCAGTATTCTTCTTTAGACAATCAGCTCCAGCAGCTCCAGAGTTACTCCAAGCACAGAACCAGCTTTCTTGATCAGTTTGTTGATTCTCTTCAAGTCTCTGGTTCTGATGCTACTACCCCAGCAGATGGCTGCAAAGCTGACTGCACTCTCCACAACAGACTTATAGAAGATATGCAACATCGTGGGACATATGCAACATCATTAATATGTCTACATGCAGACATGCAAACTGTGTGTTCGCAAATCTTCGCACCACACCATGACAATTATATCTAATTCTATATATCTTGTAAAAGTTTATGTCTTTTATTACTGTTTAGACCTTTTGATGACTTTTAAAGCGGCTTGTCAGGTTAGGCAGGATATACTGTATCATTTTGCTTGTACTTTTGCTTTGCTTGCACTAAACTTGGAATGGCATTAATCTATTTAAAGTTAAAGTTACTCTACTTTACTTATTTATATGCTTGGCCCTCTTCTCTTTGCCGCCGTGTGCTTTTCTCCAAGCTGTAGTAAATACGGGAACAACTTACATCCCAAATGGATGGCACAGTAGCATTCCTTCAGACTAGCTTCTTAATCCCTATCACTCAAGTTCTGACATTTTCCTCTCCAGATCAGGGCCACAACAGAGCTGATAGATCTGGTTTCTGTTTGAATTTAGATGTAGCTTTCTGGCTATATCAGGAGGTGAGGTTGAGTAACTCTGGGGGGGGGGATTAGAGTAGAAATAAACGGAAAGGAAAGGGAGGATGTTTCAAGAATAGCAAGCCACTGCTGCAGATTTTAAAGCAGGTCAAAAATATAAAGAAAACATGGGAAAGATCTTCGTGTGGAGACGCTGGGACGACCCAATTACCATTGTGTTGTTTTGTGTTGTGTGTTCACAGGGAGTGTCTGAGTTGAAACAGAGTGATCACGAATACAAGGGGGGAGTCCCTTATTTTCTAGCAACAAACACCAACACATGCAAGCCATGGAGCTGCAGGACATAGATGGTCTGTCTGACCCATCAGACACCCCCATTCCCTCCTTTTACAACCTTCTTTTTTCCCTATAAGCATTATCTCACTCTTCATTGGGCAAGGCTGAAGGTATCGCCTGGGGAGTGTGTTTGTGTGAGTCCTGTGTCATGTCAATGAAGGGGAGAGCAAGAGCAAAAGCAACCCTTTTTAAACCATGTCTGTTTAAAAGTGCCGTGTAAACGGCACTGGGTGGAGCACAATAAACTTAATCCTTCTTTCTCTCCTCCTTAGATTTCACTTCTTCATGTATTTGCAAAACCGCAAAAAGCTGAGCAATAAGCGGCAATTTAGTGTGTTTAGAGGATCAGTTTGTCCTCTTTGTGAAATAAAAAAGAGCTAAATGAAACCATCCAGAGTTCAAGCATCAATCTACACCAGGGAATAAATGCGTGTTCACTTATTTGTTATTGCTCAAATGTCGTTCAAATGATTGCAAAAAAACAAAACATTTTTTATGTCTTAGCAATAAAGAATCAAGAGAAATGTAACCATGCCTTGATGTGATTCTTCAAAATTAGCTCAATATTAGATAAATAATCATTTTATGAGTTTAAAAAAAAATAAAATAAAATTTGCAAGTGTTTTCTGGCTGTTGTGATTTCTGCTAAAAGTGCACAAGGTGTGTGAAAGATGAGGAGGTAAGTTACAAGTATTGTTTCTATTAACACAACCATATAAGACAGAGTGTATAACTCAACACATTATGACCGCTGTTGGCCATGTAAACATCCTGGAAGCTGATGCTCTTGAGAGCGGCTGTGTATAACACCAGTCAAACAGCCATGATTTAAATTTCAGAGCTTCCCCAGGCCCACCCAGAGAGACCAGCGAAATTAAACAGACTTGTTTCTCTTAACGTCCTTCAATTTGTGTTTGTCTGTTTTATAGCTATACCTAAACTATTAACTGCATCATGCTGCGTTGTACCAAAGCTCATTCTCATATGGTGGGCATGTCTGCGAGACCTCAGGTGACCCGCTCAGTCTACAGGGTTCATCCCATAACCTCTCATCAACCTTTTATCCCAGTTATCAGAGTGAATTCTCCCAGTAATGCTAGTTGCACAGTGGTGTGGTGGTTAGCACCATTACATCACAGCGAAAAGGCCCCTGGTTTGACCTTTGGCGGTCGCCTTTCTTTTTGGATTTTGCATGTTCTGCATGTGCCTGTCTGGGCTCCTTCTGGGTACCGCGGCTTCCTCTTACAGTCCAAAAATTCGCATGTTGGTGGAATAAGCGTGAGTGGTGACTTTTCTCTGTGTCGGTGTGTGATGGACTGGCTTCATGTCCAGGGTGTATCTTGCCTCTTGCCTTATAGCAGCTGGTATAGACTGCAGCCTCTAACCTGCAGTGAAATAAACTGATAAGGCTTTATCTTAATGTCGATCAGCCTAGCGTTTCTCCAACCTCACCATGTAGCATTTTGTGAGGAACCCGCAGTTTTCAAAGACTGCATTTAATTTCTTTTATCTTCTGATTTATGTGCATTTTCTTAACCTTGCCAAGTTCCTGAGGTGCAGATATGGTTAGTTTTATAGTTAAGTTTTATAGTTAAAGCCATCACTATATATGGTTTATCATCTAAAGTGCTAGTATATAAATCATACTTTTGCTGTAAGTATGAGCTTCTTAACTCCTTTTCTTCTGAGGAACATTCAAATTTAGGTGTTTCAGAAACTATAAAATACTATCTTGTTCTCATCCGCTGAACTTTTAGACAAGGATTTAAATTTTCTTGTGAAAAAAATTCTCACAATTAAAATAATCTGTGGTGAAATGAAGTCCAGGCTTTTGATTTGAGACAGTTTTCCCAAGGATAAGTTTCAGTTCATTTTGTCTTCTGACAGGATTGCGCAACACTGGCAACCCATCTAGTTTTCTCATGTCCCAACTACTGCTTTGGAGAGCCAGTCACTCTTTGTTCATTGAGACAAACGGCATCTCTATATGAGAAGAATAAGTGATCGTCATGGGTTATAACAACAACTAAACAACTGAGAAGGGACTTCTAATCTACTTCATATCATCATGTCTTCCTGACTACCAGTAGTTCAATTTGTCCTCTGTGGAGGACCTTTGTAAACCAAAATATTTTCATCTCCATGAACGCTACTGAACTAACACCTTTTGGTCTTAAAAGAGGACATTTAGTGCTTTTAAATGGTACCTAATTTGTGGGGGTGGGGCTTTGTGAACTTTCTTTGTGAAAAATGGCCTCCATTACAACAAGCATGTTTTATGGGAAGAGCAAAAGTGCATAATACTTTTCTATGTGCTGATTTTTACTTGAAATTTTGTAGTTATATTTTCATTGAATATCTTATAAACACATTAAATCATTTCTTAGATAAATATAACTATATTTTACCACAATATTTAAACCTTTAAGCAATGTCCTCCGTAGTGGACATTTGTAGTTACACATTTTTGTTTCCTAGTAGTCAGGAGGATATGATGAAAAGTTCATGGCACATATTGAAGTGTCTATTTAAAATTAATATGAAGGCTGTTTTCATTCCTGCTAATTTGACAGGTTCAGTCACATTTCTGTCAAAGTGCAACAAGACTGGAGTGAATGTGCTCAGTAGTGGGGCTGTAGCAGCACATAAAGCTTGCACCCACAGTTTGCACTGCTTCATGTTGCAGGAAACGCTTGTTGGAAGAGAGGACGTCTTGATAGAGAAAAGTATTTTCAAGGTGTCTCTTTGAGTGTATTTGGTAAAGACAGAGTTATGGAGAGATGCCAATTGGATGTCATGCTGCACAGTTGCCTTTTCTAGATTTCAGCCTCAGCTGTTTCAGCTCACAGTCAACAACATTAACCCCTTTAGGCACCAGGACACAGCAGAGTTGTTTTTCTAAGCAGATTTATGGAATGTTTTCATGTCCTAACAATGAGGTCTTCCACCATCACAGCCTGAAATTAAACCAGTCCAGATGATTTCCCAACATCATAAATGTTAGTGTGGCTGAATTTCTAAAACTCTTCTGTTATTAGAGCCCCCTCCCACAGCTCCACCAAGAGCTTCAAATGTTTTTGGTTTCTTGTGCAGGTTCTCGTCATTACAGCGCGGCACGTGTGCACAAGGACGATTATGGCATCATGACGTCCGCTGCAATTAGGGCTCAACCCCAGAAACTGTTCCCCACCCATACACAAACACACCCCCCCCCCTTCCTCACTTCACCTAAACACGTACACTTCTGAAGCCTTTTCACTCATAACACACGTGATTTCCAATAAAAAAGTCCTCTGAGTGCCTCAGAGTGTTCAGAGGAACCAGACTTCAGCAGGCGATGTTTGGAGAGATTTCTGCTGGTTAGAGCTGCAAGCGGAAGCCAGTGAGCTGAGAAAAGTATGACTGAGTGTGTATTTCTGTTTCAATGATGTGTGTGTTCACAGAAACATTTTACTGCTTTATGTAAATATAACTGATTCTGTAAGAAAACGGCTTCATTTACAGCTCCCTGCAAAATAGTATTACAACTCTTTGGAGGAATTCTCACAGATTTGTTTTTCAAATAAAGTTAAAAACAAAAATTTATATCTAAAGTTCTCTTTTATTGTATGGGTTAGTCTAAGATTTAAAGAAAGCGCTTGCTGATGTTCATAAGCTGTTGCACCTGGTTGGCAGACAGAAAAAATGGTCCCGAACAGGAAAGCTGTTAGTTGAAACCTTTTAAAAGATTGAGAACAGCTTTAGAGAAGGTACATATTTATATATAATATATAAATATATATTATAATATATATTATATAAATATATATATATTTATATAATAGATAATTAGTTTCCAATCAGATATTTCTACAAGTTGGAGCAAGTTTGAAGGCAGAGTATCTAAGATTTCAAGGCGATTCTTTCCACCACCAGGTGGCAAACACCAGGTCGTGAGCAAAACCAAAAAACTGCTACCTCCACAAACGACCACAGGTTGGCATTAATGAGCAAAACTCTCCCCTCACCCCTCCTCCTTGCCAGCTCCAGTGAGGGCAGGAATCGCTTGTGAGCTGTAGCTCAGAGCCGCTCTGCAATAAATGGGCTTATACTCACCCTACTGGTGGAAAAAAAAGTACTTTTTTTTTACTGGTCAGAAAACATTTAAGAAGGGTCTTTGTCATTAATTAAACTTGTAATTTAATAACGCATCAAATATGGACAGACTGGAACCTACATGTTTAAAAACTATCTAATTATGATTGTAGTTATGTTTTTAGTTAATTTATTTTGAAAATATTGAAAATCTTACGTATTCTACCTTTAAACAAAAATCTGCATCAGTAATGAAAACTGAAACCAATGTGCCCTAAAAAAATGCACAATGAAAGAAATAAAAACAAAACAAACAAACAAACAAAAAAAAACAGGTTTACATCCAGAAAAGCCAAATGTAAACCTTAACTAACACCCAAACATAAGAAAACAAGGCTGCAGGAGGCTGAGGAGAAGCACAGTAGTGATGAATCACACATCTACATGGGTCAAACAGATGATGCTGAGACTGCTGAGTGCATGAAACCTAAATCTGATGCCTTTATGAAGATGAATTTCCATAACATCGATGATTTGGAGCCAGTATCAGTTGAAGGACCAGAGGAGATGGCAGTCTTTACTTTTGGATACTTTTCGAATCTCTTCTGTTGAAATATGGGGATTGGTGGGGATTAAATGATTTTCTAGGACAACAAAACATGTTGCCACGGTGCATTAAAATGTTTCTTCAGAAAAGACATATAGACTCTTCTATAAAAGAATCTTGGAGCCTGATCGATATTTTTTTTTTTTTTTTTGGAAGAAGTGAAATCCACACCTAATAAGATTCAAGATGATATTAAAAACAGAAAAGCTGAAAGAGTATTGAGGTTTTAGTCTCTTTTGTTTCATGAGTTCATTGTTTCGCAGTACAAGATGTTCCACAACTTTCCTTCTACTTGATGTGTATTTACATATTTAGCTGTATAACAAAAAATCCTTTTATACTTTTTTTTTTAATCTCCTTTACTTGCTATGACTCTCTTTGTATTCCTTTTCTGTTTCCTCCAGTCAAGTAAATTCCATAATAAACAATTGTTCCCAATAAACAAACAAATAAAATTAAACAAAAATTGATATTTTTATTAAAATTAAGAGCTTTATATCTACAAAGCTCCTCTTGACAAAGCAAATATGATCAGTACAACACAGAAACCAGACCACCATTCTGATTGTTATCATGCTGGACAAGACAAATAATAAAATAAAATAAATAAATAAACATTAGCTCTTTTAGATGCTTTAATTTGACCATGTTTTATGTTGGTTTGTTCAGCAGAAATTTAGCGGGAGACTGTTTATTTATTTATTTTTAAATAAATACATTCATTTGAGCATTTATTCATGTTTAATTGATTTTTAATTGTCCTGCAATGGACTGGCTAGCTGTCCAGCGTGTACCCTGCCTTTCGCCCCAAGACAGCTGGGATAGGCTCCTGCTTCCCCGCAACCCTGAATTGGATTATGCGGTTTGGAAAATGAATGAATGATTTTTAATCTTTTATATGTCATTGTCTTTGCCTAATTTTATGATATATTTCCTGTACTTATTATGTATTTACATATTTTTTTGGTTTAATCTTATTGTTCTAATTTTCGTTTTACAGAATTGTTGATTTAGTTATTTTATCTTGTGTGTCTTTATTTTATCTTTTTAACTTTTAGCTCCACGGTTTCTTTTTCCTCATGGGAATACTCCGTGTCAGGGGCTGCGCCTGTTTGTCCGACGGGGTCATTGTGGCGGGGGTCGTCCTGGCGGAGGTTGTTGGTAGACTGCGGCCATATGACCCTGGCCTGGGCGTTCCCTGTGTCTCTGTTGGTCATTCCCGGGGAAGATCCTGACATGGATGGATTTCCCAGATGTCGTTTCCTTGAGCAGTGTCAAGCCGAGATACAGAGATAGAATCCTGAAGTTAGTAGTTTTCATTTTGGCAGAAATGTTCAGGGGAAGGGTTGGGTTGTGTGCGTGGGTGTTTATAAGTCTGAAACTGTTTTTTATGTTGTTAAGCACTTTGATAGCTTCTGTATGGAAAATGCTACACAAATGAAGTTTGATTTACATTTGATAAATCTTTGCATTCTAAAGCAAATTAAAGTTGAACCCATGTAGCTATCCTGTTAGCAGAGCTTTTAAACTAAATAGAATATGATTATCAGGATAAAGTTTGAGAAGCAAATTCATGGATGGGCAGCAAGTTTCCCACATGTAGAGGATGTGAAACATACAGAAAACAAAAATATTACTGAGAGAACAAGAAGCTTTGGTTCAACCATTGCATTACACACACACGAGCACACACACATCAACATGCATACTACAATGTTTTGGCGACTGTGAAAATGTTTGTATAACCTGCTGTTTAGTCTTGGATAACACCCAAGCTGTCCCACAGCTTCAGTGTGTCACCTGCAGAGAAAACGTTGCCCCTAGACAGCTGAGAACGTTTGTGCATGGAAAAAAAAATATGTGCTGGTTATGTCATGTAGCTATCTTTGGGAACAGAGATACCTGGTCCAGTTTCTCATGTCATCATTATTAGTCCTTCAACAGATTGTGGTATTGTGTCAAACATGTTTAGAGTTTTAAGAAAACTTGTCTGAGACTTTATTTTAAAATAAGTTCAATTTTAAATGTAGCTTGATGAACTAATTCCAATTACTCCAAAGTTAATATGGGACACATATTAACTTTAAAATACTTTCTCACAAGAAACAGAAGAAATTTGAAGGATGGTAAAGTTCCCATAGGAAATTCCTTGTCCTGCTATTAAATAACCAGGTAAGAATTACAGCATTTGGAAGCCAGTATGAGAGAGAGCAGGGGTGATTTTCCCAAACAGATTCAGTGCCTTGATCAGCTTTAGCCTATTGTTTAGTGTGTGCTGCTCAGTAAGGAATGGTTTGCTGCATCAGTAGTGGAAAATCAGCTATAAACTATACAACTTTGATTCAAATTAGATA
Organism: Telmatherina bonti; assembly: GCF_933228915.1. Classification (NCBI taxonomy): domain Eukaryota; kingdom Metazoa; phylum Chordata; class Actinopteri; order Atheriniformes; family Telmatherinidae; genus Telmatherina; species Telmatherina bonti. The sequence goes on along the minus strand of NC_136623.1, from coordinate 29,887,797 downwards.
TGGCACTTCTACAATTCTTTAGTTAGTATTTATAGATAATTGTTCTATATTTTTATATGTTAAATTAAGAATCAACATCCACTGGAATGCACTTTTCTTCACTTATTCTCTTCTAACAGCTTTGAATTGATTAACATTGAGATTGGAGGGTAGAGTATTTAACTTTAAACTTCTTCACTTTTCCTCCATATACATTTAAACAATTTACTCATTTATGTTGATTTATTCATATCTTTGATAAATAATTATAATAAGGCAGCGAGTAAAATAAGTTGTGTCCTTAACTATAGTCATTTCTTTTTTCTCTTTATAGTCAAAGTCCTTCCTCTTTTCCCTGCTCTTTTTCAGGATTTATACTGAGAATGTCTTTAATCCCAGTCAGAATATCATTTTAGATGCTGGATTTATAACATACAATAAAAGCAAATTTTCAAAGGAGGAAACGCCTCATATTATCGTCATCATATTTCAGAAAACTGATCAGATGAACCGATGATCAAAAGAAAAAGCCATTTGATTTGCAGCAATTTCATTCCCAGCGTTGCGAAACTGCAGTCTTGGCTGACTTGCTTAGCTGCGTCTGAGTTGGTTGAACCCAAGAGGAATAGACTGGCTCCGAAGGCTGTTTTGTAAATCTTGAAGGAAAAGCATCACGCTGTTTTTCTTTGCAAGTGGTTTACTGATGTAAAGTGTATGTGCTCCTAGCAACACTCAAGTGTTTTTCTGCAAGAACACATTGTTCTAAGAGAGAAAAGTCATTAATTGTGCCCATGATGATCTATTTGCACCATAATTACCCTCAGTCTGAGCTTTGTGCACTAACACAGATTTGAGATTTGTATTGAAATCCTAACAGACTGCTTTTAAAACATTTCACTTTGAAATAGAAGAGAAACATGAAGTTAGATTGACTGAAACAAAAAAAAAGGCAAATGCAGTTGTGTTTGAGAAATAAAGCAAATGCAAGACTCTTGTTTTCTTTCAGATGCTCAGCAGGGGAGAGCTCCTCTTGTTGCAAAGAGAGGCCCAGCAGTGCACAGAGATGAAAGTAAACCATAATCCTCACTAGATTTATTATCTCCGAACATTTTCCTATTGAGTTTATGATGACAATTTGTAGGTTCAAGTGTTCTTGTAAATTATAGTCCCATTTTGAGTAAAATAAGCAAAAAAAAATGTGTTTGCTTGTGATTGACATTGGCTTCTTCCCAGGCATGTGTTGAGTTTAATCACATCCTCACACATGCTCATAAGTCAAGCAGTCTGCAGTTTACACAAATGATGCACATCAAGACTTCCAATCACAGTGAGCATGTAGTATCCCTGACTACTTAAATAGCCAGTCAGTCAATCACATGGCAGCCGCTCAGGAATGTAGACAGTGTCAACATGACTGGCTGAAGCTCCAGAATGGGGAAGATATTTAAGGCTTTGTTCACACTGCAGCAAAATTACAATTTTTAATGGGAACAATTTTGGATCTTTTAAAAACAGTCTGAATGGCACCAACCAGATTTTTTAAAATCCAACCCGTGCAACTTCCATATGTGGTCCTAAATGGCATATGTAGGAGCCATATTGTAAGTCATGTTTGGGAATATGCTGATGCGTGCACGCTTGATTGGCCCTTGGGTGGAGGGTGTGTCACTTTGAGTGTGAATGCATAGGTTACAAATAGCTGCCCTCACCTGAGCGCATCACTTGGGTTGGAGGACGTAGGGGTGGGGTGAGCTCGGGAGTGAACTTTTTGTTGACCACAGATTAGATGACTTATGTTAATACTCTGCGTGTTGTTAGTTCATTGTGATTTATCTCTATGTAACAATGAAAATCAACAAACGCATGGAGGAGAAGATACAATTTAGTGCGCGTCATCAATATCTCCTGTGCTTAGCCTCCTGTGCTTAGCCTGAAGAAGATAATGGCGTTGGACAGTTACCCGCAACAGCATATACGTCAGATCTGTGTTGAAGCGACCTCAGCTGTGAACAGTCTTGTGCATTTCATCCAACTTTTGGATCATGGAACTGAGACCAATGTCACAAATTTGCACCAGACGTTAAAGATCAAATGAAAACTATGGACGAAACAATGTTAGACCACTATTTTTTTTTTTTTGGCTCTGACTGCATAACAACTCTGGAACAGGTACACACACGCTACAGAGTATAGCATCCATTCTTACTTCTGTTAATATAGTGTGGGGGGTGTGACGTTGTGTTTTCCTCTACAAAGTCACATCAGGGCCTCGTACTGTTCACGCTCAAGAGAGATGAAGGTCACATTGAAGTGTTAATGACCATGCAAAATAATCAGACTTGGGCAAAATGATCTGATTTGAACATTTAGACCTGCAGTGTGAACGTAGCCTAAGTTTAGTGACTTTGGATGTATAGTTGTTGTTGCCAGACAGGCTGATATGAGTACTTCAGAAACTGCTTATGCTTGTTAAGTTTTACACACAACCATGTCCAGGTTTTACAGAGAATGGTCTGAAAAAGAGAAAATATCCAGTGAACAGCAGTTGTTTGGACCAGAATGCCTTGTTGATGTCAAAGGAGAATGGGTTCGACAAAATAAAACGGCAGCAGTGACACAATACTGGGAACCACTTCTTCCAGTTAAGAACAGGAAACTGATGCACAGGCTCTCAAAAATGGAAAAGAACAAAAACAGATCTGGAAAAATGTTCTGGAGTTGTGACATGTCAATGGTAGGGTCAGAATTAATCATAAATACAAAATTATACACATAATAAACATTTGACATCACTTTATGGTACAAACTTTGCTGAAAATCTTGTGGAACACAATATGATTTTTGTCTTCCACTAATTAAACTATAAAACTCCACACACACACACACACACACAAAAAAAGACATGTCACATGGTAATAAATGGAAGATATCCTTAAAAAAATTAGGTACTTTTTGAATTTAGATTTCATTGAAAGGACGAATAAAGGCCTCAAAATAAATAAATAAAAAATTACATCAGATTGTTTCATGAGTTGGGTCTTCATAGTTAAAGCTGGGGTAGGTAAAGTTGGGGAGCTAGCAAGATCTGAAAGTTGCAGCCTGTCCTGGTTCCTCCTCCTCTGGTTTTGCTCCTTGCATGATCAAAGGCTTTTTGTATTTGCAGCTTATAACACCAACGATTTTCTCTTTCTCGGCTGTTCAATGGGAGGAGGCAAATAAACCGAGCCGGGTCAGGGAAATCCTTCCTGCATTTTCTCAGCCATGTTGCCTTCCAAGTTTCTTCTTCACTACTTCGTAATTTCATCCTAACACGCTATTTATATGCAGGGTGTGGCTATCAGGTATGCACTGTGGGAGGGGGAGGTGGGAAGTCGGGAGAAGAAGCTTACGAAATATAAGAAATGAACAACTCCTCTTTGGTCCGGATGTTTGGATTGTTCAGAGTTTTTACAGATTTACAGTAGACTGAGGGGTCTAACCATATTTCTTATTGCTCATGATTACACAATGTATAGACTACTATCAGGATGAGGAACCACTTCACCCAGAGTACAAAAAAATGTCTCTGAGCAAGACCAATTTCAGTCTTATTCCTACTAAATAAGGCTGAAGAGAAGAACTGATCAATTGCAAAGATCTAGTTTAGCTCTTTATTTGTCCTCTCTCCTACATGTCTGAACACCTGTGAATGTAATGTAAAAAATTCCAGCCAGGCAATACAGAGTAGACGGCTGTGGGAATGAGGCAGGTTGTGTATTGAGGCAGAGCCGCCACAGAGACCAGGCATGCAGATCTTCCCTGTCAGGCTCTGTCTTACCGGTTTTCAGGCCGCAAGGTTCATTCATTCATTCATCATCCTAACAGCTTAATCCAGTAAAGGGTCGCGGGGAAGCTGGGGCCTATCCTAACTTATCTTTGCGCAAAAGTCAGGGTACACCCTGGACAGCTTGCCATTATAGGGCCACACAGAGAAAAACAACCACCCATGCTCACACTCATTCCTAAGGGCAATTTAGAGTAACCAATTAACCTAACGTGCATGTCTTTGGATGGTGGGAGGATGCTGGAGTACCCAGAGAGAACCCACACATACGCGGGGAGAGCATGCAAACTCCACATAGAAATGCTACTGCCAAAACCTCACCCCAGCCAATGGATCAAACCAGCGACCTTCTTGCTGTGAGGCCACAGTGCTAACCACTATTCCACTGTGCAGCCTGTGCTGCAAGGTTGTCTTTCAAAAAATGAAGCGTTTTAGGTGAACCTCACATATCAAATTTACTTATTTTTTTTATATTTTAGTTTTTGTCGTTTACTGGCCTCATGTAGAAGCAACTCAGGTACTCCTAAATGAGGCTAGTCATTCTTGAAACGGTAAAAAAACATTAATGGAGCAAGAATTATCAAGGACGTGGTTTCTTTGACTCAATATATTCTCAGGGATCAAGAGTAAATGAAAGAATGAATAAATGAAAGACTGCATAAATGTTTCAATATGGTGAAATCAGTGTTAGCCAGGAGATCAATGTCTGACTTCCATTGAAGTCACACCTTTTTTTTCAGTTTACTTGAAATGCATTCTAGATTTTTTTTCACTATCTGTTAAAAATATTACTTAAACTGCTTCTACACATCTGAAATCATTTTCTGAAATCTCCCTCAGTGAATCAGACAAGCAGTGTGGCCAATTACAGTTTGACAAACACTGCAGCGTGAAAAAATGGAACAATTATTCCACTGATTAACATGTGAAGAAGAAGACATCTATGGGTGTACTTGATTCAGTTGTCGGGCACTTGATCCTACTAATTTGAATCATCATTAACCTGAATGTTGCATGTTCAGCTCCAGTCCCCAAACTCTACTGTCCTTTTTTCTGCTGCAAAAAATCTGCTCAAGCCTGTTAATAAGGCATAACTGTGAGTCAAATGTGTTGAAGAAAGGACCACCAACCCTAACCTAACCCTAACCCTAACCGTAACCCGACTGGAATTTATCTAAATGCTTAACAAGGTGTTCTGAGTGTTTTAGTATCCTCATGATCACCTGGCAGAAAATATTGAAAAACATGCAGGATCTCTTATTTTCCACCCCTTCTGTTTCTTTTCTCTTGCATCGGTGTGCATGTTGAGGTACGAAACAAAACCCACTTTCCTTTTCTTGGGAAGAGAGAAGAAAACATTTTGCTCAACCAGGAAGAGATGACTTTTCAGATATACACACCCAACTGCACACTTTGAGTCTGTCAGGAACCAGGAAGTCCCCTTTTTCGTGAAACATCTGGAGCCCTGAATCCCAGGTTCCCTTGGCAACACTAAATCATAAGCCAGCTCACCGCCTGCCCTGAGATCCAACATGCTGCTGGACATATTTATCTGGCCCTCTGTAGGTCAGCATTTATGAGCGGGACATATTAAGATGCGTATCTTGGGGCCGAATTCTATCTTTAGTTTACATTTTCTGTCATTTAAATAAGAAACTGAAAATCCGGTTGCTCCTGTGCTTCTACAGAAGAGTCATTACATTCTGAGATAAACCACTTGTCTGTCTTTTGGGGGCTTCTGTGTTTTAACCTGGGAAGTAATTATTAGTTATATTGTTGTGCTTGCAGTCAAAGGTTTCCAAACCCAACAACCCTTTAAGGAAACAATTATGAGTTTCCACAAGTCTCCTGTGAGCAGTAGCAAGCCAAACGAGGCATGTCAGATGCTGGGAACACGGGAGCATCGAGTCTGAGGTCATTTCCCTGTAGTCTGACACCAGCCATCCCCTGTTTACCTCCCTAAGGAGAACAGTTTATCCGTTCTCTCTCCAAACTCCCCTGATGTCCTCCCCATCTCTTTTTTATTGGCTTATTAATTCCACATACAAACGTTTTATTGACTCGTTTCCAATCCAAAATCTCATCAGCAAAAAAGATGTCAGTGAAAAAGACATTCACATCTTAATCATCTTTCTCCCAGCTAGAAGTTCCTGACTCATATCCGTTAAGTCTGTCCAAACGGGTGTCAAAATTACATGAAACATGCCACAGAAGACCAAAAACCATTCGTTTTTTTTTTTTTGTTTTTTTTTAAACCTGTCCTGTCCAACATCTCAGCATACAGAGCAGCAATCTGCATGCCATATTTTTGCCAGACAGATTTGCTCTGTCAAGGGAGACATCTCATGTATATAGCTGCCCTTGATAATCTGAATATTTTTATTATTATGATAATTTTTTTTTTTTTTTCTTTTTTCATTTTGCAATCATCGTCAGTCTTGATTTGGCCGAGCTGGACCTGGCAGGGGAAGAGGAAAAAGTGGAAATGAAAGGAGAAAAAGAGAGAGAGAAAAGAAAAGCGTGTCTAAGCTGCTAAAGTTACAGTATTTGCAAAACAACATAAAGTACTGAAAAAAATACAACAAGACATAAGTAGGATAGTGACAATATTCAAAAACAGACAAAAAAAATGAAAAATAAAAGTAAAAAAAAGTAAATGAATCAATAAAATAACAATTACAATACCAACCGTTATTAAACATACCTACAGAGGGTCATCAGCAACATTTAGTAGGAAGCGGATGGGAAGATGAGTGCTTTGTGGGCGTGCACGTGTGAGTGTTCAACCTGTGATCATGCAATCAAACATCAGCTGAGTGCTTGTAGGGGAGCACGACCACGACCCGAGGAGTAGGGGAGGAACCCAAGGCCCCCAGGGCCCGGCAAGCCCACCGCGCACAGAGCCCAGGCAGGCAAAGCAGAGAGAGCCGCCGTCCCCCGAGCCCAGAGCAGTGGAAGCCTCCAGGCAGGCGCCACCCGGCGTGACGAGGCAGGGGCACCGGATAGCACAGGGCGACGGCAAGCTGGCCCGGCGGGCACCGGGTGCCGAAGCGCAGTCCACACAGAGAGCCGGCAGCCCACAGGCCCCAGGACCACCCGTACCCCCCGGCAGAGCCCCGGCCAAGACCCAGCGGGCCCCGCCCACCCAGAGCAAAACCATCGTGGGCCGGCGCCAACACGATACCAAGGGTGGGATCCCCAAGGACAAGGACAGGTCTGTAGGCCATCCCCCCAACAACCCCTTCCTACAACCCTTCCGCTGCTTCCTATCCCCCCTCTCCAGCACCCTCCCCATCCCTCTCCCTCCCAAGCCCTACCGTCCCCAACACTCTCACCCCCCCTCCCCTCCTCCAACCCCAACTCCCCCCTGCCCCCCGTCCCTCTCACCCCACCTCTCCCTCCCATTTCACCCCCCCCCCCCCCCCCCACCCACCCACCCACTCCCTCCCTCCCACCCACCCCCTCCCATTCAACCCTCCCTCTCCAAAGATCATTCTGACTCAATGTTTGATATGAAACCAGCAAAACAATATGCTTCTTAATGATTGTACAACAAACACCAGCAGAAGCCAAATGTCAGAAAGTCTTTTTCTAAATGAGAAAACACAAAGAACACCATGCTAACACATTTCTGATGAAAGACTAATTCCGTCAAGGTTAGTGGTAGAGGTGTGGACCCAAATGCAGGACAGGATGGCAGGATGCTGAACCAAGATGTCTTGTAATCCCAAATCTAAACACAATTAACACAAGAAGCAAATGCAATGACTCAGTAAAGTAAAACCACAAACGAGGGCTATAAATACACAGAACACAAAGAGACACAAGTGACACGGATGAACTAACTGAACACAGGTGAACTAATGAACATTAAACAAGGCAAACCAGGACACAAGACATAAGGAAACTACAAAATAAAACAGGAAACCAGAACTAAAGACACATGGGACATCACATCTTGATATAATCCAACAAACATTCATCCATTATTCCTTTCCAACTTTGTAGATGTACAGAGATAAATGTGATTCCAATAACACGATTAAGTTCTGTATAGTACATATAGTACATGTCTTTATTTCCTTTTTAATTATTAATCTCTCACGCCTCAAGTAAAATATGTTTTCTACAAATTAGCCTTTAAACAGATTGATGTGCCGTCTGGTCTCTCGTCTGAGACTCGCCAGTAGCCGCCAGTGCAGGATGCTAATTGGGTCATACTATTGAATGATCATATTGAATGATCTAGTAAGATTGATTTTGTGATGATCTACATTTTGGGAATTTAATGACAGCTTCAGCTGTTTCACAAATAATAAGAATTATGTAGATTAACTGTCCTCATACATTTTGCTCTGATAACAGCCATAGCCATGCCCTCTGTTTTAATTTATGTGTGAAACCAACGGTTGTTTTCAGAGGGAGTCATGTGCAGGAAAATTAGGAGTTTGAAGGCATAAGGTCACATCTTGAAAAATTGCAGGAATATGAGCATTTCTGAACTTCACATGGGCCAGCTGTTTGTCCCTCTTTGCAACTTTTATGCTATGCTAAATTAGCCACCTGTTCAGCGCATCGTTTTCAGGTGAAGACATCAGTAGGTTGTGTCAATTTGATGCTATCGCAGTTCTTTAAAGAAGACCCAGCTGTTGTGTGGAAAGTAAATTGGAATCATTTAGGAAAACTGCATGACTCTAATGAGAGGCACAACTTGCTACTTCTGGGAAATGTAAATATGCAGCATAATGTTGAAGCTGTAAGAATGCAAAAGTACTCAGCAGAACCAAATCTACAACAGCTTGAGAGAAACGATCTGTAGCGCTTTAATCTTGTTCCAAAATATATACAAACACCACAATCCATCTGAGTCTTCTAAATCTTAAAATGCTTTGCAGACACATTGTAAAGCTTACACTAACACAAAGATAAGCCACATCCTTTGAACATCTCTGCTTTGAAATCTTTACCTTGCGTCTCTGTCTGGTAGCTGCTTGGCCTAGTTTTTGGAGTGAATACATTCATCTTCCAGTTGATCCTCATGACTTCTGTTTGAGTAGTTAATGGCACTGACTGTCTAACAGAAAGATTTGATTTTGTGAGATGAACAGGCATCTGATCTTAAGTGAAAAGGCAAAGAGCTTTGTGGAAAATTGTGCATGGTGACATAAGAACGTGGGGGGAGAAAAGAATGTGACATGGTGGATCTGCACTCTTAAATTCACAAAGTGGAATATGGTTTAAAAGTGGAAAGGGCTGCTGTTGTTTCTGTGAAATCATCATGGGAGATGCTTCTGAGAAGAGTTTTATTATAAACACATATGTGTTTTAATGCATTTTGATATAAGTGTGAAGGGCATCGCCTGAAACTGCAGCATAGAAATAATCTAAAAGTCAACCTGTGCCAAAAAACAAACAAAAAAGAACCTTAAATGCTACAAAAGCTCTTGACACCCATGAAACTGTGGCTTTAAAACAACTCAAGTCCTGTAAAATAAAGCAACTCCTAAAGGTGAAACAATATTTAATTCATTCTCTGGATTATTATTTATAATTATAATTATAATTATAATTAAAGCCGCAAGCGGCATCCATCGGGTCCTCGCCTCATGCCGAACCCTCCACCCGAGTCCTGGTTCTCCTAATGCTACATGTGAAGGACCCGCACAGCCAGTTCATTTTAATAGAGAAATACAATTCACATATTGAGAAAAGAATGTGTGTAAACGCCAAGATGGCGGACAGCCCGTTACCATGGCAACATGTGTTTCATTGACTTTTTAGCTTGTCTTGGGATGATACACATGTGTGCCGAATTTCGTAGCCCGAGATGAAAGTAGACGATCGGGCCCCTTGGGGCCCCCCCAAAAAGGTTCCCCCCCACAATACATTCTATAATGTGTTAAGGACCTACCAAATATGAATAGTCACAGTTTTGGTGCACATCGTATGAATGTGTGCAAAGATATAAGCAAACCGTGTTTCATGGCGAGAAGGTTTTTTTCCAAGATGGCGGACACCCCATTGCCATGGTAACGGCTGCACAATGAAGTTTTTTGCTTGTCTTGGGTTGATACACATGTGTGCCGAATTTCGTAGCCCTAGGTCAAAGTAGACGATCGGGCCCCTAGGGGCCCCCCCCAAAATGTGCCCCCCCCACAATACATATTACAATGTGTTAAGGACCTACCAAATATGAATTATTGGAATTTTGGTTCCGATCGGATGTATATCTGCAGGGATATGAGTGAACCGTGTTTCATGGCGAGAACGCTTTTTTCCATGGGTTGCCACGGTAACACGCTTTCTCCTATCAGAAAGATTTGAATAACTTTTGGTCTCCATCTTGTCACGAAGCTCCATGGCGAATGTGGAGCCAATAGCATGAATCCCCTCAGACTAGTTCGTTCAAATACGATGCGCTTAAAGTGATAAAAAGGGTATAAACGCCAAGATGGCGGCCACCCCATTGCCATGGTAACAGGTTCTCAATGGAGTTTTTTGCTCGTCGTGGTTACTTATACATGTGTACCGAATTTCGTAGCCCTAGGTCAAAGTAGACTATCGGGCCCCTAGGGGCCCCCCCAAAATGTGCCCCCCCCCACAATACATATTACAATGCGTGAAGGACCTACCAAACATGAATTATTGTAATTTTGGTTCCGATCGGATGTATTTCTGCGAAGATATGAGTGAACCGTGTTTCATGGCGAGATTGCTTTTTTCCATGGGTTGCCACGGTAACACGCTTTCGCCTATCAAAAAGATTTGAATAACTTTTGGTCCCCATCTTGTCACGAAGCTCCATGGCGAATGTGGAGCCAATAGCATGATTCGCCTCAGACTAGTTCGTTCAAATGCGATGCGCCCAAATTGACAAAAACGGGCAAAAAAATGGCCGCAAACGCCAAGATGGCGGAAAGCCCGTTGCCATGACAACAGACGTTTCAATGACTTTTTTACTTGTCTGGATGTGATAGACATGTGTACCGAATTTCGTCGTCCTACGTCAAACTAAAATTTTTTTCCCCCATTCTAGAGGCCATTTTTGGCGTTTCTAGGGGGCGCCGTCGAGGCATTTTCACATTGGCGTGCACGCGGACCCCAGAATATCGCTATTTTCGCCGGGACTGAGGTGTGTGCCAAGTTTCGCAACTTTTCACGGGGTCTAAGGGGGTCAAAATTGAGTGAGTTGTGCTGAGAAGAATAAACATTACAATAACAATAGGGCCTTGCCATACTTCGTATGGCTCGGACCCTAATTATAATTTATAATTATTTATAATAATGTATATAATGTTTTCTTAGATTTATTTTCAAATCTAAGAAAACATTATGAATTTATTCAAGAAGTCAGAAACTCCTGAGAGGAAACTTTTAATCAGGGTGGCCAACTCTCCCACATGTGGCATAACACACTTACTTTTAGTCTTCCAACTCACTTTCTTACTCTGTCCAATAAGGAAAGTGGTTTTACTCCAGGGACAATAAACTGTGACACTCTTCCTCTCTAGTTTTATTCTCCATCCCATGTAACCATCCATTTCTTCCAATGCAGGAACTGAATAGATCCCTGCTGCTCAGGCTGTTGTTGCTTCTTAATCAAATGACACATTGTGATAAAACAGAAGCCATAACACATTCTACTCCCATGGTCGTCACAGCAACAGGTTTATTATGCACTCATGTGCTGGTAATGCAGTTCACTACGGAGGTACAAGATCTCCCAGGCTTTTCTCATTCAGTGTCAGATAACATCCCATGATTTCAAACAACTTGTTAAACTTGTTCTTGTCTTCATTTTATTTTATTTTATTTTGTTTTATGTTATGATATGATATGTTATGTTATGTTATGTTATGTTATGTTATGTTATGTTATGTTATGTTGTGTTATTTTATTATAACTTAATTATTTTTGTTTAATTCGTATTTAATTTAGTTGTATTTGATGTTATTTTTTCACTTTTATTTTTCATTTAAGTTCATTTTCACTCTCTTAAATTGGAGTATAACAGACATCTGTGTTTAATACAACACTGTATGACCCTTGACATTGTAACAGCTTTGGTTATGCAAAACAGATTAAATACATTGAAATAAAAATAATAAGGAAATATGTGACTTAAATAAATCATCTAATTTCCCTGGACTTTTTAACATCTCATCCTCCAGTCAGAGCTGAGCCAGTCCTCCACACATCAGCATCATGTGGTTATAACACATTTCTGGGTATTAGTCGAACAATTCCTTAGAAAGGGAAATTTTCACAATAAATTCATGATGTTAAATAGTCAGTTTTTCATTGATCTGGTTGAGTTTTTGGAACATGATCCTGAGAGACTGAATGAGTTTTGTGGACCATGTGAGCCAGGGTTGTGGTGATGCCCCCTGATATGTATAAAACAAAACAGAATATTTTCCTCTGCTCTATATCTTCCTTGATTGCAGCCTGTTGTCAAGATGTGTGTGTCCCATGCTGCCTTCATCTTCGGCCTTTCCCAGGCCTCCAAACAGCATAGTTCTGCAACAATTGTTTGATTGTTTATCCCAGTGGGGATTTTGGTACTCAAACACATAAAACCATGCCACCCTCATTCCTCATTAGCATTACTCATTCACAAGTGAAAAACTGCATTGCTCAAAGGTTTAACTACAGATGTTGAGAAAACCATGAAGATTTTCATGCTTTTGCTTCTCTTTATTTATTTTATTCAAACTTAAAAATGTTTTCTCTGTGCCTTATGTGCCCCTACTGCTTAGGATACTGTGAAGGATTTCTTTAAATCTAAAGCCTGAAGTGGTTACCATGTGCATGTAGGCACAACCCCCACTCCCCTTACAAGAGTCAGTAGTCCTGCAATCGTCTTCCATGAGGTCAAATTCACTTTTCTTCATTAAGTCTCAATATGTCCAGTTTACATGGTGGAAACTAGCTGATATTTTTGTGGCAGGAGAGAGAAGTTGTAGGAATAATCTCAATAGTTACATTAACAGATTCTTGCTCAGCAAACGTGCACAACTTAACTCAATATTATTGCCATTTTCATTCTTACTGTTTATTGACACTAACACAGAGATGTGTCTTCCTCCGAGATAAGCTCAAAAATAACCCATAAAATTATTTTCATTTTATGTTGTTATGTACCTGTCTAATTGCATCCTTCAATTTTTCACAATTAGAGGCCAGACAATACTAACAGTGATAATCACTGAGTATAAAGTTGTATATTTGGCTAATTTTACGTGCCATGTGATCATCATCTGGCGGTATAACTTTGTTCTAAGAGACAGAGAAGGGCTATGTCCACTTGTCAATTTTGTCATGTTATTCACAGTCATGACTGCTAAGCAAATTTTTACATACACACTTATGAACACATGCACATGACAATCATATCTGCTCTTGCCTCTGATTGTCAGCTCCTCTCCTGGAATGAAGGGATAATATTATTTTGTTAAGCAAACCTGAGTTGGAAACCTCTTTTTGTCTCTTTCTGCATACAAATCAAGTCTTTTTGTTTCAGGTTTGGCCATGGGAAAATAAATGTGACACATTTCAACCCACATCTGGGGCTGGTTACAACAACTTCCTTTAACTGTATTCCTGGCATTGTTATCTGCAATGTGTGTTAACTTACTATGACATGATGGGTACCGTTAACTTGTCATACACTCAAGGGCATTGTGTTAAGGTGAAACTTGTGGCTTTGCTGCAATTAAACTTATGAGTAATTTCCTATCAGGATTAATGGAGTAAAGACATTGGAAAATTGCATGTTAAAATCAAGAGATAGCTAAAGCCTGGGTGGCCTGTTATTTCGCTGTGGGGCAGCAGACATCTGGACTCCACCAATGTCGCCCATTAAAAGCCCATTGTGAGATTCCACTTACTAAAGATGAAGTGAATACATTCTCAGATTAAAACCTTAATATTGGGATTTAATTTTAGCCTTTTTACCAAGACATTTAGAGAGTAAGACTTCAAATGAAGCGTGAGACACTAAAGGCATGATTATTTGCTATCATCAAGAACTGACTCCTTTTCAAAGGGATGAGAACACATGGGAGTTTTTAAAACAATTAACCTCACCAAATGAGGTTCATTATGTGGTTATACAGTTCAGAAGAGAGGAAAAGGAAGAGAAAGGTAAGATGGAGTTGGAAAGAGAGACTGGTAGGGGATGGGGGTTGTGTGGTGAAAGACACCAGTGAGAAAAAACAGGGAGTCATGTTGCATAGGAAGCAGGAGTGTTTGAGACTCAAATAGGAAGTGAGGGGTCTTCTTAAGTTTTTCTGAATTAAAGTACCTTTAACCCCTGAACATGGTGAGAAAACCCATGGGGCATGGGTGTCTGGGACATGTCACACAGAGAAAAACACCCCTCCCTGTCATGAGGGTTTGCCCAGACCCCCTTGACCCGGTTATCGCACACAGATCTCAAATCCACTGAGAAAATCGTGTTTTGAAAGATGCTAAACATATGAGGGCTTGACAAGTGAAAATTATGAAGCAGCATTTATCAGTAATGAAAACAAGAAAACCAGGAAGCCGTCGTTTGGAGGGGATCAGTTGCAATCACTGTGTGCTCCCCTCACCTCCCTGATTAACCTTTCTCATGACCTGATATAACATTATCCTCATTTCCCCCCTTTACGACTGGCTTATAGTCTGTGATTTCATAATTAAAAATGTGAATACCTATAATGTTATGTATTTAAACTGGTAGGTTAAACTAACTGAGTGAAAATGTAACCTGATTAGGATGTAACCGTAGACAAGCTGGAACTGATGTGTTGCGGTCAGCTTGCCCTCAAATTAAAATCCTTGTGTTTAGGCTCTGGTGTAGCAAGCAGAGGTATGCTCTTGCATCTTTTCCATGGATCGCCTCTAATCTAGCTTCACTGACATGTCTTTGTGGTGTCTATAGGCTAAAATTTTCCATGAGTGTACAATGAAGCTTATAGCAACTGCTCTGATCATGTTGGCTGCAGTATTTAGACTATGCTCCTGAGTTATTATATTTAACACTGTGTAAACTTATCACTGAGAATGAAGTTGCAAAATCAGCAGTTTGTGAGCAATGCATATTAAGTAACAGTATCATGAAGTTTATGTTTTATACACTTGCATTGTAAGCCTTTATTATTGTTTAAATAGTGCACACCATGCTATGTGCACACCAACAATCACAAGATGATGTTGTTATTAAATATATTATTATTGTTCCCTTCATTTGACAAATATTACCATAATGTAGTCTTTTTCATTGGTTTGCACTGTTCACAAATTAATAAGAAAGGTTAAGAACAGACTTGCCTACAACTAGAAAAGCATGCTTTCAGTCTTATTGGACAATACCAGATTTATTTCTGCCTGTTAAATCCTTGTGTTTTTGTTTACAAAGAGATCATGCACAATAGTAATACACGTATATGGAATTACATCATATGGAAATTGTAAGAATCATATGCAGCCACTTCATTAATCGGCTACAAAATGTGCAACCAAAGAGGCAGAAAAAGCATCTTAAATCAATTTGACTTTAAATGCTTCTCAGAAAGTACCGAAGACAAACAAAAGGCTTGGGTTCCAAGTTTCTGATGCAGAACTGCAACCTCCCAACGCATGTGTTCCAAATCACACAAAGAGCATTTGACATAGTATCGCCACTGGGGAACCATGAAGCTAACTGAACTTGTATCATCAGAGTTGTGCAATGATCAAAACTTAGCAGTGAAATCACCTTTACATGTAAAGTCATTGCTGAAGGGTTCTGTCAGGCTTACTGAAACGTTTTGATCCTTCCAAAACCCAGAAAAACGCAGCAGCCAGCCGAGAGGGACACGAAGGGTAAAACTTTCTCAGCTGCTGGAGACAGTTAGCCAGGAGGGAGCCATTAGCTAGCTAGCGGCAGTGCTAAGCAGCGCTGTAATGTGTTTGGCAGAGTCAGAGCAGTGATGCTGTGGACTGCTGACGCACTGAGAGAAAAGTCTGGCTGCTTCTGCTGATCTGCCCACATGTGCTGATCTCTTCTGTAAGCATGAGAAAGACTTCACCAAGGGAAACATAAGATAAGAGAAGCTGTCGAAGAAGAAACAGATCATATGTCTGTAAATTCCAGTTAAGACGTTTAAAAATCTATTTTGAGGATTTATTTTAAAAAAATAAACCATGAGAAATGAAGGCAAAACAAGTTTAAATAAGATTTTAAAATCTTTATTCAATAAACCTAGCACTAAAAAATGGATTAAATGAGTGTTCCACACCAGCGCTAATATCTTTTAATATGAATTGTTTCCTTTTGAGAACCAGAACAAAATACTCTTTGGGTGAAGTAACCTTTTCTCCCTGATCCCTGACACTTTTACCCCTGTAGCCCGGACCTCTGCATTACCTCTGCTGTCAGTTTCCCCTGATCCCTCTTGACCCTTTGGCGCCACCCTTAAAGAATCTGTGCAAAGGCCAGATCTCCAAGCAGTATTTCAGCGGCATGTTTTGAAAGGACAAAAACACAAAAAGCCATTATTTGTCACTATTTGTCACATCCCCTTTTTTTCTTTGTGAGTCCCATGTGCTCCTATCAGCACTTACAGCTTGATCTGTTTTGACTTTTAGACGAGCGTTTGTAATAGAAATGAAAATGTTTGATGTAAATGATGACTATATTAATTGCTGAAGGGACATTTTATGTATATATTCCTGTTATAATTATCATTTTTGCAGCTGCTGGGGAAAGTAACCATCCTTTCTAAGGATGATTATTATTCATAGGACTGCCCTTAAACAACTTTAGCTCTTACCTTGGAGTAGTTTTTTTTTTCCATACACAGGACAACCTTATTATAAAGTTTTTATATGCCTAGAATAAAGAAATGAAGAAATATACAAAGGCAAATATAGCAACAGTAAAGCCTAGCTTGATTGTGTCTGCTAGAGAAAAAGCCTTTGGAGGCATGAAGTCCTTCAGGGAGCTCCTCCACAGTCTCCTATCAGCCCTTTAGAAATGTTTGGTCTGAAAATGCTTTTCTTTGCTATGTCTGTGTGTGTATGTGTATGTGTGTGTGAATGTGTGTGTGTGTGTGTGTGAACGGGAATGGTTAGTCAGAACACATGCAGCCCAGATAAAAAAAAAAATACAGTTCACACAGCTATTTGAGCTGGATTATAATATTTTAAAAGTTATAAAACTGAAATGAAGATGCGACAGCCAGCTGACAACCTGTTTGTTCTAGCAGCAGTTTTCTTAAAATCACATCACAGAAGTTTGGTGTTTGCTCATATGTGAGCATGTCAGTATACCAATGCAACATGGCAGAAAAACACTCATTGGCCATTTATTAGGCTGACTTGTTCAGTTATTTCTGAAGCAGGCAAATATCTTTTTAAAAAGACAATGTGGTGTAATTAATGCAAAAAAGCATGATGTTAACATGCCAGAAACAGCAAAGAATGCTAATTTTTCACTTGCAGTTTCATGGTACATAGAATAATCAGACTGCGGTTTTTGTATGTTGCGCCATCTTGTTACAGTGGTTACTGGGTATCTGCTGCTGTTTGCAAATACTAACAGCAGAATGGATATCTGAACTGATGACGTTAGATAGTGGCTCACAGTATCCGATTAATATATCTCATCTGCAGACCTTTAACCCTTTCATGCATAGTGGACACCAATTTAAAAGCTTTTTTTTTCTTGCATATTCATGAATGAGGATGGTATTTTTGTAACTCTTGTAGTGAGTCTCTTCTCTCATCAGATAATTTAAAAGTGCCAGTATATGATTGTTTTGTAAAACAGTTGACATTAAACACACAGCCCCCCCCCATTTCCTGAATCATTTTACCGACAGACATTTCTGGAGAAACAGCTGTTTAAGTCAAGATAGAAGTTATTTGAAAAATAATTTCTATCTCATTATGGAATACTTATATCTACCAGTTGTTTTTTTGGGGTTTTTTTCTTTTTCTTTTTTTTTTTTTTTTTACAAACCAGTTGTGTCCTGAGGTACATTCGGTTGTTGGGGAAGTACTTATGAGCAAACAATGAAACCAGTCTGTCACACAGCTGAAAACCAGCATATGGGGAGGAGAAGATGGAAACATCATGGAAGCATAAACTTCTTCATGGTGTAAACCACTGATAGACTGAACAGCTGTCTGAAATTGAGAAGCGCTTTCATGCAGACATGGATCTTGTCCTGGCTCTGGCGTGGTTTCTTCTGTGGTGCTTTTGGTTTAACTAGAACTAAAGCTGTTGCTGTTTACTATGTGAATTTAAACATACACAGCTTGGAAATGTGGCTGTGAGGGTTAATGATTAAGTTGCAGGCTGCATTATAACTTCTGGTTTCCCAAAAATAAACTATAAATATTCACCTGAGAGAATTTCATTTGATGGTGGCGGGAGCTCACATATATTTCCCACTGAAACTTGAACTGGGCAAGGCAACATAGTAAAGCAGCCACACCCAGGTATTACTCTAAGCATATGATTCTTGTGTTTGATTGACCCCAGCCAGCACATCTAAAAACAAAGAAAACCCAGGTGGGGGGAGGCAGTACTGGGTCACATCTTTTGTTGTAGCTGCTGTGGTGGTTATCCAGCAGCTGGAGAGATGAACCGTAAAAAGAAGATACAAAACCATCTTGTCCAGCTGATCTTTCCAGCTGAGCATTCAGGTGAATCCGGTGTTTACCTACTGATGACGTCACAGCTGGAGACTGAGAACCAACACAGAGGCACTGATTGTGGCTGCTGAGCATGACGATATAAAGGTTGTTGTCTACCGCCCAGACAGGACCTTGTGTCCACATGATGCAAACAACCCTTTGGAACAGTCTGACCCATAATAGCAGGGTGTAAGACACAGGTAGGTACTGCTTATAAGAAGCACCTCAACCAGGTGATGTGCACAACAGGAAAGTTTGTCCAGAGTTTGAGTTGGAGGTAATAGGGTTAAGACGGCAGACCATCTGTGACCTCCAAACTGGGAGAATGACTCCAGCAGATCCCAGGAGCCAGAGGCGATTCTTGGGACTCTGGGGGCGCCAAGCAAAATTTCACATGATGTCCCTCCAATCAGTGTTCATTGCCTCGACTTATTAAGATACTGATAATTAAAACAATGATAATATTTTCTCTAAACATGTTGTTACGGCATTAAATTCTTAAGTTGCAATTTGTAATGCTCTTTGATGCCTTTTGTTTTACTAACTTCTACTTTATTATAATCTACTCTTTTCATTTAATTAAACTGGGCAATATGATTGTTGTTCCAGTGCAGAATATGTGCTGATATATATATATATATATATATATATATATATATATATATATATATATATATATATATATATATATATATATATATATATATATATATATATATATATATGTACATGTATATATATATATATATATATATATATATATATGTACATGTATATATATATATATGTATATATATATATATATATATATATATATATATATATATATATATATATATATATATATATATATATACACACACATATAGATATATATATATATAGATATAGATATATATATATGTATGTATGTATGTATGTATATATAAACATCTCATATGCACATACATATGTAAATTTTTAAAAGCAGTCTAAAGCACAGAATGGTAGGTTTTTTTTTTTTGTTTGTTTTTTTTTGCATTTCCACTGGCAAAGGCTGGGAAGGATTTCAGATTGTCCAATTAAGGCTGTCTAACATTTATGGGAACCTTCAACTGGGGTCTTTATGGTCCAACCCTAAAGAATTTCCTGTACGAATTTGCAATAAGAACAAAGTGCCATATTTAAATATACTATGCATTTTTTCATGTTTAGAAGCAGATGGCAAAAAGAAAGACCACAAACTGCTGGATTTCTGTCATTTGTGTCCTGCATTATTTTTGTCACGTCACAGTGATATCTCACTGTAATGTAGGTGGCTTGTCTACCCCTATCCAGTTGATATCCTGCCTGCCAGGTAATGGTGCAGTTGGTTGTGGAAACTCCTCAGGGATCAGGGAGAGACATATAATTTATATATATATATATATATATATATATATATATATATATATATATATATATATATATGTATATATAAAACCCTAATTCAACATAAAAAATTGTCATTTTTAAGTTTCTATACGCCATCATAAGAACTTAAGTACAAGTCAACATACACTGAGATGTCTTGCAAAGGAAGTCAAGTTTTAGCTTTACTTCTACTGAATGACAGATCTTGTTTAAGAGCAGACTCCCCTTTATGAAAGCGATGTCAAATGATGGAACCACAATTTGAAGAAAGAAATCTCCAACTTTTACTCAATAAGCTAACAACAGCTTACAATTAATAACAATTTAAAAAAAAGCTAATAAAAACTCTTGATAAAAACAACTTAAAACAGCAGTTTTTATTTGGCACAACAAAAAAGAAAAAGTGCTTCATTATAACACTGCCCATGACTGGTTTTGTATTAAAACAAACATATGGTTCAATGATCATTTCCATTAATTACACTCTCAAATAATACCAAACCTTGAAACTGTAGAAAATGGAGTTGCTTGTTTTTATTCGTGTTTCTGAAACAAGGCACCTAACAAATTAAAAATCAAGAAAAACTGCAGAAAATTACATTTATGTGCAAGAGTTTATTCAGATGAAGTATTTATTGTACTAAGAACTGAACCTAAAAGCCAACACATACAGTTTAAATTATTTAAAAGCAACATATGTGAAGTGATTATGTGAATGTAATTTATAACAAAATGTTTATTTGTTTTTGCTTTTGCAGTGTTAACATATGAGATTGTAGGGGTTTGATGTGTACACCAGAGAACCTACATGCAGTATCCTATGAACCTAAAAAGCTTTTCAATAAATACATTGCTTTTCCAAGTAAAAAGTACAAAAAAAACCCAATAACTTATCCCAACAAATTGCATTTTTTTGTTGTTATTGCAGACAAACCCCCCCCCCCCTTTATTTCACATTGTTTGGTCAGATGCACAAGTATCGAAACAGTTTATAGCACAACAAATACATTATTTTCTCACAAGAACATGAAAGAAAATAAAGAATCTTTAGGAGATAAGCAAAAATAGAATACAAAAGAATGTCAAGGTATAAAAATGCATTAAAATACAAAGTTAAAATACATAAACAGCTACAGCAAAGACCCAACATGACAGAACAAAATCCAGCTTTGACTCAATTGGGAACTGTATATCAAAACAGGACCATTTGATTTTCAACATTGCAAACAGACCATAAATTACTAGAGGCCATCGGACTGCATCAGCCGTCGGACAGCACCCTGACACCTCGATGCAACACAAAGAGAACCACTGAGGTATTTAATCTTGATTACGTCAAGCATTGTGCCGACGGACAGGAGAGACATGAAAGTGCGTAAGATTTAAACTTGTGTCTCCTCCTGGTCACTAGCAAACACTGGAGTTGTTTTATCCCAAAATGCTGCTCCGTTCCATTGAGTGCCCGTGTTCACATTGCTATAATCAGGTAGAACTTTTCCCACATCTGATTCACGGATGTTTTCCTCACACATTTGCTCCCTTGCAGGTCTTTAACAGTGCAGGAAAACATACAGATGTATCTGCACTATACTCAATACGGTGTGAGAAGAATGGAAGAGAGCAAGGGCAAAGTGGAAGCAAAACTTTCTAAATCTTTGGAACGGAGCACGTCCACCTTGTCTGCATGGTGGCTATCAGTCAACTGAGTCAACATTAACAATTTTGGTGTTTAAAAAGCCATTATTGATATATATCAAAAGATTACAAACAAAAGTAATTGTTTCTGCAAAAATAAACTCACAGCAGCAATGTTATGCAATCTCCCACTTGTGGTCACATGTTCACCTGATCAGAAAAATACTACATCTCAACCAAGCATTGATCAGGTTGGGGTTCTTGACTTCGTAAACATTAAGGAAATACTGCAGTCATGTCATTTCAGAATAACTGCCAACAATCTATGTGTCGCCATGTAATGCACCGTTTCACATTCAGTCATGCAAATTGATGAATTCGCAAAGCAAATTCGTCAGAGCAAAGCAGATGTTTTAAAGAATAGCCAGTTTGGTTTGGATGCTTTCTTGATTGGGTTGTGTGAAGTACTTATAAGCAGTCCATGTCTTTCCTGCAGTAGACGGTAAGGTAATGAAAGAAATCCTCACAGAAGAGCAAAGCTAACAGCTACTCACAACTGAGTCTGAGTGCTTCACTATCTAAAACAACTTAGACCTAAAAAGACTAATTAAAAAAAAAAAACTGAGTTGTTTAAAAAACACTATATATTCCCAATTTTACACCTCATTACATTGTGGCTGTGCAATATAGTCTGTTTAAGATAAGGTGTCAAATAAGGTGAAATATAAATGATAGAAATAAAATTGCAGATTGCAGATAAAGATTTATGCGAAACTATTGCCCAGCCTTAAGCTATCAATCAAGTCTGATACAACTAGTTTTCATCTGCATGACTGCATGGATATAATACAAAGTTTATTAAGTGTGTGCACGGTGAGAGAGATGTTTGGTTGAAAAAAACAGTAGTAACAATGAAGAAAACACTGTATGGCTTGCTTAAACCATGTTACCTTAGCTTGTACAAACTGGAAGCATGCTAACTGCTGTCCACTAAGGTATGGATTATTCATATGTACTTCACACAAACCAATTTAAAAAACAAATTATTACGCACACACAAACCAAGAAGAAGGGGGGGAAAAAAGCTGTTTCTGTTGTGGAGGATTGGCAGTCAATATGTCATGAATTAATCAAAAGAGTAAATTACTAACTAACACTAATGAAGAGTGACAAACCTGCATGTTAGCTTGTTCCTCTCGAAGTAAAATACCCTCCATAGAACCCTTGCACCCCCCCCCCCCAAAAAGCTGGTCCAGCTAAAGGATTGATTATTGGCTCTTTCCCACAAGACATGAGTGCAACAAAAAAACAGAAAGCAGCTGTTCATTTTAAAGGCCCCCATGCTTTGTAAATTATTTCTATTGCTGTTCCCAAAAATAGATTAAAACACTGAAGTTACAGCAATACATTACCCCTAACATGGCGATTCTGAACATGTTGCATAATGAAGAGTACATAAATTCTAGTAGAACTTTGCTTTTCATTCTGATGTTAAAGTGGCCAACCTCATTTATCTATAAAATCCTTTAAAATTTAAATTGATAGTGGGCTTAAATAAACACTTATCAAATTGAGCTAATTATGACCTTTTTTTGGCAATGATTGCAATCACTAATGTTTTCATCAATTGTGTGAAGACATTCTAACAGTCTTTTAACTTCCCTTTTGTGGGACAAGTGTTGACACTTCTCTTAATTTATGGTCTACAAACATTTATTGAAGACACAATGATGCTCTGGAGGTTAAAAAAAAAAAAAAAAGGTGTTACTAGCCAAGTTAAATACCTATGGAGTAAGCTAAAAATTGTTGCTAATGTCAGTTGGTAGCCCAGTGAATCAGACAAGGGTAAGAGGTAGCTGATATTACAAAGCCTAGGACTCTTTCTGCCAACTGTGATGATACACATCTTCCTGCTATTCTGAGTTACTAAAGTTGGCTGGTTAACTTACATGAAAACATTTCCAACTTAATATATTGGTTTGGAGTGATCTGCGTAATTTGATTAGCCAGCATTCTGAAATAGGAAGATATTGAATTCGACGGTCACACCCACTGCCCTTTCTTTACTCTTTGTGGTTGAACTCAACCAATTTTGCCTCCAGAGCTATTCTGCATCTGAAAAACATTTGTAAACAAAATTGTGAAAAACCTAAGAAAGTTCAGTGGGAACCAGTGCCTGTTGTCCATTGGTCATACGTCCAGCACCATGTCGTAATGTGTTTCCTTCTTCCTCTTCCCACATTTGTTTATGAGCACAGTATAAAGTGTCAAAAGTATGACCCAGTAACTGGCATAGACGACTGCCCCAATGATCAGAACAATCTTTTCTGTTTCAGGAAAGGGTTTTCTAGTTTGTTGGATTGCTGTGTATATAATCCCAATGAACAGGATGGTGAACCAGACTGATATTGGAATCAAACCAATAAAGTTCACCACTATCGTTTTCCTCCCGGAGGTTCCCCAGCCTGACTTGTTGATTGTTGCTATTGCAAACATTTTGGCTGGCAACAGGCTGGACATATACAGTACTGAGTAAAATGACATAAACACCATGACGATGTTGCCTCTGAGGCAGCTGGCGAACGATGACTTAATCAGTGCTACTGCTTGCACAATGAGTAGAAACAACAAAATATTCCACAGCCGTCCTTGGTAGAAGAGCTGAATCGCAGTTGCGATGAGAAAAAATGGGAAGAAGCCAGTGATCACAGCTTCATAAGTCATCCAAAGATGATGCTTGTGGAACCACATAGAGTTGTATAGCCACTCTCGGAAATATGATTTACTCCATCTAGTCTGCTGGTTGAGCCACCTCAGGTATGTAATCGGTGTCTCGGTAAGGCACTTTGACCGTGCAGTGTATTTGGTTGCATACCCGAGGCTGAGGACTCTGTTTGTGAGATGACGGTCATCCCCAAAACTGCAGTGGGATCCCATGAAGGTCTGATTGTACCAGTCCTCAAGAAACTCATGCAGCAAGGAGTTTCGGTACATCCCTAATGGTCCGCTGATGCACTGAACACAACCGAAGTAGGACTGACAAGCCCGCTCAATGTTGAAGGCCATCCAGTACCGGACACTGCTCAGGAAGGAGATCCACGACTCGTATTTATTCAAGATCTATAAAAAGAGATATCATTTCAATGCATTAGGTGTGAAACAGAGCCTATGACATGGATGTATAAAGAAGAATACTCAAGTTTCCAAAACGTGTCACTTACAGCAAGAAAATGTTGATAAACTTAGTTTTGTAACTCTACCTGCACATCTCCTCCAACGCCTCCCACCATTGGGTCTTCCTCTAAAACTTTAACCATCTCCACCGACGATGCTGGGTCAAGCATTGTGTCTGAGTCACACACCTGAGAAAAACCCACAGACAGTTACCTGTGCTTTGAGGTCATGTGTAACTATGTGCTAGCATACACACAGCATCAGAAAAGACATATACCTGTTAAATTCCAATGAAATGATTATCTGGCTCATTAATTCAAAGCACAGAAAATGTTACATATTCAAGTTTATATTCAATAAAACACGTGGTCAATGTGAAAACGTATTTTATAGCTAGTGTTTAATCCCCCTGCTACAAAGATCTGAGTAATTCCTTTCAGTCTTAGTTGCCACTTATTATCTTACACTATCCCCATTTTCTTCTATAAAAGGTAATTTTCCTGACCGAAAAAATCAGGTGATGAAAACAAAAGTTGCAGCCAAATCCCCATTACCAAAGGAATCTGCTACATGCGGAGTCTGATGATAGTGAAAAGGCATGTAGCTCTGTCTCACGTATTCCTAAATGTTAGAGGTTACTAGCATGGCTGCTGGCAGTGATGCAGTGTGGTCCTTTGAAATCACTGTTAAACAAGCGGTTTCTGGCAGGCTGAAGCCAGCTTCTGGTGGCTCAGTGTAGACTCACTGAAATCACTCTGATGTTATTCCTTTTACAAGGTTTCTGTTATGCCTTATCCATTGAGCACAATCTCTTTTACACATTAAAGAAGAAACGAAGCACAATGATTATGACATTGAATTTTGTTAAATAAGTCAAACAGACTGAACTGTCTTCATATGTAACAACAGATCTTACAATGTGCAGTGCAAGATAAAGTCATCACTGGAAAGTTGAATTTATTATGGTATTTATCAAAGTGTGGCATCGTGTCTGGCCACCGCTACGTCATGAGACTACTCGACTCTATGGATTAGTTTTATTACTTAATAAAAACTGTACATGATACTGCAATGTGCAAACATAACTATTGATGCAAAGTCAGCACAATTTGCTTCACAGTGAAATCTACCTTAAGGTTGTGTTGTTATTTAGCCATTATGAGCCATTAAACATATAAAAATTAAGGTTTTGCTGAATTTATCCCCAATGATTTCTTTGACCCTGAATATTGCCCTACCATATATCTCAACAAGAGCCCATATTTATTTCAATAATCACTGCCTGCTGGATATAAATGGGTCTGAATGTTAAGCTTGTGTAGAAACACTAACAACTTGGTACACCATTCAATGTTCCTAACCACTGTTTATGTTCAGGAGCGACACCAGCACAATGTTGACTGTGTTTGCCAGGCAAGCACACCGAGGAAAAAAGATTTACCCCAAGATATATAGGGCTTTTAGGTTTGTAGAAAGTTTATTTGGTGTTTTCACATATAACATTCATTTTCAATGTACCCACTTCATCCTACTAAAGGCTTGTGGGATAAAGGGGGGACGTATCTCAGATGTCACCAGGTGAAAGGCAGTGCACCCTGTGGACAGGTCACCAGTCCAACAGAGCACAATGTCAGCTAAATCTGTCATGAACACACACCTTTATCTGACCCAACATTGGGCTTTAACTCCAAAAACCACTCATGTAGGTGATATAAGACTCAGCTCTGTGAAACAGATCTGTTATTACACTTAGACATCAGCTACTGCTGCCCTTCTTCACGCTACACTTCACAACACGATGCAGCCAGCCTTCCTTAAAGCAACACAAAGGGTTCTTTGTGGGCTCCATATTTGGCTTGGCACAGCCCCCTTTTCCCCTCTCCAGACACCTCTTTTTCTGCTCCTTTTCCCCCCACAGACCTACTCAATGTATGCTTATCCAGAAGTATTCATCCACAGTATAGCTGACACTGTGTCCCTTACTAAATTCTGTAAGTCCTCCATCAAATGTCAGCTCTTCTTGTCTTGCATGTGCTTGTATATGAATCTTGTCTTGTTCTTTTATTTAAAAAAAAAAAAAAACCCTACATATGTTTTCTCATTAGTCCCATTAACTGATTCCTATTTCCTTAGCCTTACCTGCACGTAGTCCACGCTCCTCCCCAGTGCTTTGAAGGCCGTATACATGACCTCTCTCTTTCCTCCCCACTTCTGCATAATGCACACACACTTGTTGTTGAGCACAATTCTGGAGACATGTTGTTGGCTCTCAGCATAGCTCTCATCAGTCTCCTCGGGGGCTCTGTTATGATAGTTATTCCGCCACACATACGTGGCCGCTTTGTCCCATCCCATGACTTCTTTAAAAATCTCCATCATGTACAAGTCATCGTCTGAGTTCCCATCGATCACCATGATCACCTTGATTCCCGGATATGTCAGCCTCTTCACTGACACAAGGCATTTTCTCAGGTAGTTTGGGTCCTCTTGATATGCTGCAATACACAACGCCAAGGATTTATTCAGTTTGATGGGCGTCTCCAAGGAGCGCCGCATGTTTCGGTGTTCTAAGAGTGCAAACAGGCTCTGGATGATAAGGTGGATGACTAAGATGGCACCATACAAGCCAAAGGATAGGTGATTGTGGGCTGTGGTGAAGAACTGATAGCCCATGATGTAGGCAGTGGAGATGCCCACCAGAAGGGACACGCCGAACATGGTGGTCCCAAATATCCTCAGGTAAGTCAGGACTCTCTGACACTGCATCTAGGATTAGAAGGAAATGGTTATGTTTAGTGACAATGAAAAATGTTACCATGAATGAGCAAATAGTGACATTATGTGCAATGAACCCTGTTATTTCATATTTAACGAGAAACTTAATCTTTGGCAGGGCGGGTTTCGCACGCAGTTGCATCCATGCATTTTAATGCCATATGTTGTAAAAAAAAATTTGAATTTTCTCACCACCTTGGTCAGCTGTTTTATTAAAACAATCCATTTTCCTGCATCAGCAAAAATGCAGAAGCGGCAACGGTACGCTTCATGCTTTATTGTGTTTACCACGCCCGGCTCAGATGTCTAACAAATCACACAATGCTTCTCGGACCCCCCCAAGAAAAATGTTTTGCAAGCCCTCAATCACGTCAATCACGTCAACAAAATGACGTCATTTTCTTCTTGGGGAGTCGAGAACAAGAAAGAAGTTCTTGGTCCTTGTGGAGTATGTAGCAGGCTTATCTCTTGCCTCATTGGACCTTCAGACTGAAATGAAATAATCTAATATCATTGTGATTTGGACCTCAGGCCTTAGATATTTTGTCAAGTATCCAATATGTTCCTGCATATTGATAAGCTCAAGTAAAGAAGTAGTCTACTCCCTCCCCCCTTCTTTCCTTGCCTCCATTTTCTACCCCTCCCTAAAATCCCATTTAAATGTCAGACAGTTGTGAGTAGCCGATTGTTCCAACTTTTTTTTAGTGTGGGTGGGCACACATTCTCTTGAACCAATTAACCAATAAGCTGGCTGCCCCTGCTAACCCTGCTTGGTCCAAACATGCTTCAGCCTTTGGAGAAAAGTAATGGCATGCTATTCATTTGCTAAATCCCTGAAATCAGCAGGATCATTTCTTAAAGTTTATCAGTACATAAAAGGAACCCTAGAAGGATCTAAACCATGAAAGATTGTTCTCTTTGCTTTTATGACAGTACCATGAAGATGGCTTTACTGTCTGAGCAGCAACCTTTCATGAGGCTTCCTGGGCTCTGTTGCACAAACTCTTCTCCTCAGACTCCTGAAGTTTGTTTCCAGCCCTCATTATGTTGCTACCGCCATCTGTTTGGCAGACTATGGAGACCTACTCAGCGTGGCTCAGCTCGGCTCAGCTCAGAGCGGACCACCCTGTGATGTCATCTGTTTATATCTCCATGGGAAAGAGAAGACAAGAGCTTTTAAATTCTCCAACGCTACACGTTTTGCAAATGCTGCATGAGCTGTTTTCAGTTGCATTGATGCAGTTTGGAGAGTATTCGGAGACATTTGGGGGCAAATGTCCTTTGCAAATGCAAAAAACCTTTTATTAAATCGGAATCACAACATCATGTAAATTATGCATGTTGTCAAGACAAACAAGGTCATCAAAAGGATGATACAAAAAGTTGTTTGTGATTTGGTAAGAATACTTCACACCACACCTAAATACAAAAGACAGATGGAGGGAGGGAAAGAGTCATGAACAAAGAGGAAAAGAGGTTCTGTAGAGACGGTAAAGCAGAAGGCCAGGAGAAAATGAGGCAAAGGGCAGATTGAAATCAGCATAGAGGAAAAACAAAACAACAGACTCTAAGTGATTAGCAGGAGCAGAGAAAGCAGCCTAGCCAGCAGAGACGAATATGCACACATACTCACACACACTCACACCCATTAGCTCAGACATAAAGGGTAGTTCATTTGATTGTTGGATGAGTAGACCACAACTAGCACGGCGGGCCTCCTCTGGCACATAGGCTCTTAACGTCAGCCACTCATTTACAAGACCCCTGACACGCATGCACACGCACACACACACACACACACACACATACACATCTTAAAAGGCTCATTGCACCGTTGCAAAAGGAGTCACAATGCACATTTTTAATTGAGCTGTGCATGGGTTTATACGGGTTTACAGCTATATATAGTAGTGTGGAATAAACTCCATCACCCAGTCTTCAATGCAACATTTGAAGGAACTCTAGAATTGATTTTAGTTCTTCTTTCTACTCCATGCACATTCATGAATTTTTTCAGTTGCTGTTGCACTTGAGGATAATAGGGAGCTTGATACACACAGATTAAAGATTTTTTAACTACTCGTGCCAAAAGAGTCTAAGAGTTCATTCACATCGGGATAGTCCGCTAGACTCGGTCCGATTGGAAACTCGGCTCAGTTGTAGAGCGGTGTATCCATTCAGACCGAGATGGCATTCACACTGCACTTTGGTCAAATGTGTCAAACCTTTACCTTTAATAATATCCCCATTCCCACTAAAGGTGGCGCTGCACTAGTATTTTGTAAAAGAGAGGAAGACACCCATGGGAAGAAGTAAACTCCATTGCGAGTTTAACATAGAGCACGAAACTATCGCTGTTTTGGGTTTTCATTTTGTGTCATGCAAGTATACTGTAGAAATACGCTGCAACAATGGCTACATGATGTTTACAACAGTTACATGATGTTTTTTAATTTGGAATTAATGATTTGGAATTAAATCATTCAGAATTAACGTTTTTTCCTACAAGTTTGCATGAAAATGATCATTCTGAATGGAAGTTTACATGGAACACTTCCTCACTTAATTCCTCTTTAGGGCGGCGGGTTGGGACATGACATATACGTATACTGGAAATAAACAAAGTTTGCTCCCTGCTTCTTGTCTTTTCGACTTGTAAAACTTGTAAAAACCACATAATAGGTAACAGTTTTGCTGTTATTTTTATTATAATTTTCAAGTACCAGCTCAACACGACCATACTATTCACTTTTTGCAGCAACTGAGAAAGAGAAGAAAGATAGATCACCAAACAAGGGAGGCAAAACACTGCGCGTCATCAGGACAGGACAAGGTAACGAGCATGTGCAGAACGATTAAAATTAACTTAGAGTGGAATTAAAATAGAAAGTTGTATTAGGAATTTCATCAGTTTTAAGTGGAATTAAGTTTTATTCTGAATTAAACAGGAATTAAAACTCACATGTAAACGTAGCAAATGACTACAGTATGAACAACAGTCAAGGCAGAGGACTCTTAACGCCATCGCTATCTATTTGCCTGCAATGCAATGCTACGTAAAATGCAGGAATTGACTTTTTTTTTTTTTTTTTTGTAGTCCACTTCCTGTATTTGGTCCGCTTAAAACGGGCTGAGACTGCGTTTGCTGGTGGACCGAGTCCACTTCTTTGGTCTGAATTAGAATTTGTTTGGCACATTCACATTTCCCCAAACGAAGCGGACTTTCCGAGCAAACGGACTATAATTTGACTCAAAAAGGCTGATGTGAATGTGCCCTGTATGCAAGATGTTCTGTCTGAGGGAGTCATCAGAAGCACCTCAAGGCGGCGTCTTACTGGCACTTTTATTTTGGGTTTATACAAATGATTGAGAATGCATGGCAGTAAATTTAAGCTTCTTTTATATGCAGATGACATGTTAGTGGACCTCTTTTATTCTAATCATCATGGCTCTAATTGTGTTGCTCATGACTCCAAACTGGAGCAGTCTGGAGACATAATTTTATCTATGCTAATAAAGTAGGTAAAACAAAAGAACTCATTTTAAATCAAATGACCCCTTCTCTTCATTGACACTGTGTGACTAGACTGTGGAGACATTCAAATGTAAGATCTGGTTACACATGTAGAACATAAGCTAAGCTTCATTAACAACATAGATGCGAGTAAGAAGACCAGTCAGGGGTTTTTAAAGTTTAAGTTCAGAGAGATTTATAAAAGATGTATGTGAGTGGTTTAGAACGTCCTTGTTTTTAACATTTCTGTATAGTTTTGGGGACCTAACAAAGACAAACTGAACATGGTAGTGAAGACAGAGGGAAAGATAGTTGACAGCAGTAAGAGTTAACATCAACGTCTATGCAATACAGAGGAAAGATCTACCGATAATTACAGATAACACCTCTTGCATTAAGATGTGCGACTCCCCTCAGAGCGACGCTATAGAGCAGTTACTGTAGTCAACAAACTACAGTATGTTGAACCATTGGAGAAAATGACTGCATGCAGAGGGTTGCATTTATCTTTGGGTACCTATTGCTACTGGTGAGACCAAAGAGAGTTTTTCTCCACAATAAAATACTTCTAAGTAACCGAAAGCGTCATTGGGTTACAAAGATACCTCCAAAACATGTAACATCTTTATTTCCACTCAACTTAGTAGAAATAAAGTTGCCTTGTTCTCAGCGACATTGGCTTTTTGGGTGTGTGATGCAGCACAAAGGTCAAACTAACAATTAGATCAGACTGTAGAGAGATTAACTGCAGGCTAAACATCAGTCTTCAAACTTGGCCCCACGCCCCATGAGATAAAACTTCTGATGGGAGCAGATTGGGGGACAGTGGAGGTGTCATTAGCATATGCCTAGTGATGTCACTTTGGAGTGATGTGTCCGTACATCGTTGCGTGTCAGAGAACGATATGTATCTGTGTAAGTTAGGGTGTCATTAACATGTGTTGATGATATCACCCCAGCTTTCTTGTTGTTTTCATCTCTCGGCACACGTAAGAGATGGATCCCAATCGCATCTCCTTTGTTCTGTGTGTGTCAGTGTGTATGAGTGTGTGTCCAACCCTATGATGACCTTGGGTTTAACGTTTTAGCAGCCACACTCTGACGTTATTTACGGTCTCTTGAGTGAAACTCCTCATGATTCCTTCTCAGAAATAACATTACAAAATGTTAATTGTTTGCATGGATCCCCAAAAGATGGACAGTTGAGAAAAAACAAGAATGACTGAATGAATGTATGAATGAGTCAATGAAGGAAAGTCTGAGACAGATATACAGGTCAGTGAACCCTCAAACCTTCACAGCAAGGTTATAACTCTGCTGTTGTCTGAATCAACATGCTAACATACTAATATTCCCTGATTAATGAGCACCAAACCATAAAAGACAAGTTAAACTGATGAGATTTTGCAGCTATTTATTAATGAATGACAGATAAACACAACTCTGAGCTCACCTCATAACCAACAACAACAAAAAGAATCCTCTGAAACCTTTTTATTTTCACATCCTTATCCATGTGGCCCAAAGAAAAAGTTAGGAGATCCCTCAAGTCTGCACAAGTCATCTACCCAGAACCATGAATGTAAGTTACTTCTCTTATCTCTTACAGTCTTGTTTTTTTTTTTATTACTGACAACTTGATCTTATAAAAGACTGTGAACAAAAGCTTCACCAAAAAAAAGAGGCTAAAGTTTTATAGCTACAATATTGTCTTCACTCCGTTCTTTACTCAGAGATGAATCCCCAGTTATAATTTATCAGCCCATAATTGTATTTATCTGTTTTGTTTGATTGTGGAAGCTCATCCATGGATATTGATGCAAGAGATCATTAGACTGACCCAACATTTTCCAGATATATCCCTCTGCTACATCCCCTCCACCAGTGATAGTTATGTTTCCACTATGTTCTTAACTGCAGATAGTTAAGGAGTTCAAGTGCATTGCAAGAGTTAGAACCGTCTATGTATTCCACAATAAGACACATTTTACTCTTCTTAGAGTGTGATTTCTGTCATATTGTGTGAATGCTGCATGACAGAAAGCAAGAGCTTTACAATGTGCTGCCATTTCACAGGCTATTATTTAATGTTTTGACCTAGTCTATCCAGAAGGACCATCAGGGGTTTGTTGATGTTGGAAGGTGCATTGTCACTTCATCTTCTGGGGAACATGAACATAATTTCTGAGCTTGGTAACATTACCATCACCTACTCACACTTTCATAGCAATAAAAAAAAAAAAAATGTTAAGCAAAAATGGTAACTGTCAGGCCAGGAATATACCGGCTTTTAAGTCTTGTGCTCCATCATCACATACATGCTTGCATACTGCACTTTTTACTGGAGGAGTCTTCTAGGAGGCCCATTTACAACAGACTGGATAGTGATGTCAAAATAATGAACATACTAATGATAGAAGGGGTTAGTAGTTGGTTTATTTTACGATTATGGCTTAAAAACATCTAGGATCAGTATCATAGATAGTATACAAAGGCCCTAGATCATGTATGTCATGTCCTTTTAGAGCTTCAAAAACAAAACATTGTAGGCAGCCATGATGAACATGTCTCTCTAAAAGCAAGTAATGTCCTGATTAAACAAGCTACCACTCTTTTAATGCATTTATGTGAAGACTACTAACTTTTGTGATGATGGAAGGTTTCCACTGACATCTTCATAGATGATGCATTCCTCGTGGCAGGTTAAATACCACACTCATTCTGGTTCCTGGGAAGTGATTTAGTGTACCATCTTTGATTTAGTGTAGTCAAGAGAATCACCATATGCTGTGATAGCTTTTGTACCACATGTGACATAACAGTGAATCATTGTTAGACATACAGTATATCATATTTGTACCTTATCTGGGCTAATGTAAAGTCTTGTAGCGCTGATCACTGGCTGAGTGGACCAAGCATGATATGTACAATGTATACATATTGCCCATTGGATGCATATGCTTCAGGAAGAGGGCTGTGTGTGTGTGTGTGTGTGTGTGTGTGTGTGTGTGTGTGTGTGTGTGCACTAAGAGGAGATGGTTTGATTGAACTCACATGAGAGCAGTGGAAACTCTTTCAGCAGGGTTCCAGTTCAAGGCCTGTGATGGAACGTAAAATATAACAAGACTCACCAGACTCTACATGCGTGTTTTATACAGTGCATACAAGACATGTATGGAAGTGTGTGTGTGTGTGTGTGTGTGTGTGTGAGTGTGTGTATGCCATTACTGTGTGTTCAACAGAGTGTAAATTTGAAGCAGAGCCAGAAAAGACAGCTCGCTGGTCTCTGTGAAGCTGAGATAACATAAAGCTTGTGTCTTTATGTTCGTGTGACTCAGCAGTCAACGGGAAGCCCCGTAACATTCACAAATCAACGGCTCCGGCCAGATGACTGCTCTTCACAAATCAAACTTCTGTGCTGTGAGCTTTAAGTTCTTTTGGTTGTGAAGGCTGCGTATGTCGAAGACGGAGATGTAATTAAATAACTTAAACATTATTTATTTATTTACAGTGATAGATAAATAACATATAGACAAAAATCATTTTAATATTCTGGAAACTTTCTGATCTACTTAATGAATTATTGACAAGTTTATATGATCAGCACATCAGTGTTAGAAAGTCAGACCAGTCAAGGTTGTACGTGTGTCTGAAATCTAAAGCACATCCTGTTCTGCCAACATCAGAACGTACACCTGCTAAAAAGAAGAAAAAAGGCCTGAAAAAATGTAATCTGATGAGAGCACTAAGCTGTCAGCGTGTCTCTGTGTCTAGCTTGGGCAGGGCTGCTAAAGGGCTAGGGTGCACTTAAAAAGCATGAAATGTGGATATGGCCCTCATGATGGTTGTAGCAGGATGCAGGGAAAGCTCACATGTTTCTGAGCAGATGACAAGGAAGAGGAAAGAGGGCGTTTTGGGAAAGGCTGCAGTCTTTGTTCTGCATACATACACACATGCACACACACACACACACACACACTCAATGCTGGATCATTAGTCACTGAAGACTGTTGACTTCATAAACTGTTTTCTGTTGTGTTATCATGTAATATTTCAAATCTAGCAGGAATGGGGAAATAAGGTGACCCAGGTATGGTCAAGATGGCAATTCAAAAATGATCCAAGTGGGTAGGTCAGTGTGTTGATGCTGAAATTCATCCCAGTCTCACAAGAAAACATGTTGACATGTCCAAAACTTTACTGGATCTTAGCAGAGGTAGAAACCATGTGATGACAGTGGTGACCCAAGCTGATCTTTTCTGTTGGGCAGTGTGACCCATGAGCACTAAGCCGTATGGATGTATGCATTTCCAGCCCTGACAATTTATGTTTAACTCTTAAACTCAAGACTAGACAATTGAGAACTCATGAAAGTGATGCAGAGAAATGAAGTCTGTGGACAGCGTGTCAGATGGGTCTTGTTCTGGTTGTCTAAGCCATTAAAGCCTTTTAACGTTGATTCTGCTTGTGAGAGTTCAAACCTACTATGGCAAAAGTTTTCATTATTATAAAACAAATTATATGGAAATGCAACACATGAATATCACCACACAGCAACAATCTTGCGAAACATTGTCGGGAAAATGTCAAAACCGAATCCTACCTGGGCTGCAGTCCTGCAGGTTTTCAATGTGTCCCAGCTCCAACACTACGAACTCAAATTAAATTGGTCCAACAACGTATGAAGTCCTGCACAATGTCTCATTAATGTGAGTCAGGTGTATCAGAAGAGGGACACTGAAAATCTGCAGAACTATTGGCTTCATTTTACCAAAATGAGAAGCCATATATGTCATCTAGCAGTATAGATAACAGAAAGATTAATAAGAGTAAAGTATTTATTATAATTGTGCAACTTCTGAGTTTTCATTTCAGTCAAAGGTGAAAGTCTAAATAAAGGACTAAGCCGGAGAACGTAGGAGTTTATATAAAGAAAGCAGCAAAAAATGCCACATGGCATGATCACTGATTGAGTTAAAGGGCAAGAAAACAAAACTAAAGCGCAGGTTAACGATAACAATGACCATGAGGGACAGCAGTGAGGGAAACGGTGACAAGGATCTGGCAAAGAACACCATAAACCAAGTGGTGTATATACACTGAGGGAGTTAATGACAAGATGAGGAACAGGTGGTGTGATTGCTAAACAGAAACCAGGTGAATAGAAAGGAAACTAAACAGGGGCAACAAAGAAACAAGCTCTAAAAGAGACTAACCTGAGCATGAATCAATTCTCAAAACACACACACAAACTAAAACAGGAATCCAAAACAACTAAAACCAAAAACTGAACCAAAGCTCAACAATTGTGACAATTTTACTGCAACAACCAATGTAGCATGAATGTGCTTGAGCTGCATGTCATCCAAGATGAGATCCGTCTTCTATCTATGTGTAGCTAAATCAGCTGATTCTCAGCCTAAACCCACACCAATCCACACACCAGTACAGAAACTGTGCAAATCTGTGCAGCCACTTGTGTGGCTCAGCTGGTCTGTTTAATCTGATGGGATTGGTCAACTTGTTGCAGTTCAGTAAAAGCTGCACTTTCTACGCAGATAGCTTCAGTATGAATAAGATTCTCTGAATGAACTGAAACGCTGAGTGGCTTGAAAGCCAGAGCCAGACAGTGACTGATTCCCCCTTACTCCTCCCTTTCCTCCTCCCCCTTCTCTCCTTTCCTCCTCCCATTCATAAACCCCCCACTCTGTGGCCACAGTGTGCTGTCGTTGTGGGAGCTTTGTCATTATAAGATCCAGAACTAAATGGTAACACCACCCACAGAGCTACAATGCACCAGGACTTGCATAATTTAAACAAGGTGGATAAAGCCACAACTGGTAAACATACAATGGTACAACATTACAAGGGCTCTGCTTTTTGCAGATCCTTGTTTCTTTTTCTCTGGCTTCCATTTATATTCTGCAAGATCTTGTAATCAGAACTGATGGGGCAGGAACTGGTAAAGAAGCAGTTCACTATCTTCATTTTGCACAACTCTCCGGGTGGTTTCATCATTATCTCCATATTCTCACCTCAGGACTGAAGGTGGACAAAAAGGTTCAGTCATTGATTCAGTAAAACACTGCAGTGAAGTTGATTCTGCTGCTTATCAGACTGGTCTTGTGCAGACTGGTTGATGACCTGGCATTTCTAAATGGAGGTCACTAGTTTAACCACTTTTTTAGAACTGGGGAGTAAAAAAAAAAGTCTGGACTCAGTTTGAATGCTGCCATAAGATTCATGATTTGCATGGAAAGACCATCTGTGCCCAAAGATGGAATATCTGTGCCCAGTGGTACAGTAGTTCAGCTGTTTCTGAAATCTTGTGATCTTTCTAAACTGATTCAAGTCGACTCAAACCTGGGCTCAGAAGGAACTAAAACAAAGTACCTGATACTACAATGGAAAACCAATAAAACAAGAGAAGCCAAGCCATGTAGACGAGCAAGCCAAATAGCCGTTTGACTCATCCCTGTTGCAGGAAGACAAGAGGAGGGAAAAAAAGCAGGGAAGAGATCGACTGAATGAAGGCATGAGAGGAAGCACATGCCAGAAACATGAGGGGATAAGAAGCTTGAGACCTGATGGTAGACTTGGCTCTGTTCACTGCCAAATGAAACACCAGAGTTGCACCACTGCAGACTCCAAAGAGGCAGATGTTCAGATGTGGCACAGCCAAAACATCTTTCTCTGCCGTCATTGCTTCATGTGGCCAGATGTTTGCCTTTCATTCCTGCTCAACATCTGATCAAGGACCAAAGGTATTTTTTTAATTCCAGAAGGTTGCATGCATATCATTTCTGCTGGGGTCTCTTCTAAAAACCATGTTTACCACAACCAGATGCAGATTGTCTTCCCGAGTCATCAGATTCAACACTTCATCTATCTGCCAGCAGGCTCTTATCAGCGTAAATGGCTTCCTCCTACATGTCAGAAAACTAGTGGTAGCACTCTACATTAAATAAGTGTGTAAAAATAATACCACAGGTGATAAATGAATGGTTATGAAGGAAAAGATGGTTGGAAGTACCACAGAGGAGGGAAAGGAAACGATCTGACCTACAGATTTCTGATTTAAACTTTCCATTGCTATAAGAAACCCAAAAAACTTTGATATTAAGCTCCTCAAACACAGCAACTTCATGTTTTAGCACAATTTCTGCATTTGTTATGGCATCAAGTCTCCCTGAGATACTCCGTGTGGCTCAGCATGACGTAGTGTAAAGTCCAATTCCCACTCACATCCAAATTTTCACTTTTACTGGCTGCAGTGCTTCGACTGTTACTCTACCACACAAACTTGGAAAAAACTATGGCAGAAAACGTCAGGTAGGTGGTGGTGTTGTGTTAGAAGGAGGGGCTACACTTTAACACTCTCTTCTAGCTTAGTTATTCCCTGCCAGCTTGACGCCCCGAAGCCATATACAGTGTAGGACCCTTGCTGAGAGCAGAAATGGCACGTGAGGCTTGTTGTGAGCCCTAATGGAGGCCAGCCATGGAATGCCTTCCTGTGCTAAGTAGTTAACTGCTGAGTGTGCCATGTGGAAGGGAACTGATGAGTCTGCACATTACTACTGCGTTAGACAGCAAAATGTTACAATTCCCCACGTTTTATGAAAACCTTTAACAGTAGACATTTATGACTTTAACTGACCCTTTTAACAACATAAGAACTTAAAAAAAAATCAGATTAGAAACTTCATATTGGATTGTGAAGCACCAGAGTGGGATTACTGCACACATCCCTGCCCTCAGCAGAGGAACTCCCCGCAGGGTTGAGATTAAGACCAGTTTGTATTTGTTTGGTTGCAGTCACAAAGACAAAAAGTTTGCAAATGCACTTATTAAAGAAAATCTTGTGCAACTTTTTTAACATTTGCATTACAAACAAAAACGCTCAATGCTGATTTTGTTTTAAAGGTACAATGCAGGATATATTATTATTATTAAAATGATTATTATAGATATTATTTTATAGATGGACTAAAAATCCTTTTTGCTTCATAAAAAAAATGACCATTGAAGTCAGGGAATATGCTCGTTGCAGGTGGACACTGTTACGATTTATTAGCATTGCTTGAGCTTTAAAATGCACAAAAGATGGCCCAGGTCAGTAGGAAGTATAAGATTCCATGTGTAGGATGGAAACTTTTTTTGTGCATCGTGGATAAAGGTCAGGAATTCTTACGCACCCAACTCACAGATGGGCATTCCTTGTGTGGGTTATACAGTCTATGAGCCAACTAGGGTTGTCTGCAGACTGGGAAGTCCCAGTAGGTGGATAGAGGATGAGAATAAGTCAAAGCACAGTGGTAAAATGTACATATATGTTCATGATGTGTGTGTGAGAGCCATTAGCTTTAAAAAAAAAAAAATGGAGAAAGTTTTAGTATGACTGGATGAATTGGAGAACATCTCAGCGATGTAAAATACAAGCAACCTAAATCCACGTGATACTTTTATCAGCTTTTACTAAGCTGGAATAAAAACACAAATGCAGCATTCACTGAAGAGTTTGCATTCTGCCTCAGTCATCAAATTACGCGCTCACAGAGAAACACCCTGAACGCATCTGAATCTAGTCTTCTCATTGGCTCAGAAAAATCTCAGAGAATGACGCATTACTTATCATTTACTTTATTTTCATACTCACGCTTAATTTCATATGACCAAAACTTAAATTGCTCGGCATATTTCCACATATGTCTGCAGAACAAGCAGCAATAAGAAAAAAATAACGTTTTAGTTTATTTTATTTGTAATTGTTAAATACAGCTGCTTCAAACAGAAATGAAGAAAGCGTTCAAGCGCTTCACGCACTATTTGTTGCTGCGGATCGAGAAGTCTCCGAATTTTTTCCTCCTTCAT
This sequence comes from Telmatherina bonti, assembly GCF_933228915.1. Lineage (NCBI taxonomy): Eukaryota > Metazoa > Chordata > Actinopteri > Atheriniformes > Telmatherinidae > Telmatherina > Telmatherina bonti. The sequence goes on along the minus strand of NC_136623.1, from coordinate 29,847,964 downwards.
TTACTCTGTTTATCCTCATATACTACAGCCTAAATAATCCAGAGTATTTAAAACAATGTATTTATTTTAATGAATGGACGTATTGTGTAATGGCATCAGTAAGTTCGTACTTCCGATTTGACATTTCCGACGGTCAGCGGGCTCCGCCACCGGGTCACCGGGTCTGATCACCGCCTACCTTGAAGCAGCTGCTGTCCCGTCGCTCCTCCACCAGATGTGATGCGGTCAACTCCAGCGGTTCTGGTACCGATCCACAGAGGGAGAAAGGACTAACAAAGTTGGAACAGCGGTGACTCGCATGAATGCGCTTAAGATTGTCCTCATTAATTAAAAGGAAAGAAAAAAAATCCTTTAGATGGTCAGCTGGATCCTCCAAACTAACCAGGACTGGTTATCCTCAAACTTTTAACTGACAGTCTTCAGATGTGGAGCTTCGTTCATCTTTTTTGCTGTAGCTACAAACACAAATATCACATCAGTCAACTCTGGCATCATTAATAGATATTTAAAAAAAACAAAAACAAAACATAAATAAAATTTTAACTATAAAAAATTGGATAAATATTCTTCTCCATCAACTTCAGTAACTTTCATTCATTTAAAAGAAAGTTTTTAAAAGTTATAAAAACTCGGAAATAAATAAATAGATAACAGGGAAGGGGAGAAAAAAAGCCATTAAATTTGGCAGCGTCACTCAAAAAAAAAAAAGACCTTTCCAGCAAAAATGATCAGATATGAGCCGGAAACTTTGTATTTTTGCTCTCTTGGGGGGCATGTAGGTAAGTATTCTGGTTTCCCCAAGCATCCAGGTTACACAGAGCACAGAAGTGGCTGTTTCAGCTGTCTAATTCCTTCCAGACGCATGTGCGCGCGCGTGTGTGCGTGTGTGTGCGTGTGGAGCCTCCTTTATGACTGCTGCGGCTCCCAAACCCCTTTTACCGGGCTACAACAGATTGGCGTGTTGTTTTAATAAGAGGGGGAGGTTTTTTTGGGGGGGGGGGGGGTGGGGTGTAAGGAGGAGCAAGTTAGAGTAGTAGGGGGCAGAGTGAGAAAGTTTCTCTCATCCAAAGTCATTCAAACTGGCGGCAGAGAGAGCGTCACCTCCAAAGGCTGGCCCTGCTCCTGCATCCAGTGTTTAATCAGGCTGCAGCTTTATTTTCTTCAGCTCAGTGCTGAGCTTTACTTTGAAGCAGTGGAAGGTGTGTTGTGACATGGTGGCGATGAGAAGCATCACTGAGAATTCAGCTGAACGCAGAATAAGGATCCAGACAGCCAGCTGTGTCAGAAAAGCATGTAGGCACGTGTGAACTGGAGTCTGGATGTTATGGAATTTCAGTCATTTCATTGATTCAACAGCGCAGTTCATATATTTGTCCAGCAGGCAGTGCTGTGCAATGCAGGATTGGAGTTCTCACACGTGCACATGTACAGTAGTTCATCTTTGATATCTGCAAAGAAAAGAAAAGATCATGTACCCTTGCATTGGTTGGAAAATCTCAAAGCTGCACAAGTAAAATGTCTGCAATTTTCAAGAGAAAGTCAGATATTTCACACTTTTTTTTTGTAGCAGAGGTTATCTTGCAGACGTTTTTTCCTTGAGCCTTAATATGTTCCCTGAAAATAAATAGACAGATGTTGAAAATGCCCACTTCTAAGCCACATTTAGCTAACATATCTTCTTAAGAATAACTATATCTCTCTAACATTTCCATTCAATACCAAAACCTTTCATTTTCTTTAATAGCCAAAAAGACCTGAGTGTCATATCGCATGCATTAGTTTAAAAAAGACTTGTGAAAAGACACATAACAATAACTAATAAAAATTAGAATGTGTCATGTCAAAAGTATTTTCAGGAAGATTAACATCTTTAACTTAATTTGTTCCTGCTTTGTGTGAAATGTCAGAAACCATCCCTTCTGAACTCGACCTGTCCTGCGTGTTCACTTTTACCTCACAAAATGTGTTTAGTTGATAAACAAGTAATTCAGTGTTTTACTTTAATAAAGTTTCATGCTCAAACATTACTTATTTAAAAAAAAAAAAGAATAAAACTGTCCGATTTGGTGATAGAATGCATTTAACATAGAAACATGATTGACTTAACTTGAAAATGTCATCTTCACCTGAGTCTCACTCTATATTATCACTTTCAAAAGATTAAACATTATGTGATTATCATTTTTGTAAAATTTTGCACTCTGCATGTGGGTGCAAGCCAAGGTGATGATTATTAACGAGGCTAGTGGTAGAAAACCCCAACAAACCTGCTTTGGTTATGTATAGTGCAGTTCAAACACATAGGAATACAATACTACTTTTAAATTTTTTAATTATTTATTTTTTTTACTTCTTTATTTATTTATTTATTTATTTATAAAGTGGAGGAAGAAAGTTTACCCACCCTCCTTAGAATAATTCCTCAGGTAGGACTGATAACTCGGTGTTGACATCTTCTCTTATAATGTATTTAAAACTGTATTACAAGAATAGTGTAAGATCTGATGGCATCTACAGGTAAGCTCTGAATGTTGAGTGATTGCTCAACTGGCTGTGATTTCTGTGTCTACTGCTGTGAGACTATATAACAAAGAAACAGGACCAATGTTGAGGAAAATATTGAGTAATTATCCAGGGAAGCATAATTTGCTTGAGGCCTGCTTCACAAAATATTTCACACTGACAGTCACAATTTGTTTCACTTCTGCTTCGTCCAGTACAGCAGCCTGAGGTTAAACACACATCCCCCACAAAGACCAGTCCACCTGCAACCAAAGCTGAAAAGGAACAGCGGCAAGACCGTGAGCATTATTTAAATTGCCATATTGGGCAAGAGGAATCTGGAATGAGCAAAGATTGAATAAGCAGTGTTCTTCCCATCTGAAACTCATGCCAGTTTTTCTTTCAAACAATGCATTTGACCCTCAGGTGCTGCAGACAGAAGCAAAAAGAAAAAAAAAAAAGTGCATAACTACTACTGGCTCAAAGCACAGAAAAAAGCATGCCTACTATATCCTTAAAATGATGGCAACGCATTTAAGCCCAGACTGTTCTGTTGCTTTCAGCTGTCTTTGTGTTTGTGGTTACTATAACACCAGTTTACCTTCAAGTGTAAGATCAAAAGGCTGCAGGTGTTGAAAATGTTATAGTCAACCGTCTTCCCTGCTCGTCTGACCTTAAGTTTTGTGTGAGGCACTATGTACTCTTTAAAGGGGTGCTACTATGGTATTTCAAGTTTTCTGAGCTTTCTACAGTGTTACAGTGTTGAATCCTCATCAGACATGTGAACGACACCGTTTTTTATCACATAAACGCATGTTTGAGTTTGAGTTACAGCACGTTCTCCGTTCGGTTTCCATAGCAACGAAAAATGCGTCGTTTTAGAGAGTTTTTTCTACTTTAAAATCCTTGTGACATCCCGGGGGATAAGGTTCGGTGATTGGTGACCTTCTACTGGTTAACAAGGGCATGTACAAATACATCAGGCAGGTGGAAAATGTCGGATGAAGTTATTTCCAATGATGGCTGGTGAGTTTACCAAAGAGAGACATCCTGCTGCATTCGTTGCTGTGGGTTGCTGTTTTCCACTTCGTTTTCAGGGTCTGATTCAGGTTCCAACATGTAGGGCTGTATGCTATGTGTTGACATTGTATTTTGTTTTTTTTATTGAGTTCATATTAGCCTAATCCTTCTGTTTATGAGATGTTACAATGACGGCGAAAGCAGGTGCGGTGCGCGCTCCAGATGTAGTGCAGTGGCAGGAGGCGGGGCTTAATGCGGAAGTGTCTCAATCCACTTGTTTTGCCCGCAGGCTGATCTGACAGCCTAAGGAGAGGGTCGGTCTGAAGTAAATAAAGCCATTTGTGACAATAACTCGATCAATCCCAGCCCTTCTGGTCTCAGAAATAAAAATAAATTAGCCTGAAATGCCCATAATAGTTCCACTTTAACTCGTTTTAAAGAGACCCTTTTGAAGTGCAGTTCTTTAGGTCAAACATCACAAATGTCCCTTTGGTTTTGCAGAATACTCACCTATTGTTGGTCTTCTTTATCTCCAGAGAATGAAACTGTCCCCTCAAACAGAAAAGAGTTAAACTACGGATCAGGAGTGCAACCAACTTCACTTACCATTCCCAGGCCTGGTTCATTTTTATTCAGTACAACACCTTTTGGCTGAGCCTGAGAAGGTTGGGTCTTTAGTTTTAGTGATAAACAGTTAGCAATGACATGCCCAGACTTATGATAGTAGAAGCATTCTTTCGTTTTGTCATCCTTCTTTTGTACTGGTTTTTCAGGTGCAACAGCAGAAGATTTTGGTGTTCCAGCATGGTTAAGAGTCGTGTGCATAAGAAAATATTCATCAGCCAGGACAGCAGCAGATATGGATGAGACTTTCTGTTCATTCATTTGAACAACAATGCGTTCTGGCAAACTGTTTTTGAACTCATCCAACAAGATTAACTCTCACAGGGAGTCAAAGTTTGTTGCCTTACAAGCAGCACACCATCGATCAAACAAGCTCCCCCTTTCCCTAGCAAACTCAATATAGGTTTGACTTTCTTATAAGATATAAATTTTTGCCTGTAGGCCTCAGGAACGAGCTCACAGGCCTTCAGAACAGTAGACTTAACATCTTAGTTTGAACTATCACTGAGAGGGAGCGCTGCTACAACATCGTGTGCCTTACTGTGGATTTTACACTGTAATATAAGGGACCACACATCTGGTGGCCAGTGCAAATCTGCGCTATGCTCTCAAAGGCAGCAAAATAACAGTCCTTTTCAATCTCCCGAAATTCTGGCACGAAAGCAATGTATTTAGTTATGTCAAAGGGTCTTCCCTGTGAGGGAACAGGAAAGGAGGGTGCCACTGAACCAGTAGGCGCACCAGGTGCCTGTGCAGCACTGGTTCTTGCATGGGATTCAAGCTCCAACTTGCATAACCAAATGGTTTGCTCCATTTCCAACTTTTTCACTTCCAGTTGGAACTGTCTCAGTTGAGCTTTTTCCTGGGCCTCTAACTGCAGTCAAGCAAGTTTGACTCTCTGCCGAGTATTGACTCCAGACCCAGCAGAGCCACTATCAGAGAGAGGATCGAATCGAGGAAGTGTGAAAGGAGTCTTGTTCCGATGATCAACTTCATCATCCACCTCGGGTTCCTTTAGAACCATGCTGAGACACATGCTCAGTCTTGTGGCCGACCACACATTCAGGCGACAGATCAACAGGTGGCAACACAGCAGGTCCACCAGGAGCCTCATCCTCAGGCAGTGGAGACAACGCCAATAGCTTAAGTTCTGCCAATTTCCTTACAACCAGATCCCTACTCTCTTTTTAACACATTGCTTAAGTTGAGAGATGAAGAAGTGGGCTGCAATCTGAGCCAAGTAAACTTTACGGCATCGGTCCAGCTGATCAAGAGAGGGATTTTTCCGAAACAGCTCAAGATCAAACTGTACCATGTTTAGTAGCCACACTTCTAGTAACAGCCGTAAAAGCTCCATTCAACAATCTCATTTCTTATCGTTTCAACTTACAAGGGCATTAATATCCCAGATGACCCCCCATTAATGTTACAAACCCCCAAATCTGCAAGGGGAAGAGGGGCAGCAACAATAATAATATGAGAGGAAGTGAGATAAACAAAAAGATTTAATATTCAACCAACACACTGGCCACAAAACAACCTTGCTAGTTCCCACCACAAAACCCTTACAAGAACAAAAGAAAACCAAACATACAAAGGCCAACTACAAGGGTCAATAAAGCCAGCCACAACAAGCCTAACCAGACCTAAGAATTCTAAAGTGGCAAAATTGTTCTACACCAGAACCACAGCTGTCCTGAATGTTCATTAGAGGCTGGCTTAAATAGTGAAGCTCCAGCCAGCCAGCCAAGGAGTGGGCCAATCACCGGCAGGTGATGGCACAGCGAGGTGGGTCCTATGGAGCCAGCCAATCACAAAGGTGTGGTCGCACAGCTTCTTTAAATAACATAAGAAGCTGAGACCTGTATGTACATACATACATACATACATACATACATACATACATATATATATATACATACATACATACATATATATATATATATATATATATATACATACATACATACATACATATAAATATATATATATATATATAAACCATCAGAGAACATTGAGAGTTTTACTTTTGTGCTTATGAGGGTGATATTTTCTGATGCTTTGACTTCAGGTTTCCATTAAACATGCTGGGCTCTGGAGCCTGTGGAGTGTTACAGTTTTACCAAAACTACCCAAGAATCTTTCTTTCTGCAGGCACTGAGAGCTATACTGATGGATGGGAAGGTAAGAGTATAAATTGTTTTTTATTTTATTGTTTCTCAGCACATTAAAGTTCTAAATCTGCACATGTTCCCCATGTGACAATGTAGGAAATGAAAAGCATGGTGACTACTAGAAAGCATGCTAGAGATTACTGGTTTGAGACTTGCCCTGCACAGCATCTTCAACACTTATTTAACTCTTCTGCTTCCTTCCCACTTGGGAACAATAAAATGCTGTGGTTAGAAATAATGTACATTGTAGATTATCCATCCATCCATCCATCCATCCATCTTCTGCCGCTTATCCGGGGTCGGGTCACGGGGGCAGCAGCCTAAGCAGGGAAGCCCAGACTTCCCTCTCCCCAGCCACATTTGCCAACTCTGCGGGGGGGATCCCGAGGCGTTCCCAGGCCAGCCGAGAGATGTAATCCCTCCAGCGTGTCCTGGGTCTTCCCCGGGGTCTCCTCCCAGAGGGACGTGCCTGGAACACCTCACCAGGGAGGCGTCCAGGAGGCATCCTGACCAGATGCCCGAGCCACCTCAACTGGTTCCTCTCGATGCGAAGGAGCAGCGGCTCTACTCTGAGCCCCTCCCAGATGACCGAGCTCCTCACCCTATCTCTAAGGGAGAGCCCGGCCACCCTGCGGAGGAAACTCATTTCAGCCGCCTGTATACGAGATCTCGTTCTTTCGGTCACGACCCACAGCTCATGGCCATAGGTGAGGGTAGGAACGTAGATCCACTGGTAAATCGAGAGCTTCACCTTCTGGCTCAGCTCCTTCTTCACCACGACAGACCGGCGCAGAGCCCGCATTACTGCAGACGCCGCACCGATCCGTCTGTCGATCTCGCGCTCCATCCTTCCCTCACTCGTGAACAAGACCCCAAGATATTTAAACTCCTCCACTTGAGGCAGGACCTGACCCCCGACCCGGAGAGGGCAATCCACCCTATTCCGGCTGAGGACCATGGTCTCAGATTTTGAGGTGCTGATTCTCATCCCAGCCGCTTCACACTCGGCCGCGAATCGCTCAAGCGAGAGCTGGAGATCACGACCAGATGAAGCCAACAGGACCACGTCATCCGCAAAAAGCAGGGACCCAATCCTGAGGCCACCAAGTCGGATCCCCTCAACACCTCGGCTGCGCCTAGAAATTCTGTCCATATAAGTTATTAACAGAATCGGTGATAAAGGGCAGCCTTGGCGGAGTCCAACCCTCACCGGAAACGGATCCGACTTACTACCGGCAATGCGGACCAAGCTCTGACACCTGTCGTACAGGGACCGGACAGCTCGTACAAGGGGGTCCGGTACCCCATACTCCCGGAGTACCCCCCACAGGAGCTCCCGGGGGACACGGTCGAATGCCTTCTCCAGGTCCACAAAGCACATGTAGACTGGTTGGGCAAACTCCCATGCCCCCCCCAGGACCCCAGAGAGGGTATAGAGCTGGTCCACTGTTCCGCGACCAGGACGAAAACCACACTGCTCCTCCTCAATCCGGGATTCGACTATCCGGCGGACCCTCCTCTCCAGGACCCCTGAATAGACCTTACCAGGGAGGCTGAGGAGTGTGATTCCCCATTGTAGATTAGTCATCAAATAAGTTAGAGCAAATAGAATATGCAGATTATTAAATCTACGGTTCATGTTTGTCATTACATTTGTGAAGTCTGTCCAATAGACAAGAACAACCCAGAGATAAGTCAGCAACTCATAATTTCATACATTGTGCTCGAACGATTATGGACAAAAAACTACATTTCATTGCGATGTTGGGCTATAATTTTAGCTAATTCTTTCAACGCCCTTCTTCGTCTTTGACCTTTCATTGGGAAGCAAGTTCTTTTCCTTCATAGTTTCTTATTACAATCTTTCTTTTTTGCATTTGGTAAACTATGATTTGAAAACGCTCCAACACTGTTGCTTCAAATTCATTCAGTATATTCCCACTTTCAAATGTTTTCTGTACTCTGGATAGCAAAACCATTCTTTAGAAGGAAAACAGAACCATTTTTCTCAGCCACTCATCTGCTTTACCAAGTGTTTCACAGTTACGTGAGCAGTACGTATTACAAGGATTTATTGCAGGACACATCCAGTATATCTGCCTGAGTGTTCGACTGGAAGTTTTGATTGAGTGGAGTTGAAGCTTTGACATGCATAAATCAGAGTTTGGTGTAGTTTAACGTCAGTGTCAAATCAGAGGCATTTCAAGGTGGGGTTTTAGGGCGTGAAGAGCAATTTCTAGACAGCTCAGTCAGAAAACCACCAAAACCTGAGCTGATGTCGACATTGAGACTTGTGGCTGGTGAAGTTATGTCAGAAACACAGAGAGCCTGTACACACATGCAAACACACACACTAGCTGGACTGAGCTGGGTGTGACGCAGTTGTATCTGTATCCAACACACACACACACACACACACACACACACACAGTAGGCTTCATGTCTGACTTAAAGAGTGTTACTCAAAGGAGTTCAGGTGGAATTGGTACCATGTGTCTTTGCTCTTAAATTCATTGCAAACCTTCTGTCTATGATTTCTTTACTTTCCTCTGGAGGCTTGTACGTCAAACTTGGATTCACCCAGAATTTGGGAAACCAGAGAAAATCTTTCTTATCCTCCGCTTCAAAATATGCAATCAATCAGTGTTAAAAACAATATTTGGGGAGGACAGAAGTCAAGGACTGACTTTGCATCATTTGACAGCAATCAAGTTACAGTACCCTTTAAAGATTTGTGATATAGCCGAATTTTTTAATTCAGAGGCTCCAGAGCCCAGCATGTTTAATGGAAACCTGAAGTCAAAGCATCAGAAAATATCACCCTCATGAGCACAAAAGCAAAACTCTCAATGTTCTCTGATGGTTTTAAATATATATATATATATATGTATATATATATATATATATATATATATATATATATATATATATATATATATATATATATATATATATATATATATGTATATGTATATATATATATATGTATATGTATATATATATATATATATATATATATATATATATATATATATATATATATACATATATATATATGTATATATATATATATATATATATATATATATATATATATATATATATATATATATATATTAGATGATAAGCAAAGTCTCCCAACTACTGGGCCACAAACCAGCACTGAGCAGTGAGGCATCTGTTACCACACCAGAAAAATGAAACAGACAAACCTTGAAATTAGTGTCTAATATCAAATTTTGGTTGTGCAACGGCGCAGCTTTTTGTGCTGTTAGGATACACCCACTTTACCTGTGTATGTCATTCCCCATGTGAGATCATCTCACACAGATTCAGTGATATTTGTTGAGTCTCAACTGTCTTATCAATATGAAGAAAATCACGTAATCACGTACATGTGTTTTTTTTAGGTGTGCTCATTTCTCTTGTGGTATCTTAAAAAGTCATTCAGTTTGAACTTTAATGTGGTTATTAATGTCTGTAATCTACAGAAGCATAAAGTTGTCATCCTAATAAAAAAAAAAAGTTGGGGACTTGTCACATTATAACGTGATAGTTGTATTGTAAAAACATGAAACATATCACGTTATAATGTGATATGTTTGAGAACATGAATTTGGGCATTTTCGACTTTAGATGAGGAAATTGTGTGCGGGGTGGATAGGAGATCACAAATGGTTCATTTACAGGACTTTGTAAAGTTTGACTTCATGCTTGGGTTGAGACATGGTGAAATTTTGCTGCTTTTGAAAACTTTGGATGACATTGACATAATAAGTATGCATAGTTTAAGGGCCATTTCAAAAGGTATGGGTCTGTACAGAAGGAAGAATGAGTCCGGTCCTCTTGACGTAGTATAACCATCAACTTGAGCGGCACGGGATCACTATGAATACAAACTGCATCATCTTAGCTGCATTCAAGTGGTTATACGTTTTTATAATAAAAATGATCACATTATGATGTAATACGTTTCACATTTTTACAATAAAACCTATCACGTTATAACATGATGCCCCCCCCCCCCACCTTTTTTTTTCACAAGGATGACAGCTCTGTGCTTCTGTAGTAATCTGAGTACGATCTGTCAAAGTAAAAAACAAAGTTGTTTTGGTGAATAATCAGGGTTTGGGGTAAGTTACCAGCCGCTAGCTTTGCTAGTCTGCAGACATATTTATACCAGAAGTGCAGCTTTGATGGCCAGCACTGCCTGTTTTGTAACACAGCTGTGTTAATACACAGTAAACTCTGTCTATCCATCCCTTCTCCATGTTTGCTTTATTCAATGCGTTGTTGCCGGTGGGGCACCAGCTGCCGTGGGGTGAAAGGTGGGGTAAACCCTTGATTGGCCCCCAGCCTATCACAGGGTAAATTCAGAGTATGTTGACTGGGGCTCCTAAGTCTCCTCTCAGGATTTGTATCCTAGTGGGTGGCCCCAATTCCTGTCTGTGGTGGAACAGCTGCTTTGTCTGAATTTTGACTTAATCAGGCAGAATATGTTATTGATTTTGTACATTTATTTATCCATCTAACTCTTTATGTGTTGTACTGTAATTTATTCACTGCTATTCTACTGTTTGTCTGCACCAAAATTAAGCTTCTACTTTCAAATGTTGCCTGCACATTTCATTTTTCATCATTATTTGCTCAATTTGAGAACTGCATTTCCTTTTCTATAGTTATTATGGGAAACTTTGTTTTGAGTTTTTAATTTAAGATTATCTAAAAACTTCTTTTTGTATTTAACACCTAATTATCTTAGAAAAAAGGCACAGATAAAATGTTTCTCTGCATTTTTCTGTTTGTTTTTGACAAAACTAATTAGAACAAATATTTTGGAGCAAATTGTTGCGTTTTAAGTTTATAATAACATGCTGACAGTGAAATGGTCAAAATTTGAAACAGTAGTGTTATAACAAACACTTAGTTTGATTTTTACTTACCCAAACCAACTGGCAGAGATGATTCAGGTAGGTTTATTTACACAGTCATAAAAAAAAGCATCATAGTCATCAATTTATCTCTTCCAAATGGTAGCCCAAAACCTTGAAGGGATACATATTATATGTGTGTGTGCTATTTCTAAATGTGTTTTAAATGTGTTGGAGGATGGAGCAGCTGTTAAGCCAAACATGCATGTTTTAAAGTGATTTCAAATTGAAACACTTTGTTTTGACTTGCTGTATCATTGCTTTAGTCATGACCAACCAGTTGGTAGAGGCCAAACATTACAACAGAATCAGCCAAAGTGAAGCTTTAAAAAAACATGGTCATAGTTAGGGACAACAAACCACACGGTTAAGGGGAGGAAAAAAAATTATCAGACAACCAAAATATATTGGACACAAACCAAATGTTCTCCTAAACATTTCATGGTCCCGATTGGCGGCACAAAATTACACTTGGGTTTATATAATTTGCTGTTTTGCCCCAGCTAACCATTATGGTTATATCTATCAGGCTGTGTAAGGGTATCCCGCGGCTTCCAGAGATAAGGAGTCTCTGTTCTAACCAGACACAAGCTATTTTAAGTTGTCTGCCCTCTACACTGTGTGATTGTATGAAGTAGTTCCTCTCTCTTTGCATGAGAGTGTGTGGCAGACAGACCCTCCCCACTGGCAGTGTCCCTACACCCCATTATTGAGTGTCATTTGGATGGTGTGTGGTGTTTTTGTGTGTTGTATAATATCAGAGCACCTCCCCCTCCGTTGGTCTCTTGCTGTGGTAATTCCCAGCTTTACTCCCTTTTTTCTCTGCCTCATTTTTAGGCTGTTTCTTCCATATAGTGAATGAAAATTAACAAACTGAGCGTATTTGTAATGTTTCAGCACCCTGAATGTATAAGTTTTTCATGACATTACATCTCAGTTCTTACATTGTCAAGGCTGTGTGACATTCTGGACTCTCCGAGAGGGGAACCCACAACCAGCTGCTTGGGGGGGATTCCTCTAAAACAAATGACCTCATCCTTCTGCTACATTAACCTGGCTGAATTTATGTACTTGAGCTTACAAGATGAAGCATCTGTAAGTTTAACAAATTTAACAAAGGTTTTGTGGCTGATTTCTTTTCTTATTACTTGGTCACAAATACTTAGAGAAAACCTTGTTTTTCTGCAGCATTTGGATTTCATATAGTCCAAACACTCCCAAAACTCTCCACTGTGCCCGTTTCCTTATCCTTTGGGGAGTCGACAGGGATGAATCCCCGCACACACACATACACACACACACACACACATGCTGATTTCTTTCCTCACATGGTCAGTTGAAGTGGAGCAGTGTTGGTAATGGATAGAAATAACCTTTGATCCCAAGAGGAAAGCATCTCCCTTGTCCTCTTCCTCCTTCCTCCTCCCTCTGGGTGCAGGCTCAGAGTTTCCACTGCTGCCATGATGACCTGCTGTGCCGCTATCATCTGTGAATAGACCCTACAGTCCTGACACACACCCACTCATGCACACCTTGTGGCCAACAAGAGCAAAAGAAGAGGAAAAGCAGGAGATTTTAGCAATCAGGATGCTTCTCGTGTTCATTTGCTCAAAGTAAGTGCGTACACCCATTAAAGACTTGCGTATACGTACGTGTAACGGAGACTTTGTTTTGAGAAGCAAGAAGGAGAGGGGAAAGAGATTCTGGACGGGGAATACCACACCCATCTTGTTGTGGTGTTGTTGCCAGGGAGATTTGTAAAACCAGACCACCGCGCTGAATCAAAACAGAAACTTAAACACTCCACGATAACTGTGACCAATTTATGTTTGTCGCCTCTCCACATCTGTCTCTCCTTCCACACATAGGTCTTCTTTTTCTCTTTTTTTTTTTTTTGCTGTCAGTGTTTGTCTTTTCCTCCTCTTTTATCTTTTTCTTCTCTTCTCTACTGTAGTGGCGTCCATCCTCACCAGTCTGACGTCTCAGCCAATGCTGAGTGTTATTTGAGGTCAGTCAGACCTCAGGGACACAACCTGGGAAAATTACAGTTGACACGCTTTCAATCATCATCCCCCCTCGCAGGACAATGAGCAGCATTTACCAACAGCTCCATATGTTTGCCACATGGCTGCACAGAGATATTGTGATATCAAAGAAAAAAAAGTACTTACAGTGTATCTGTCAAGCCTGTACTGTATGTTTGCTGATTTAAAGTCAGTTCTGATTAGCAGTCTAGCAACCTTCAAACAAGTTGGATATACTGTATGTCTGCAGATTTCATGTATCTGCATGTTTGAATATTATGTAGTTTTGTCTCAGTACTTTTCTTTATATTCTGCTTGTGGAGCACAGTAAAAGCTGTGATGTGCTCATCACACCTGTGTGTTGCCATGTTGTCATTTGTGCAAAATTTCACACCAGAACATCACATTTGGGTCATCTGCGCCCGTAATTTATCCTAACATAAGCAAACATGGACTTTTTTTTAGAGAATATTTACTTTATTTTCCATAAACAGTTATAAATTTGTTCGTCTATCCCAGCATTTCACTACAAGTTGTAATCTGTGATTAATAGCTTGCCACTGTGCTTTGCTGGAGTCCATTGTCTTTTAGAAGTCAAACAGCCAGAGCGTAAAGCAAGTCATGTTGCTCATGCTAATGTTGCCCGAGAGATTTGACTTTTTTTTTACACTTAAAGAAAGAGCCAAGCTAAAGGCATAAGTGATAATCCTCAGGGTTTTCAAAACAACATAGGGTTACAAATTCCGATTGATGGATTGCTAGTCATATATTGCTGAGTGAAATATGTCATTGCCGCTCCCTTCATTCTTGTCCTCTGAGGGACATCAATCTTATTCAACTAGTCTGTTGGACAAGCCTATTGCCAAGAAATTAAACCCATGTTCACCTAAGGTTTTACATCACTTATCAAGGACCGGCCAGATCCATGTTTAGATCAGATTTCTGAAAATAAGAATGTTATCATGCATTAAAACTGTAAGCCATTAACCAGGCAAACCTTAAAGTTCAACAGTTGTACAAAGGGCATCTTAAGGATTTCTTACTGGTCTTGCAGCAGGTTTCTTATTGGTCTTGCAGCAGGTTTTCTACTGGTCTTGCAGCAGGTTTCCTACTGGTCTTGCAGCAGATACTCCATTGCTCTTTTATTGGGAGATAAATTAGATCCCTGTCATTTTTGCTTCAAGGGCTTTCCTATCTCCAAACTGAGGTAGACTGTCTCAGTACAAAAGAGGGGCATTAATGATGTAATTCTAAAGGAACTGATCAAACACATGAAAGCAGTGCCTGTAAATGACCTTGCTAATACTTGTTTCATTGTGAAATCAGTTCGGAAGTGTTATGTGCTGTGTATTTTTGATTCAGCTAAAGCTTTTATTTTGAAAGGGTTCGGAAGAGTAAGGTGTCGAAAATCAGCCGCAATTGCTGAAAAAGGTATGCAGCTGCAGCGTGAAATCCCGGGTGTAAAAGAAAGTGCCCCACGGTTACGCAGGGAAATTGTTAGAGCTAAAGGAAGCCTACTTATACTGTCTTAGCACCTGGTTGATGAGGGAACAAGGTTAGTATTTCTGTTTTGTTATGTAAATGCAATTTTGTTAAATCTGACCGAAGTTTAATGTGGTCTGCAAAGTGTAAAGTTGAACGGCTTTTGGCCACTAGATGGTGCTCATGCTCTTTGATAAGGACCATTCTTAATAAGAAACGTTCAAGTTTAATAATTCTGATGTTTAATCAATGTGAATGTAAATACATGTGGGTAATTTTGTGTTATACAACAGGTAAAAAACAATGTTAAAATGTTTAATTAGCATAAATGGTAATAGCACTCAGAATAGAGATTGTTAAAGTGGATTTAAGGAAATAAGGTAAAAACATACAAATAAGGGTGCTAATTGTATTTTATTTGCTTTTGTAGCTCTTACGGTGTGTTTACATACACGGCTGATCAATAAAGGTTGTGAACCATCAGTTCGAGAGACCATCTTATCAATCGGGGATGCTACAGTAAGAGCTTGTCCCAAGCTGAGAAGAGCCCCCACCGTAAAAGAGTTCAACTCCTGCTCAGCAATGAGGGTCTCAGTGAAAGTTAATCTACAGATTCTATAAGGCTGCCAGGGATCTGATGGTCTATGGCATCTGTCCTAAATATGGAGACATCTGAATAAGAAACGGAACCCACAGTGGATCCCCAGGTCAATGAGGAAACTGATCGTAGTCACCCTGCTCGTCAAAGAAGGCCAACAGAAAGGATGCAAGCATATCAAGAGGAGGAGGCCAACAGAAAGGAAAAACGTCTTCTCAAAGTTTATGATGAATGGAAAAAACAAGTACGTGCATCACGAGAGCAGTTAAAGGGAGACATATCAAACAGTCAAATAGCTTCACTGACAAACATCTTAGAGAAGGAAAGAGACAGTGTCATAGAATTGTATACGGAAATCAGAGAACACATTACTCCCTCCAGTGACACAAGGCGACTCATAGATGCATGTGAAGCAGTCACGAGAGACATTATAAAGGTTGCACACGAAAGACTGTCAGGCATAGATGACTATGATAGTAATGCAGTAAAGACACGTCTTCATGAGCTTATTGACCCAGACTATGCTCAATCCATTTACAGTTCTTCCGTCACTTTCCCTAGTAAACATTCTTCCGCAAATACCTCAAGTTCTGCCAAGACATCAGTTGCTGCAAGGAGAGCAGAAGCTGCAGCAGAGTTGGCCGCTAAGGAAGCGGAATATGAAGTGTTGCTAGAAGAAGAAAGACAAAAGGAAAAGATCCAACTTTTAGAGGAAAGGCAAAAAAGGGAGCTTGAATCTCAACGGCGTGAGTTAGAGAGACTAAAGGCCAAACAGGAGTTAAAGGCTGCACGAGCTAGACTGATGACTTATGATCAAGAGATGAAGAGCGAGTGCAGTGCTAATGCTATAAATATATGCAGAGCAGCTCAAATGTCTCCCACAGTTTTTACCCCAATTCAAGTTCCAAACAGTCATGTGATGCCTACCTCACTTCCACAAACTGACGTTCTTCACCTAGCTCAAGCAATACAGGACAGCATCACCATGAACAGACTGCCAACTCCAGAGCCATCCACATTCACAGGTGACCCGATACAGTTCATCGAGTGGAAGGCTTCATTTGTTGCACTCATTGATAAAAAGAACATCTCGCCTGCTGACAAACTGCACTATTTAAAGAAATATGTCGGAGGCCCAGCTCGAAAGACACTTGATGGCATCTTCTACAGAAATGATTGTGATGCATACAGAGATGCATGGGAACGCCTCAACCAAAGATATGGACATTCAATTGTCATTCAGAAGGCGTTCAGAGAAAGGTTGGCAAAATGGCCAAAGATACAAACAAAAGACTCTACAGGATTTAGGGCCTTTGCAGATTTCATTCAAACATGTTATGAGGCCCTTCCCCACATTGAAGGCTTAAATATTCTCAGTGATTGTGAGGAAAACCAAAAACTTGTTCAAAAGTTACCAGACTGGGCAATTGCAAGGTGGAATCGACAAGCTACTCAATTCATGAAAGAAACTGGGAAGTTTCCAAGTTTAAAGGACTTTGCAGAGTTCATGTCATCTGAGGCAGAGATTGTTTGTAACCCAATTACATCATTTCAGGCTCTCCACTCTACAGACTTCATCACAAGCTCTAGAAAAAATAACCAAAAGGAAAAAAGGCCCACCTCAAGTGTTCTCCACACTCAGACAGCAACAGAGACTGAAAACCCCAAACAAAGGTCAAACGTTAAACCACCATGTTTGCTCTGTCAAGACAATGGACACAAGCTTCACGGCTGCCCACAGTTTAAAGGCAAATCGCTTGAGGAGCGAAGGAAGTTCATAAAAGAGAAAAACCTCTGTTATGGATGTCTCAGATCTGGTCACAGTGCAAAGGATTGTTGTTACAGACTTGTGTGTGAAATATGTAAGAGAAAACACCCTACCTGTCTGCACGACTTCAGCTATGATAATGACAAATCAGCCATGAACCCAACTCAGAGCAACACAGAACGTGCTGCAACTACACTGTCTCTCAACACAGAAACCAGCGAAACCAATGTGAGTACTTCGATGATTGTGCCAGTATGGGTTTCTTCAGAGCAACATCCAGGAACTGAAAGGCTAGTTTATGCGCTTTTAGATACTCAGAGTGACACAGTGTTCATTGACCATGATGTGACCAGTAGTCTTAAAGCTAAATCCACCCCAATAAGGTTAAGGCTCACCACAATGCTTGGTAAAGATGCTGTTGTTCCAAGCAAGCGTGTCTCAGGTCTAAAAGTGAGAGGCTACAACTCCTCAGAAATTATTGAACTCCCTCCTGCTTATACTAAGGACAGTATACCAGTGAACCGCTCTCACATTCCTACCTGTGAGACAGCAAGACAATGGAATCATCTCAAGGTAATAGCAAATGAGATTCCCCCACAGCTTGACTGTGAAGTTGGCTTGTTAATTGGCTACAGTTGCTCCAAGGCATTGGCTCCAAGGCAGGTAATCTTAGGAGAAGAAAATGAACCCTATACGGTCCGCACAGCATTGGGCTGGAGTGTTGTAGGTCCCACATCTTCTTACCATGACTCTTTAAGCATGTCTACTGTGTGTCACAGAGTTACAGTCAAGGAGCTCCCTTCAGTGACTCCAGCTGATGCGCTCAAGGTTCTTGAGTCTGACTTCAAGGAAGATAACAAGGACAACAGGTCAGTGTCTCAAGATGACATACTCTTTTTGAACACATTGAAGGAAGGCATTTACAAAAACACAGAAGGACATTATGAAATGCCACTTCCATTTAAGGATAGACCGCACTTACCAAACAATAGACAAATGGCCACCTTGAGACTTCAAAATCTCAAAAACAAGCTGTCAAAGGACCAAAGGTACAAAGAACAATATGTAAGGTTCATGAGTGAAATGATTGAAAAGGGCCACGCTGAAGAAGTGCACATGAAGCAAGGGAAGGAGAAAAGTGGTATATTCCCCACCACGGCATATATCACCCTCAAAAGGCAGACAAACTCAGAGTAGTCTTTGATGCCTCAGCAAAATATAGAGGTAGCTGTCTCAACAATCATTTGCTGTCAGGCCCAGATCTACTGAATAATCTTCATGGTGTTCTCATTAGATTCAGAAGGCATCAAGTTGCACTGTTGTGTGACATTGAAAAAATGTTCCACCAATTTCATGTGTATGAAGCAGACCGAGACTATTTAAGATTTCTGTGGTGGAAAAATGGCAACCTGGACTCTGAGCCCCAAGACTTTCGCATGAAAGTGCACCTTTTTGGTGCTACATCCTCACCTGGGTGTGCCAATTACGGGTTAAAGCATCTTGCTAAAGAGAATGAGACACAGTATCCTCTTGCTTCACAGTTTATAATGAAAGATTTTTACGTGGATGACGGTGTGACCAGTACTGCGAGTGTCACAGAAGCTATTCAGCTTGCACAAGAGGCTAAAACTCTCTGTGCTTCAGGCGGCCTCAGACTACACAAGTTTGCAAGTAATGACAAAACTGTGTTAGAAAGCATTCCAGCCTCTGAACGTGCCTCTCCACAGCAAGCATGTGAAATACAACTTAATGACTCTATACTTGAAAGAGCACTAGGTATTCATTGGCACATTGATTCAGACACACTCAGGTTTCGTTTTCGCCCCAGCAACCAACCTGCTACAAGATGTGGCATTCTATCTATGGTTGCATCTCTTTATGACCCGCTGGGATTCATTTCCCCATTCATACTCCTGGGCAAAGGAGTGCTCCAAGAGACATGCAAACAAGGCACAAACTGGGATGACCCCCTTCCCAGTGAACTAAGGCCAGTGTGGGACAACTGGAAAGGAGACATTAAGAACTTAGAAAATGTCATAATACCACGCTGTTATGTTCCTGCAGAATTTGGCCAAATGGTAAAAATAGAGTTACATCATTTTTCTGATGCAAGCTCACATGGTTATGGTCAGTGTTCTTATTTACGACATGTAAGCAAAAACGAAAAGGTGCACTGTGCTTTAGTTACTGCAAAGACCAGAGTTGCTCCCCTCAAGGTGACGACAATACCAAGACTCGAACTAACAGCTGCTGTTGTCTCAGTTACTGTAAGCAACTTTTTAAAAGAGGAGCTTGGACTGACACAGATAGATGAGTATTTCTGGACGGACTCTAAGGTAGTTTTAGGCTACATTAATAACGAAGCACGTCGTTTCCACACATTTGTCTCCAACAGAGTTCAAAGAATAAGGCTCAATAGCTTCCCACAGCAGTGGAGATATGTTCCTTCCGAGCAAAACCCTGCAGACATTGCGTCCAGAGGCTCGAGTGTAAGCGAGCTCATTAGTTCGGACTGGTTCAAAGGGCCACAGTTTCTATGGGACAAAGAGATACCTCCAGCTGCGGAGATTGACACAAATGTACCACTCGGAGATCCAGAGGTCAAAAGGGTACACACGTTGAACACACTTCAAACAGAAAACAAAGGTTTATCACACAAGTTAACAAAGTTTTCTTCATGGTACAAAGCTACTCAAGCTGTAGCCCGACTCATTCATTGTGCCAAAGGAGACAAATCACTGGGACACAGTACAGTGCAATAAAGACTTAATGCACACTGTTATTGTAAAAGACATGCAAGCCAACGAATATGCCGAGGAGATAAGGATGCTCAAGAATGGAAAGGCACTGTCTCAAAAAAGCAAACTGTTTCAAATGGACGCCTTTCTTGATAGTGATGGACTCCTTAAGGTGGGAGGAAGGCTCAAAAATGCACCATTCTCTTCCACATTGAAGCATCCAGTTATCATTCCAAAGGGTCACTATGTCACTCAGCTGATAATTGATCATTTCCACAGCAAAGTGCAACACCAAGGGAAAGGACTAACAATCAATGAGATCAGATCAAATGGATTTTGGATACCAGGCATAAACAAAGCTGTGGCAAACTTCCTGCACCAGTGTGTAAAATGTCGCAGACTCAGGCGAGGCACAGAGGAACAAAAAATGTCTGATCTCCCAACTCAGCGTTTAGATCCATCTCCACCATTCACATTTTGTGGAATGGACTGCTTCGGTCCTTTTCTGACTAAACAGGCTCGCAAGGTGCACAAACATTATGGACTTCTGTTCACATGCTTCTGCTGTAGAGCTGTGCACATAGAGATGGTACACGACATGACTACAGATGCTTTTATCAACGCACTCCGTTGTTTTATAGCCATAAGGGGAGCAGTCAGTGAGATAAGGTGCGATCAAGGAAGCAATTTCATTGGAGCTAAAAATGAGCTGCAAGAATCTTTAAAGCAAGTGGACTCTAACCGCATCACCACATTTCTTGCGGAGAAACAGTGTGATTTCAAGCTGCACACTCCTCATTCAAGCCATACGGGAGGAGTATGGGAAAGACAAATCAGGACAGTTCGCAACATTCTGCTCTCAGTGGCTTCTCTTTCTGCAGGCAGAATGGATGATGCATCACTAAGGACCTTCTTTTATGAGGCAATGACTATTGTGAACAGCAGGCCTCTCACAGTGGACAACCTAAACGACCCAAACAGCCCAGAACCAATAACTCCAAATCACCTGCTTACCATGAAGTCAAAGATAGCCCTACCACCTCCAGGTAAATTTATCAAAGAGGACATTTATGCACGTAAGAGGTGGCGACAGGTGCAGTACCTATCAGAACAGTTTTGGTCACGTTGGAAAAGAGAGTATCTGTCCAACATTGCAACACGGCAGAAATGGCACACTCCAAAAAGAAACTTGAAGGTTGGAGACATTGTCTTGGAGAGGATGGACGAGTTACCACGAAATCAATGGAGGTTAGCGCGAGTTATGGACACAGTAACAGACAAAGATGGACTCGTAAGAAAGGTGAAGATTCGCTTTGGAGAAGAGAAAACGGAGAAAGGACAATGCACTGGTAAAACGTCAACAGTGGAACGCCCTGTGCAAAAACTGGTTCTGCTTCTTGAGACTGTTTAACCTCTTGTACCATTTAAGGATTTATTCATATGGACAATGTGGTTTCATGGACTTAAGTGGTTGCAGGTCATTCCTTCATTAAGAAATCATTATCACTGTATTTGTTTGCTAGCTCATGACCATAGATGACGGTAGGAACGTAGATCGACTGGTAAATCGAGAGCTTCGCCTTCTGGCTCAGCTCCTTCTTCACCACGACAGACCGGCGCAGAGCCCGCATTACTGCAGACGCCGCACCGATCCGTCTGTCGATCTCGCGCTCCATCCTTCCCTCACTCGTGAACAAGACCCCAAGATATTTAAACTCCTCCACTTGAGGCAGGACCTCACTCCCGACCCGGAGAGGGCAATCCACCCTATTCTGGCTGAGGACCATGGTCTCAGACAGATAAAGATAAAATCTTGTAGATCACATTTACACAAGTGATATTTGTTTGCTAGTTAAGCTCTAATGATTTGGTGGGAGTGTAAATGACCTTGCTAATACTTGTTTCATTGTGAAATCAGTTCGGAAGTGTTATATGCTGTGTATTTTTGATTCAGCTAAAGCTTTTATTTTGAAAGGGTTTGGAAGAGTAAGGTGTCGAAAATCAGCCGCAATTGCTGAAAAAGGTATGCAGCTGCAGCGTGAAATCCCGGGTGTAAAAGAAAGTGCCCCACGGTTACGCAGGGAAATTGTTAGAGCTAAAGGAAGCCTACTTATACTGTCTTAGCACCTGGTTGATGAGGGAACAAGGTTAGTATTTCTGTTTTGTTATGTAAATGCAATTTTGTTAAATCTGACCGAAGTTTAATGTGGTCTGCAAAGTGTAAAGTTGAACGGCTTTTGGCCACTAGATGGTGCTCATGCTCTTTGATAAGGACCATTCTTAATAAGAAACGTTCAAGTTTAATAATTCTGATGTTTAATCAATGTGAATGTAAATACATGTGGAGAATTTTGTGTTATACAACAGGTAAAAAACAATGTTAAAATGTTTAATTAACATAAATGGTAATAGCACTCAGAATAGAGATTGTTAAAGTGGATTTAAGGAAATAAGGTAAAAACATACAAATAAGGGTGCTAATTGTATTTTATTTGCTTTTGTAGCTCTTACGGTGTGTTTACATACACGGCTGATCAATAAAGATTGTGAACCATCAGTTCGAGAGACCATCTTATCAATCGGGGATGCTACAGTGCCAGCAACAGGTCATTCAAAGAACATGTAAAAATATAGGTTTAGTGTGACTGACTGCTCTCATTGGCCATAAGAAATTAAACACAGTGAAGATAGATGGAGGGCGAATGCTTTATTGCCTCTACATGTAACAGGAAATACAAAATATTTTTTTAACCCATATACCAAACAGAGTGCAGCCATTACGTCACTTCAGTGTACCTATTGGTGGTCCACAAGAAAACAGAAAAAAAGGCAAAAGAAAACAAATTCTTTAGGGTATGCAGTTTCCCAGAGAGTTCCCCAATGAGCTGTTACTGTTCCAGAGTCCAAGTGACTCCTGTCCGCTGTGGCTGTGGAGGATTTTCAGTGTTAAAGCATCATTTTCAATGACATCATGTGGATGTCATCAGGTTGATTATAGTGGAGAAAATGTAATTATTTTATTTTTATTTCTTATTGATTTTGCAAAATCAGTTCACAATGTGGGAGTAAATCAAACACACCAAACTGAGAAAACCAAGTTAAACCATTGTTTCTGATTAATTGGTTCACAACTCAGAGTTGATCAGACCCCAAGCTGTAGTGAACCATTGTTTGTACCTCTAAGTATGCAAAAGATCCCTCTAACGGATACACTTCTGTAATCTATAAAAGAGTGAACTGTCTCCTGTGAGCAGAGTCCTCATTCAGATGCCTTGTGGATCTTTATGGCAACTCTCCTTTTGTAAAAGTCTTATTAAACTTCAGTTTGATTTTCTCATCGAGAACTAATTTCCTTTTTTCCCCACAACAATTGTCTTAAGATCTAACAATTCAAATTATTTTTGATATCTTCTTGTTTTTTTTTTCTCGAATTGCTGTGATATCATAATATTACATTATCAGTGTAAACTTGTTGAAAAAAGTATACTGATATCATCTTAATGATATGAATTTATCTGGAAGTTCAAGGCTTCATGCCATGTTACAACAGGAGAGCAGGTGAAAAAGGAACAGCAACTAGCAAGCTTGCGTCAGCTACTGCTGTGTAAAACTATGCTGGGCAAGACAGGATCTCTACTCACAACTGCAGGATGTTACCTGAAGTTTTTTGTGGTTTCGATAAAAAGTGGATTGTTTTTAGTCTACAAGCAGTGTTGCTCAACAAGAGCTCCAGAGGAAGCTACAACCATCATCCTGCAGATTATACAGCATTCATGGTGAATAGTTATTTCTTGTTAGCTTGTCCTGATTTGTTTGTGTTGTTTAAGCTAAGTCATGATGTTGGATTTGAATGTATTTTTCTCTCTTCACATTCAGGAATTTTAGACGTTGATACTGTTCCAAACAATGATTTGTGCAACATAATGTGATATGGCCAGTGTGTATCAGCCTGAAACCATAACCAAATCTACACCTACTTCCTAGCAAAGGGTATGAAGCTTCATTGAAATGTCGAAAGTCTAGGCTTTAAAAAACGGCTTTGTTTCGTCTTCATGCCGCTTATCCGGGGTCGGGTCACGGGGGCAGCAGCCTACGCAGGGAAGCCCAGACTTCCCTCTCCCCAGCCACATTTGCCAGCTCTGCGGGGGGGATCCCGAGACGTTCCCAGGCCAGCCGAGAAATATAATCCCTCCAGCGTGTCCTGGGTCTTCCCCGGGGTCTCCTCCCAGAGGGACGTGCCTGGAACACCTCACCAGGGAGGCGTCCAGGAGGCATCCTGACCAGATGCCCGAGCCACCTCAACTGGTTCCTCTCGATGCGAAGGAGCAGCGGCTCTACTCTGAGCCCCTCCCGGATGACCGAGCTCCTCACCCTATCTCTAAGGGAGAGCCCGGCCACCCTGCGGAGGAAACTCATTTCAGCCACCTGTATACGAGATCTCGTTCTTTCGGTCACGACCCACAGCTCATGACCAAAGGTGAGGGTAGGAACGTAGATCCACTGGTAAATCCGAGAGCTTCGCCTTCTGGCTCAGCTCCTTCTTCACCACGACAGACCGGCGCAGAGTCCGCATTACTGCAGACGCCGCACCGATCCGTCTGTCGATCTCGCGCTCCATCCTTCCCTCACTCGTGAACAAGACCCCAAGATATTTAAACTCCTCCACTTGAGGCAGGACCTCACTCCCGACCCGGAGAGGGCAATCCACCCTATTCTGGCTGAGGACCATGGTCTCAGACAGATAAAGATAAAATCTTGTAGATCACATTTACACAAGTGATATAGTCTCTGACAGCGTATTGATGACTGAGACATCACCTTTTGGTTAGAAACTGACTGGTTTGCCTTTTCACTGAACATAAAGTTAGCCATGTAAAGCTCCATTTTACAACTGTGTATCTCTCCGCATGTCCATCCCTACAAATTCAAGTAAATATCTAAACTTGATTAATTTGCCAAGCAAAATTGCAAAGTGTGTAATACCAGCAAAAGTAGAAGATAGCTTGATAGCAGTTTCTTTTCAATTTACTGCATTGATAACATAATCTTTGTAAAAAGTTCAATTTGGCCCCAACAAAAGTTGTTGTCATGACATCAACATGGGGCAATAAACAACCTGCACATAGACATATCTGGACTGATTTATGATGAGCAGTGTCAACCCTAAATTCTTTGACTGGAGCAAGTCGTCTTTCTTAAATATTAACATTGACAAAAAGAAAGAAATGTTCATTTTTAGAAAAATCCCTCTGACATCTCCCTTGTGAGGACTGACAACCAGTCAGTGGAGCTGGTTGAATGGAAATACCTTGGCACTCAGTTGGACGACAAGCTGTCCTTTGAGCTTCAAGTTGATACTGTGTGCAAGAAATCTCATCAACGCTGATGAGATTTCTCAATATCTGTCGAAGAATCTGTCGAAGCAGACGCAGACTGATTTGTTTGTTTTGCTTCCAGGTTTTTTCTTTTAGAGTTATAATTATGTTATTTATGCATGTTCTGCTGTGGTTTTAGTTTTTTCTATTGGGGCAAGGCTGCTAATTAATAGCTGGCAACAATTAGTATCTCCCCTCTCTGCCACAAGACTGGCAGGGTGATAACTGGTTAACGGGGAACAGGTGTGGCACAAGGACTGGTATGGCGACCAGTGGTGGGACCCAAGCAGCTTGGGCTTTGCCAGTGAAAGGAAACCTTGTAGAACATGACAGATGTACTTTTACCAGAAGCTTCATAGTTTTAACATTGATAGTACTTTTATATGAATATTTTACTCTGTTTTATTGAATCCCTTTAAAAAAATTATTTATTATTGGTATGATTCCCTCTCCCTCAAAAAGAAAATCAGATTGCAGGGAATTCTATGACTGCGGAGTCAAATAACAGGGATACACTTAAAAGACCGCTCAGACCAAAGCAAGGCCCATTGGCTGGTAATGTTGTTTTGCTGCCATCAGGGTGTAAGTACATCCTGCCAAAATGTAGGACGAACGGACAGAAGCATTCTTTTATCCCTGCTGCCACTGTTCTCTTGAATGATGAACCTATTTTGTTTTTCTTTTGAGAAATTTATTATAATTTATGTTATTGTGTTTATGTACGTATATTACTGAACAGCAAACAACCCCTTTGGAAATAAAAAAAAAAACTCCTTGAACCTTATTAATATAAGGGCTATTTTAATTATTTTAGCTGTACTAGTGAGGCTTAATATGGCTCTTTTTCTTTAGTTGTGATGTTTGTAAATGATCTGAGTGTTGTCTCTAACTTGTGATGTAAATATTTACTTTAACCTCTGCATGACCCTTTAATCTGATTTCTCTTCTTTTATTCTCCCCAGATTAGCTATTTCTATGGTGTGTAAATGATTGATTGTGGGGAATTTCTGCACTCATTCACTGTTAAAGATGACATCAAGTTTGTGCATGTGTGTACAATTTTACAGCGATTTATAAAAGAGAACCATGTGCACACATGGCTTTATAAATCTGTTGAAAGGAACATGTATGCACTATTCTGTCTTTGTGCATACACACAGGTGTAGTCATGACACTACCTAGTTTTAAGTATCTAAAACTAAACAGCGTTACAGATAATGGCAAGTAATTCAGATTTTTTTAGGGGACAGCTTACTTTTTCATTTGTTTTAGAGTCTTTGAAAAGTGGTAATCACGTTGAGTGCCAAGCAGCCACTCACTGTGACTGAATGAAGAGATCACTGTCACATGAGAGAAGAGACAACAGGTGGAGGATCTGCTCTGTAAATCATCAGTAACACAAAGCACACAAATCACACACAGCAGCACAGCAGTCAAGAGAAGAAATAACATTCACAAGCATGACATGTCACAAAAAGACCATCTATATATCTAGGTGTACCATCTAGACATGCAGAATATATTATGTGTCTGGAAATCCAACCTTGGTATTTGTTTAAAGAATACTTTAAGAGTTGGAATACTTCCTGTCATCATTTTAATTTAATCTTTAACCTTAACCTAAATGTGGAAATTAAAGTTTATTTTTAACATGCACACATATTATGTGTCTGTGACAAAACAATTTCCTTTAATCCTTGAAGTATTAACCACATGATGCATTCATACATAATGTGCAGCAAATCTTGCATTTTATCAATGAGTTTATCCTGTTTCTTATATATCTAATCTAAATTGACTGTTGTTCTAAACTGAATTTTATTTATGTATTTGACATTTGATTTGTTTTAATGTGTGTGTGCGTGTGTGTGTTGCGTTAACGTTGAAATTTCAGGACTCCGACTGCTGCAAACACACTGAACACATGTAACATTATGTAAGATCTTTAAACGTTTACCATTTATTATGTGGGTTTAAAACATTATATATAAGTAGTTTTATCTGCCTCTAAAATAAGTATCTCCTGCTTTGTGATCACTCTGTGGACTTTTCACTCAGATTTCTGGTTTAATCTGGAAAGACTTGACAACATGTGACAGAACCAGACCTCTGCTTGCACCGGCTCAGAGAAAAATGCTCTCAAATTTTTCTGTTTCTGGACCTTTGATGTGCGATACAGCTTTGTTTCATGCAGAATAAGTACACACACACACACAAGCTGAGTCACTCACTGGGCTTCCATAGTTATCTGAATAACACGCTTCACACGTAAACCAAAGCCCCGCTCTTCCTTTGATTCTGACACGGTTAGTGGCCAGACATAATCGCCTGCATGATCTCTAGCCCTTGAGGTCAGAGTGCAGAGCGCTGTGTCACATTTGACCCTCCAGATCTATGGTCACAGAACCAGCTGGAAAAAGCTGCCAAATTAAGGGGTCTGAGACCTTAATTACCTGCAGAAAAAAAGACATCTGAAAAGACCCGAGTGATAAAAGATGTTCCTTGAAAGAGGTTTTATCATTCAAACAGCAAATGGCACTGAGTTACTCCTATAACTGTCTTAAATGGTCAACTGAGCTGTTGTGTCCTTAGGGATTTTGATGTTTTATATTTTTTTGAAGAAATATTGCACATTTAGCATACAGATCTCTTGTTTTTTTAGGAAACAGCTGTAAACATGACCCTTTCTAGCAGCATGTAATGAGGTCATCTACTACAATTTATTCTGCTTCCACTGTTCTAAATCCCTCACAAAACAAAAACTGCAACCTCTTGGGATTTGCTGATAAGGACTCATAGAAGTGTTGAAAAAGACTTCTACCAAAATATATGAATAAAACTGCCACTAACCCCTTTAATAGCTACATTGTTGATATCAAGACCTTGGAGATTTTTCTTTTGTTTTAAAATGACACATAGTGTGATTAAATGTGGACAGCAAACATAGTAAAAAAAAAAGAAAAAAAACAACAATTATTTTTGTCTTTTTCTTTAAATTAGTTCAAACATTTACTCAAAAATAAGGAAAAGATTAGATAATTGTAATGATGGTGTGAAAAATAATAATCTGCTCCATTATTGTGGTTCTACACCACACAATACACACCCACAGAGAAGATTATCAACTCTACATCTCTCTGCTTAACCAGTGGTTGGTAAAGCTCACTTCCTCTTTTTACACTACAAAGGGAATCCTACATGTTTTAGTGCTGCTGTTTCAAACAGCCACCCTTCAGCATGTCTGCTAAGTTAGTGATAAGAGGTTAAATAGCACCCATGGTGTTATAGCGGATGTCTTACAAAGGGGACCGTATACGTGCTATCAGAGAGGTATTTACACTCTGTGTGTTGTTGTTTTTTATTTTAACAGCTTTCATGTTAAAGCGTCTGCAGTTCCTGTCCTGTCAGGGCTGAGAAGAGAAACCCCGTCAATCTGTGCTTTTTCATTCCTCCACCCGCAGGCCTGCTGGAGAGATAACATGGGAGAATACGGGCCATGCTGTTGGGGTGCAGGTATATTTCATTCAGAGGTCAGAGTGGACGAGGTGCAGCTGTCCTGGATGAAATGGACTGTTGCAGCCACAGAGAAGAGTAATAATACATGCTTACACCCAGCATCCCAACCCCAACACTAACTGACCCGCTGATTTTTTTTTTTCCTCCATGACTACGGGACCCTCTCAATTATGATCACCTGACCCTTCACACTAATTCTCTCTGATCTGAAAGCCTAAGTCTTTCACCCATTGCTTTCTTTCTGTGCCACTGCCAAACCTTCTGAGTGTGTCTCGCGTCTATTCCCTCATTAACACAGCATTTTTTGTTTCCTTTCTGATGGGGGAGTCTCTACGTGGACATGTTATTTTGGAAAAATACATTTTATATCGCAATTTTTAAGTATTAAGACCCATTTTAAATGTTGAGAATAAAAATGTTATTAGTTTCAGATTAAAACGATTCATCCTGAATTCAAATATCAATATCAATTTTTAGACAGAAGAACACAGTGTGGGTGATCTGGTGACAGAGAGACTCCAAAGCATTTACAAAAAAAAAGGAACATTTACACCACATCCATGTGTTTTACTGATGACGTTGCCTGTTTCAGACAGTGAACCCTGCTTGCAGACCGTGAAAAGGAATAACACAGTAATAAATTGACATAATTCAGACAAATGTCTATTGGCTAATGAATTTTAGCCTCAATATGTGCCCTTAGCATTAATGAAAAGGGAAACTGGCTCATCTGGGACGGACACATTGAAGATAATTATTCTCCAGTTAGGTCTGGTTTCAGAAGTTATGACTTTGTAGAGTTTAGCAACGCTTTCTGGACAGTAAAAGGAAATCTGTCAGTGACTGATGAAAAGCAGAACAGACACTCACAGAGTACAAACAATGCTGCCAAGAAAAATGTTTAAAGGGCGTTGCTGAGATTTCAGGTGCTACAGATGAACCCTTAAATACAGGCCTGCTTTGCTTCAAGGAGTCAAAGCCTTTCATGGCAGCGGACACTGTGAGATCATTTTAAACTGAAGAGTGGAATCCATCTCTGAATCCGTGGACATGATAAGGGTTTTATAGCTACGTAATCTGGCCTGAATGGTTAAAATGGTGTTGATGTGTATGTTATGGCTGATCCTAACTGGGTGCAAGTATGGTAAATCAGCCAATGATATATCAAAAACAGAACTGTCATGTTGTGGCATGTTTGTAGTTAACTACTGATTGTGTTTTTCACCATGTGTGGCTCATGGAGACTTGTGGTTTTCAGCCCAGTAGTGTCTTTTCAGAGTCACTGGACCGTTTCAGTCAATCTGTATTAGCATTAAAGAGCAAGCAGTTCTTTCTGGATGACAGCAGTTTGAAAAATATATGTTGACAAGCTTTGTTGCTATTGTCACATTCAGCTCTATACAATGTGTGTGTAAAGGACTTGGAAATCTGGCTCTCGGTCAGATGTTTCAAGCTTTGATCAGATTAGAAGGCCTGAAAAGATCACAGACATTATTTGCAATTTTAAAAAGCATCTGTGTATGTTTCAAAGTTTTTTTTTTTGTTCCTTTTTTCCAATCTTTATTTTCTTCTTTGAGTCATGGGTCAGATAGATCAGAGATGTCACAATGGCTACAGTTGCTTGATGTTTTTTTAATTTAGAATTAATAATTCAGAATTAAATTATTCTGAATAACATTATTTTCCTGAGGAATGACGTTCACATGGAACCATGTTGTTACTTTTTTCCGTATTGACCAGTGGGTTGAGAAGGACTCTGATTGGACAGAAACTGTACGTAACATACTGACGTCTACTATAAAATAAAAAAAGTTCCCTTCCTGCTTTTCGTCTCTCGGCCGTAACAGGGAAAGCTACATAATAAGTACCAGTTTTTTCAGGGTTTTTTTTTAATATAATTTTTAAGCATGAGCATACTGCTTCACTTTTTTTAGCAGCTGTGGAGGAGAAGGAAGATAAAGTATCAAAGATCTGAGGCAGAACACCGCATGAAATATGTGTGTCATCAGGATGGGACATGGTAGCAAGCATGTGGAGAACGATCAACATTAACTTAGAACAGAATTAATGATTACACGACAGAGGAATTAATCAGTTCGGATTTAAAATGAGAAGAAACCAACCACTTACCACTGACCAAATTGTCTTTTTCACTCAGAATTAAGTGTTTACATGGTCGTTTTTCACCAGTTTAAAGCGGATTTAACTTTTATTTGGAATTAAAGAGGAATTAAAACTCCCATGTAAACGTTGCCTATTCTGTGAATGCATCACCAGTTGCATTTGGAAATAGTTTCTCACACCTGGGAAATGTGTGCATTGGGGACAGTGCGAGGCAGACTAATACTCAGAGGAACTCAGGCAATACACAAGAGTGAACATATGAACATGCACCATATTTTCCTTTCCCTCCTTTCCTTGTGTTTCACAGCTGCCTTCTTGTGTTACACTGTCTTGTCGCAACGTCCACCTTCCCTGATGTGGCAACGTAACTTAAACGTAATAGAACCTGTTCTGGCCACTCCTGCAGGACGTGAGGTTTCTGACTCGCGGCAAAAACGAAGCAAACGTATACAAAAATTATATCCGTTTATTAAACAAACAATAAAAAAGGAAAAACTTACATGTTGCGTCCACAAAACTACTGCAACTACTTCAACAAACAAAAATATAAAAATTATTTTCTATTATGCGGTCAGAAAAACTGTAGCTCCTCGCCCTGCTCCATTTAAAAAAAAAAAAAACAGAACATGCGCACTCCGCAGCGCACTCTCTTCATGGTCTTAATGCAGGACGTTAAAAGGAGCCTAAAATAGTCAATTTAACTATAACACATAAAGACAAAAATATTATTTAAACTATACAATACCTGGCTAAATTTTCCACAGCAGGATAAATACTACATTACTTATTGCAACAAAATATGGATCCATTATAATATTATGTACAAAAACATACAAAATAAGCATAACTTTACATGGCTCTAACATTCCCCTTCTTTCTGTGTCGTTTCCTTTGACTTTTTGTGTGGCTGACACAGAGAGTAACTCCAACTCCAAACACAGTAGAGTCAAAACAAACACATTTTGCTGCAGTAAAAATAAACCACTTTCTCCGCTTTTCTCTCTCCTCTACTTTTTTCTCTCTTTCTTTTCGTACCTTCTATTTAACCACAGAGAAAATAAACTCCTCCATCTTTATTTATTTTAGGTAAGATTTGACCCGACCACCTCGGAGTTCTCTCCAGGCCATATAAACCTTAACCTGTTTAATTTTCCTGGTAGAACACTTTAATTAGGTCCTTCATGCTGCTAATTTGTGACACGTGGGTGGATTAAGGAACCAATTAGATGCCAGTACTCCCAGACAGCAGAGCCATCCCAGTACAGAGATAACTTCTGTCATTCATATTCTTGAAATTCACATATGCAATACGGATGATATGTGCGTCAAGTTTGTGATTGTAAGGGAATCAAAAGTTCACGTTTGGAAGAAGCAGGGAGAATAATAGTAGATTTGCACGTGTGTGTCTTACAGCCAAACATGAGCAGGGGTTTCATCAGATATTAATGATCCAGCAGTCCCAGGACACCTTAAACTTACTCATTTTGGCTTCAGAGGATAAAAGAGCTCAACAGTCACTGTGGTTACGCAGGCCAAATGTTTCCCATCCCAAAGTAAGTGATGACTACCACCAGGGTTATTTACAGAGTGCTGAATAAAATGATGGGATGAGGTGTCCATGTTTGCATACTTCACAGTAAGTAATGAGATGTGCATGAAAGCTGCATCCAGCGCTTGCAAAACTCAGCAAATGCTGCTTTGATCATACTTATGTTACAGTTTCATGTTTTCCGCTGAACAATACCACAGATGATAGTTGATGGCTTCGTCCTCCCGGAGGGGGAACATGACTCCAGTGTGTATAGGTGTATGGATGTGTGTATATATAAGTGGGTGTGAATGTGTGCTTATATACACGCAAATGCATGTAGGTTTTTCTCTTTTTAAATCTTTTTTCTTTTTTCTTTCTCTCTCTCTTTTTCTCTCTACAAGTTGTTTTCTGTTTTCTTTTCGATTCTCTTTCTGTCCTCCATCCATTTTGCCTGCTTAAATGCTGGACAAGACAGAAAAAAAAAAAAAAAACAATACCAAAGATGATCCCCAAATTCTTACAGAAATGTTAAACGTTAATACAAGACACATGTGCAAGCAGAGGAATTAAAAATTAAAATAACACAATCGTGTATTCAATCACTCAAGAACATGTCTTTAAAATATAACACACCAGTCACCTTCATGATTAGAGTGCTAGCATGATGCGTGTTCTTAAACAATATTTATGGGTTCAAGTCTATCAAGTTTAATAAACTTCTGCTTTTCAGTTTTCTGTGTAATCTTATGGGCTGGACACACAAAGGCGACGTCACTCCTTCTCCATTCATTTTCTATTAAAATGGCAAAAATCGTGTGTCCTCCTAAAGCCGTGTGATAGGAGACATTTATGCATGTGAAAATTCACACTTGTTCATGCAGACATGCAAACGGGGGCTTGCTATGCAACACGAGAGTTGATATATATTCAACTTTAGTTGCTACTGCATGACACTACAACCAGTCAGCAGTTGAGTTGAGTAGGCCCTGACTATCAGCTTTAAGGTCCGCCATCAAATGGTGACATTCACCATGCTGTCTCCTTGCTTATAAAATGGGAAATATCCAGGAATTTCTTTTTCTTTTGTACAGTAGAGTCAACAGCAAGATATCTGTCAGTTCCAGCCCCGCTTGCTTTGAAAATGTCAAACATTATAGCCAATCAAATTTCTTGGAGACAAGCGAACTGAGAATGCCACGCATGATGCAGCCATTTGTCACTGCTGTTTGTTGCATCCTGTGTGTTTGGTTTCACCCGGGTGGCAATAAATTTAGCTTGTCGCAGTCATTTGTTGCTCCCCATGCGTCAAGCCCATTAAACATTACAGGCACGCTGACAAACAGATCACATGCAAGTGCAGATGACTTTATAGACACTTTAACTTAAAAAAAAAAAAAGATGTACAACTCAATTTATTAGGCTGACTTTGGAGTATCAGCATGATGTGCTGTTCTTTTCAGCAACACTACACGTGGTTTCTATTTGTCTGTAAAAGTGCAGCTAATGGTTTTGTTTATATCAGTCCCTCCAGGAATTTGAAAATGTTGCGATCACAACTATCAACAGAACTTCAGCCAGTCTCATAAATCCTGCACATCCTTCCAATTTTGTTCAACCATTACAACTTTGACTAGTCAGAGCACCCCTCCACACAACCAACTATACAAACACTGTTCCCTTTACTTCTGTGTTTCTGATTATGAACATGCAGATGGATGTGAGAAAAATGTTTTATCTGCCTCTAATATCCCTTCCAAGGTCCACCCATGAAACTTTTCCAATGTTCAGCATTAAAGAGGAGGCAAACTAAACTGTTTTGTGCAACTTTTAGGCAGAAAAGCTTAAAAGCCATCATTTGATAAACATTTTCTACCTGCAAAACTCTTCTCGGCAGTGTCTGACATACATGGATAGATGAGACAAGTCACCATTATTTGTATCCACTTGTTCACTGCTGCTGACTCAACAAATCAGCATATTTCCACATCATTTATCGAGCCTGATAGATGTTTTCTCCACCGTTAGCTGCATTAGTCAAACAATCCAACACACCACAAATGTGAGTATGTGTGCCAATATTTTTCTCTTTTATGTTTTACTCATTATTCCCCCAGTTATAGCCACATTTTACTCCTGTGGGTACCTTTTGTTTCTCACTTCATTTCATGTCTTTCGACACCTTGTCATTTCTCGCTCCTCTCTTTGTCTTTCACGCAGCTCTTTGAATTTGTCTTAATTTTTCTATCTGTTTCCCTCCTGTACATCCCTTCTTTCCCCCTGAGAGCTGCATATCTATTCCTTCATGCCGCTCCATCTCTCCTCTAACCCACTGCCAAGTCTCCTCCAATCTCAAACTACTGTATTGTATCATCATCATGAACATATAACATGGCATATTGTTTAACAGTAGAGGTTGAATTGTGTAAAGAAGAGACAGACTACCTTTTGTCTTGCAAAATTAGTACCAGGTTGTTTCCAGTGTTGTAGCCAGCCCTGCATTGGGGTGATAAACGACACAGTCTCCTGTCCTTTTTCTTCCCTCTCACTACAATCCCATTTGCTCAGGGTCTGGTCTTACTCCCTGAATGATCCATAAATCAGTTTTTGAGGGTTTATTTTGTGGAGTCATCAATCACACATGTTTCTTTGGAGGAATTAATATGTTATCTTTTGTTTTGTTTGTCGTCCTTTGTCTTCTTAGCTTTCCAAAGAGAGAAAATATGTTGCTCCTTTTCCCTTTCATGTACACATTGCTAACAAATTGTCATTTCATATGTTTGATTGTTTCCCACCAGGACTTAATATGCTACTGACATTTCTCAATCTGCAACAGTTTGAGCTGTAAAAACCCCTAAACCTTTTCGCGCTCGGAACCAAATTAGGAAAAGGAGAGTTGGATCATGGACCACATAAATGATGCAAAGCACACAGAAGAATAAATGTTTGCTATATATTACAGAATGTGTCTTTGTATTTACAAAACAAACAAAAAAAAAAAGGAAAAAGATTTATTTGTATGTAAAATGTGAACCTTCAAGCAGAGATAATGGAACTGTGTCATGTGGCCTGATTAAATGAGGAACATATTTTCTGAAATCTTTATGTGTGCTTTTGTGGTGGACAACCACTGAAGCAACATCTGGATATCCATCCTTTACAGCTCCTTTAAAACAGAGAAAGACAGTATTGTTTTAAGGCGATCAGCCCAACACACACAAACATCCTGCAGCTTTGCATGTGTGTGCATGTGTATATGATTAGGCTGAAAGCATCTATGCATGCACATGTTTAAGTGGAAATGTTAGTGTAAGTGGATACATACTTCTCCATGCATATCACTTCAACCTGCATGGTAATTATAAAAAAAAAAATGACATTAGCCTGATTTCTGCTAACATGTGATTCAATGTTTCACCAAGTCAGTTTTAAAAGGAAGGGCAAAGTTTTAATTAAAAATCAAGAAGCAAACATGCTTACAAATCAGTCTGCAAATAGTTTTTTCTTACATGTGTGTGAAATAATCAGAGTTTATCCTGTACCTGTTGTCTTGACAACAGTGACCCACGGATGGCTTATGACATCATTTCTGGGTTTAATTAGACGGCTGGGAAAAATCCCCTGCTTTTCAGCCCCACGAGCCAGACCCCTACACTTCACATCAGCTAGTTAGCCTTCTAGGAAACACTGTGAAACTGTTTGCACACATTAACACACAGACACAAGCCAAATGTACACAATAACAAAAAGCAGAGTAGATGCTGTGAAAAGCCTGGATAAATAAACTTGAAAATATCTGAATACATATCCCGTTGCCAGTGTTTATACATGCACATGCTAGCTCATGTAAACAAAGATGCACACACAAATCCTTCCTTGCACACACAGCAGCTGTGAGCGGAGAGAGCCAAATGATGAAAGTACTTCGCTTCTTGGAAAGAGGATCAGTGTGCCAACTCTTTCTTGTTTTCCAAAGAGTTTAAAGGCAATATGTGTCTGCTTCCAGCACATACACCATGTTAGCTTTTCATATTTCATTGTTTTTAAGAACAACCGGTGCTTAATGTCCAACATTTGACAGAAATTTCTTAAAACAAAACGTACAGCTAGACACACGAGAGGCAACGAGAAGAACACAAGTTAATGAACCTCTGAGCAACTCAATATGTTTAATGACTCATCTGTTAGTAAATCCAGATTGTTAGAGATTTTATATGTTCATGAATGTGTGTGGGTTCTGCTTTAACTGCCAAATCACCTTCATCGGTATCACCCAACAAGAAAATGAGTTTCTAGTCCAATGTGTCCAATTGGAACATGAGCCAGAGCAAACAGGGTGGAACATCTCAATGCATCAAGGCGTGACTGCAACCAGGGTGTGGTGTCTTAATCACCGTGTCAATTTATCTGTAACAGCAAGACTGTGTGTGTGTGTGTTTGTGTATGTGTGTGTTGGGGTGTGCGTGTTTATGTGTGTGTGTGTGTGAGAGAGAGTGAGAGAGACAGAGAGCGAAAGAGAGACAGAGAAAGACAGAGGGAGACTGTGTCTCAATCCGAGTGAACTTGAGAGGGATAAGAGATGAGGAGAAAAGTGAAGGGTGGAGGTGCCACCCTGACAGCTGACTCAGACCCTGCTAAGGCCATTGATACCTGATGCAATATGAACAAAAGTGTGGCTAAATTTTCCAGGCAGACTGAATTTGCAAGTTACGTTTCAACTCGTCTCAGAGGTGTTTTCTGTTCAGACTGAAC
This sequence comes from Telmatherina bonti, assembly GCF_933228915.1. NCBI lineage: Eukaryota > Metazoa > Chordata > Actinopteri > Atheriniformes > Telmatherinidae > Telmatherina > Telmatherina bonti. The sequence goes on along the minus strand of NC_136623.1, from coordinate 29,810,808 downwards.
AGCCTTAGTTAGTATAGTTCAGCCAGTCAGAAGCTTATTGTATCACCACCTTGATTTGCTACATCAAGGTGTTCTGATAAGACTGCAGTAAACCTGAACATGAATCGAATACAGAGGCGGTCCCGGTTAGTTTTGCACCCTGGGCAAACCACCCATCGGCGCCCCCCCACAACCTACCAACCCCGTCCCATATTTCAGAAGAGCCCCTGAATTTACAATTAAGATACAATATTTTAGTTAGATTACACTTAACATGCATCAGTAACCCAATTAAAAATAAACTATAATAATGCACTCTTTTAACGGCGCATAACTCACTACAAATTATTTAAAACACATCACATAAAGCTTACAAAATGTCATGTTATGCCAGTGTATATTGACACTACATGAATGTTATACAAGTTATTTAGGTGATCATACATCCACATATAGAATTAAAATTCCACAGTCAGGACATACTGTTGTTTACCAAATTCCCAGACTAGCATGTGAACTTGCACTTGTTATGTTACAGACATAAATTTGTCTGTTGGTGAAATTAACTGCATGACTTCATGCCTCAAATTTTAATAGTTGCTGCAACAAAGCTAAAACCGAATACAGTCGTGTTCTGTGGCTAAGTAGCAACATATTAGCAAGAGGATAATAAATAGCATACAGGCTACTGTTTCATTACATGCATGATTGACTCACTCATTGATACCTGCACCTTTATCTTTTGAGTTTTTCTTCTCTTCTTCTTTCCTTCTTTTTCTGAACAGGACACCTGATGGCTTTTTTTGGTCTTTGGTCCGCGATACACCCTTAACTCAACCTAGCATCATCACCATCATCATCATCACGGGATGTAAACAATTTCACAGTGATTTTTTTAATTATACATATGTGTTAATTTTATGAATGAAATGTAATTTATTTAGGAGCAGCAGTTAGTGTTGCGTGAGTTGCTTGGGATCATAAGAGATCGTCTATCCCTCGCACGCTTCTTGCTTTTTTCTCTGAGAATGAGACTAATCTGTTCCCAACTGCAGCTGCAAGTTGACCCCCCTCCCATCACCCCCCTGTCTTTTCTTCAGACACACACACATTTAGAAATGACTCTCGGCAGCAAGTTGACATGATAGTAGCGCCCAGCACCCATTAAGTTGACGTAAAAATGAGCGGTATTAGTGTGGAAAACTGGCTTTTTTTTTTTTTTTTTTTTGTTTTTATGAGGGTACTTATGCACCCCCAGATAGGTTGCGCCCTGGGCGGTCACCCATCTTGCCCAAAACAAAAACCGTCCCTGATTGGGTAAATATGTTTTGTGACTTTTTTTTAAACTGGCATGAAACTGTTGGCTCATTGTTTATATTTTTGGCATCTATCTTTCAAGAAGGTCAAAATGTCAAATTATTTATAAAAGGGAAGAATCACATATTTTAGGATAAGTTTTAAAACTGCTGGAGAAATAAAAAATGTTTATTGTGATTTTCCTTATTAGGTTGCCTCTAATTTTATGATTCTAATAATGCAGTCTAATAACAATGCTGTCCGATGTGTTGTCTTCTTATATAGAGATATGTGGAGGTCTGAGAAGAATTCATCATCATAAGAGATGCTCACATTTTGCAAAAGAAGTATTTTGCTTAAACAAATGCATCTTAACATCTTGCTTTAAAGTGTTCAGGTTGAATCAAAGAATTTAAAGAATTTTTTCAAGTTCATCAGATATTTAGATGAAAAGTGGAAAACAAAAATGAAACACCCATCCAAAGTTTTACTATGCATCCATCTCCTGTCTCCTCTACATACATTTAAGACTCTGTAAATATGTTGTTTTGAGCATTATCTGACAAATTTGTTCCTTGATTAAAAGCCAACCTGTGAATAGTAAATTGCTTTGTGAGAAAATCTTGTTAATTATACTATAAGAGAACCAATTTTAGATAGATTTTGGGGTTAACAAATAAAATATGACACAATATCTCTGAAAGCTGGAAATTTACTGAAACAAAATGCTCTGTCTCCCGTGGTGCAGTGACTCCAGACATTTTGTAAGCAGTCATTAACTGTGTCTGTCATCCAGAAACGTGCATGCTGAATGCTGTCACCCCTCTCTATTCCATGATGCCATTTTTCTTTAAGCAGTGCTGCTGCTGTGGCTAATGGCTCCTATGAGATCACTTCAAAGCCAGCTGAAACCTACTGAAGACTGTCTGTGGATGGAGACTGGGTCAGGGCGACACACATATGCAACATTCACACATCTAGGCACGTGTGCACAGGCACGTACGTTCACACGCTTTGACTACAGAGTGCCGTCTGTCCGTGTTGCCAGCTGACATCACCTTTTTATGAAGTGCACCCTGTTTTACACTGGCAGGGCTCTTGTTTGGATTGGGCTGAGTTATGAATTAGGTCGGGCTGAAACTAATACTGCTGAAGGAGGGACGGGGGCGGGGGAGAGGGAAACCTGGAGCTGTGACTGAGAGAATGTAACCAAACCTGAGGCGTGGGCATTTTCTTTCTGGGGTAATTTGGGAAAGAGCAGAGGTTATTGGGTTAAACAAGAGTACCTACAGCTGGGGAGAAGGGTGGTGTAATGGTGAAAGAGAGGGGCTCAGGGTCTCACTTTGAGCTCTTAGAGCAAATATAGGTAATTACTGGGACTCAAGAGCAGATGCTCAAAAGGGGAAAGGGGCAAAGACGTCTGGTTGGAAACAGTTATGAAGTGAAAAATGGGGCCATGGTGGTAAAAACATCCAGCATCATCACTCATTAGTTTGATTTATAATGGACCTTGGACTAAATTTCTTAAATATTTTCCTCCAGTTTTACTGTCATTCTGTCTAGAGTGTGTTTGTCATCTCAAATCAAGCCAGCAAAGCATCCAGACACCTGGTTAACCAGTCAGCCTGCAGGAAACACTGGCTAGAGGTAAAATATGGCTGTATTACATCATCAGTCTGGATAGATTGCACTACCAATCATAACTCTGATGAAGGTACAGCATTGTAGTTGGCAACCTGTTTTTATTGAGAGAGACGTTTTCCAGCAGGCTCTCAGTGCAATGTTTAGCAGGCGTTGCCAAAGGTTAGACAGGGTATGTCATATGATGGTGCTTTTCTGCTGCACCTGTGGCAGCTAAGAGGTTTTTGTCTGAATTTGTCTGGGTGGGTCGCTGTGGGCATGTGTGGGAATGAGTTTGAGTGACTTTCGAGAAAAAAAATGGAGCCAAGAGACATAAATAAATAGAAAAATAAATAATAAAGACAGGTCAGTAAAGCAATTAGGCTGTTTTTAATAAACTATTATCTATATTGTCAACTGGAAAATCATATATTTTCCTTCTAGAGTTTTAACTGCACAACTTTTGGCAGTGGCCTGCACAATAAATGATTGCAAAACTGAGCCATTGTTAGATTCATGCAGTCCATTCATGCGAAGTAGGTGAAGGGGCATACATCGTTTTTCCCAGCAGATATCTTGTTATGAAGCAATTGCAGAAGCACAATTGATTGTTATGGTTTGGATTCAGTTTCAGGGTGTGTAATTATAACATACATGTTTATTCTATTCTAAATGTCCGTCTAGATCCACAAGCTAATGATTAGTGATAAATGCACACAAATGATGTGTGTAATAAACCAAATAGTCAGCAGTTCTGCTTGTCATGCTTGATGGTCTCTGTGGAGGCAGTTTTGCACAAATCAACTTGTCAGTCTTAAAAGTTAGGCAAGAGATTGCTGATGGGTCTCTAAAATGAGCTGGCACAGTGTGCTGTCATCTGTGGATAATTTTTTTTTTTTCCTGATCAGAAGTTTGGAAAGCTGTTCTTTCTTGCACAGCATGGAGGTTTTAGTCCAGTGCTCACTGCTTTTTTTTTTTTTTATTCCAAGGAAAACTTTACAAATACAATAGATGTGACCCTTTTGTTGGCCATTTGTGTGATTACTTACAGCCCTGTGCAGAAGTTTAGAGCCAACCTTCTTTGTATTTTGCTTTCTCAGAGCCAGACTGTCTTGTAATCTGTTCAAGTGGTCTTTATCAATAGTGTTCCAGGCCTTCAGAAGGTCGTCCAAGGCTTTTCTTTGGCCATTGGCCTTTTTCCCCACTGATTTTCAGTTCAGTCTTTCTTCTTGACCATTTTCAGTGAAATGATAATTTTATATTGACAAAGATAACAAAAATATTTTAAAAAGTAACTTAACTCAATGGATGGACCTGTTTTTTGTTGATGGTTGTTATCTTAAGGAGCTCATTATAAATAATAACTTCAAGCATTTTGTTAATTGCAGCCTGTAGAAACAATACATTATTTGTTGCCATTGGTTTTGAAACAAAAATACCAAATGTTGCAGTTTGATAAACACAAATTAGTATTTTTCCCCAACAAGGTCATTTACAAAAAACTATTAGCCAGATACCTGACATATTTCAGCATGGTGTGTCCTGGAGGGCAAAAAAAAGTGGGTTGCTGCTCCAGATGAATGTATCTAACAGTGACATAGTCAGTAAATAGGAAAAGATTTATTAAGTCCTGACACAGAAGCTGTGAGATGTATCTCACTTTTACACAGGAACTGGACTGAATATGTTTCACCAGGTCTTAAGAAGGGATGACTGCCTCGTGAGCTCAGCAGTGTGGGATCAGAGAACAGAAAGAAAGGTCAAAATCCAAAAACCATCTTTGGAGAGTCTTTCAAGAAACCCAGAAAACGTTTTCTGAAGATTATTTAAAAAACATTTTCCTGGTAATATACAAATGAGGGCTCACATGGGACATCTCCTGAGACCTTTTTCAGATATGCAGCATTTTGTAATTCTCTTCAACTTCCTACCTGCACTGGCTGCATGTGATGGTGGCAGAATGTTAGTTACTGGCTTGTGATTGGGCAGTATTGTTTCTATAATCAAAACATTCCATTTTAATATAACAATTCAACTTAGCATGCTCATCTTGTTCATTTCAACTTGAACTTTTGGCGGAATACAAACAACCTTTAGTTTAAAGATGTTTTTTACACTTCTAGTAACGGCTATCATCCTGATTAAACATGATCTGGCACGTTAAAGCTGGGGTGGGAAATGTTGGGGAGCTAGCAAGGTTTGGAAGTGACACCCAGTCTTGGCTCCTTCACCTTTGGTTTTGCTTCTTGCGTGATCAAAGGTTTTTTTATTTGCAGCTTTTTCCACGAACAATTTTCTGTTTCTCGTCTGTTTAGTGGGAGGAGGCAAATAAACTGAGCCGGGTCGGGAAAATCCTCCCTGCATTTTCTCAGCCATGTTTGTCTTCCGAGATGTTTGTCTACTTCGTATTTTCATCCTAACACACCATTTATATGCAGGGTGTGGTTTTCAGGTATGCACAGTGGGAGGGGGAGGAGGGGAGCCGAGAGAAGAAGCTAACAAAATATAAGAAATAAACAACTCCATCTCTGCCCGAGCGTTTGGATTGTTTAGAGTTTTTACAGATTTACAGTAAACTGAGGGGTCTAACTATAAATGTTATTGTTCATGATTACAAAATGAATAGACTACTATCAGGATGATTAACCCCTTTCTTACAGAGGAAAAAAAATGTCTTTAAGCAAGATTACCAACTATAACTTTAATTGGATACACTGTCTTCATTAATATTTCTCGGTTGTCTGCAATGAGTCTGAGATGAAGAAAAGTCTAAAACATTACCAAACATCTAGTCTTCATGCATTAAACTCAGGAAATATGAGGTATGAGGCAACTTCACAGAGGAAAGTTTGAGTAACTGTTTAATTGATACATTTGAGAATACAGTGTATGGAATCTGCTAAAAAGCTTACAGTATGTCATAATAAAAGTCCAAACTGGTGTGCATGCTGACCTGGAAATGTGACTGCACTCAGTTCAGACGTGGGATGTGCTGGAAGTGGTATGCAAACATTCCTGTGTCCAACCTGGTGAGATTACTGTCACAAACTGTTATGGGAAAGCACCAGGGTGCTCATCCAGTCACGCTGCTGAGACACTTAGTTGCTGTCACATCAATAGGAATGGGTGCATTTCTGAGAGATCTCATGACATTGGAGTGTTTGGATCCTTTGGGTTGCAGGATGGGGTCTTCATGGATCAGGCTTATACTGGAATATCCCACAGCTGCTCAATCAGATCAGGATTTTGGGAGTTAGGGGACCATGTAAATGCCTAAACTTTTGTTTTCATGCCTGGTTGATGCTGCTGACAAGGGAGGGTATGTTTGGACTGACACAATGCAAAGGTATCTGTCTCAATAGTGTTAATATAAATGCTAGAACCCCAGAGTTCCCAGCAACACATGGCCTTGAGGAAAATGTTTATGTCACTTGTTGATTCTTCTAATTTTATAGGTAGATGTCACTTTGCTCCTGCTTATAGTGGATTTCCAGATCAGCCTTTTTGTTTTGTCTTGTCAGGGTAACAATTTATTTGAAAAGGTGGTGAAAGATGCAGCGGATGTAATGCTGATGTGACTGAAAGGGAAAGTTTTTGATTGCACTCATCTTGACCTGAGATCTGGTTCTATCCAGTCAATAAACACTAATGCTGATGGATTCTAATAGTTTATTTCTTAAAAGGAGAAACAAAGAGGACAGATGCGGTTTTACAATTGTTGTTTTCCAGCATGAAAAGATCATGGTCTGATTATTTATGTGTTTGAGATAGACTGACACAGTCTTTAGCACAGCTTCCTTTTAACAATCTGCTTTAAACAAAGCTTTCCAAAACTGCAAGTCATCTTTGCTATTTTTAAAAACAAACAAATAAATAGTTTTTAGCTCATTGTGAAGTCTACATGTTTGACGATTGATTAGATGTTGGATCTTCTCAGTCATCATGTAAAGATGTAGAATCAAGCTCATAAAATTCAACATACTGTTTATGTCAGATTCGATGATACTGCATATTACAACTCTATGTTTAACTCTATGTTGACCAGAGTTAGAAAGTAAGAGACTTATGAGTGTGAAATGTTTGGTTGCCACAGGGACAGCGGCACTTGTCAACAATGTCAAACTTGTTGCCTTTTGTGATTTGTAGCCCTTCCAAACTGCTTAACCGTCAATAAATCTCGGTAAACTCCATCTGTCTCCACCCACCTACCATTAGAAACAATCGAACACATGTGATGAGTCTTTGCAACAGCTACTCTGCCGCAGTTTCATAAAACATGTAATAATATTCACCAATGAAGGCAAGTGAAATGACCACAGTTAACATTCAGCTTGGGGTTAGCATTAGGATAAATGTTTAGTTGCTAGCTTGGATAATGGAAAATAGATGTTTGCTCAAAAAGCCACTGGATTTTTTTTTATGACATCATACCAGAGGAGTTTTGGAAGAAAATATGTAAAAGCTGGGCGTGCGTTTTTCAGCATTTTCCCTCTAAAAAAGCTCAGACATTTTGAGATGGTAATGTTTTTCAGTGCCTGTTGCTCTGTGTGGGGAAATATTCAAAACCTGTCACCATGTATTTAGAATATTTAAGTATAACCATGTGTTTTTTTGTTATGTCTGATACTAAACATGCCTATACATTAATTTCTAAACAAAACAATGTAGTTTGCATATTTTCCCTTAAACAGCTAAGAGAATTGCTGAATATTGCGGCTCAAATGTAGTCCTGTAAAAATATTCCACCCCAGTCTGTGGGATAATATTGACATCGACCCATCATCTACCTCCTGGCAAGCATTGTAAAGCATGTTATGGCAGAAAGAGGTAAGCATGTTACAATTTACAAAGAAAATAAAAGAATTGTTATCTTTTATGAGCCTGAATATGGTGTAAAAACATTTTAGGTAAAACAAAATGTGGTTGCTTTATGATTTTGGAAGTGGGACATTGTTATCTGTGAAAGAATAAAGCTATTATGCATTTTGATGTGAGACAGTGTTGATCATATGCAGAATATATGGTGCTACTTTATTTTCATTTTACATTTTGTTTCAGCACTTTGAATATAGACAGTATCCCAGTAAAAGCTGCTTTCCGTTACATTTTTGTTCTGTTGTCAAAAAGGAAAATGTGTCAGTAATCCTGTCTTAAAAGTACTGGTAGTTCTTACTAATGCAGCTTGCTGAGTAGCTGTCCACCAAGTGGAATCAGCAGTTTTATCCCCAACGCCATTCACAAGTCCAAGCCCGAGTCACAATTGTTCATAGATAAGAATCTAAAACTCTCAAAATGTTCTGCATATGCCATAAAAACTGATGTATGGATGGATTTGTAAATTGCAGAAAATAGAAATTTGGCTTCCATGTGGCAGTTCTGCTCTAAAAACAGTGATTTTATGACTGTGGGTGAGCAAAGTCGATTCTAAGAAGGGTAGACAAGGACCTTGGTCTGATGTTGTGCTTTTTTGATTTGTTGCTGGTCTTCTTTCTCTTTGTTTTTCTTTGTAGGGTAAAGGTGAAAGTTTCCAGGTTGATTTAAAAAGCCAGTAAGTTGACAATAAACGAATCAGCACTGTGAGGGAATAAACTTAGCCATTAAGCTTATTAGCATTTTGGTTGCAATGCAAGGACTTTACAATGTTTGACAACAATTCAAAGTCTTTTCTTGAATCAGTTAATTCTCAGCAACTGATCTTTAACAAACTAATAAGTTACATATGTGTTGCTCGGTCATCCATACGAGGATTATGTTCCTAAAAGTTTTCAGTCTGTTCATTTTGTTGTGTTAATCTAGTGAAACCTTTCAGTTCCACCATGGATGCATCTGCCTGAAAGGACCTTTGATCAACTCTCTGACTTCTGCCTCCATATTTAGGTCATTTTGTCTTGATCTTTTCCCCGCATTGTCTCCTGTTTAAGCAACTTCTGTCCTTTCTTTCTCCTTGACAAACTCATCTCTGGTTTCATTCTTAACCCTAAACCTTATTTATCCCGCTACTCCTGCTGCTTCCACATTTACCCTTTTCTCAATATTCTGCTTTTCCCTTTTTTGCCTCTCCTCTAACCCAACCACCCCCTGTAGGTCTGCTAGGAACTAATGTTCTTAGGGGGGTCTGTGCAGTTTGGATAAAGCCTTACCCCCTGCAATGACATCTGTGTCCTACTACCAATGAATCACACACACACACACACACACATTTTGTTGCGTGTATGACCCCCCACTATCTGCTTCTCCCTGAGACTGTTATCCTTCTTACATTTTTTCTCTCCCACCTCCCTTTCTGTCCTTCTTTTTCTCCTTCTATAAAACAAGTATATTAGTTCCCTTTTTACCCAAAACTCTTTCCTCCTATTTCTTTCCTGCGCAGTTTACCCCCCCCCCCCCCCCCCCCCACTTTTCTTACTCTTTTTTAATCTCTCCCATGAGGTTTTAGATAGAGAACCCCAAGAACAAGACTTTCAAACAACAGACATTGCACAACTTCATACCTTTGGCCATACAAAGTCCTTCTGCTTACCCCTGACCCGTTATGCTGCAGAGGCCTGAGATGCTGGGGGACTTTTCACGATGTGGACTCTATCTGTCTATTCTTGTATTGTAGAATTGTTGGTAATAAATCATATAAATTTAATGTTTTAAACTTACTTCAAAGCTTGTGTTCATTTGCAAGACTCACTCACAGTGTACATGAAGATTCCCTTCTTTCTTGTATTCGTCATCAGGAGTAAAGTTTTTTTTCTTTTTTCCTTTTTATGTGATAATAATTCAGTTTAATTCAATCTAATTGAATTAAATTCAAATCAACTTTATTTGTACAGGTCCTCTTCACAACGTCATCTCTAGGCACTTCGCAGACACATAATCCATTTTTCTTGACCACTTGGTCCAGTTCAGGGTCATGGGAAACTGGAACCTATCCCATTGGGTGAGTGGCAGGGACACCCTGGACAGGTCGCCAGTCCATCACATGAGCTGTAAATTCTCGTCATTATTTGTTTATGGTTCCAAGAAGAGTTGTGTTTTGTTGCAGGAACCTGTTAGCCAATGACAGCAATGCGAAGAAATTCCCAGTTATAACAGATCTGACCACATTCACATGACCACCACTGTCCTGTAGGATGAGCGGGGTCTTCCTCACTAACTATGGAATGGCATTGCACATAAATATAGTCTCCAAATCCGCTGTGATCCAAACTTTCACGCCAGACTTGTCAGGCCTGGATGCAAAGTATTGAAGAGAAGGGCAGCAGACGTCTGATGGGAAAAGCCGCTCATCAATGGTAATGTGTCATTCTGGCTTGCATGAAAACACACAGTTCCTGATTAAATACAGATAAATGTCAGAGACTGGAACAAACTTCTCATCTTTTACAAAGTCCTCCTTGGTGAGTTAGTCATCAAACCGCAAGTATTTCAAGGTTATTCTGGAAATGTTTCTTTTATCGAAGGCACAAGGAAATGCTTCGACTAATCGTAACTCACCTCTGCAGCTGCTCGCTGCTCTGGTGAGCAAAATAGAGGCAAAGGTCATCAGCTCAGAAACCACCAAGCACTGTCTTGGGTCAACTCTGCAGCCACTTTAAGGTTATGCACTAAGCAATGGTCAACAGCAATGAGAACAAAAAGTCAGATTTGCCTGCAGCAGAAACTTTTGTCTTTAATCATTTTAATAGTGATGAATCTTTAGTGATCATTCACTTTGATTCAGATTTTTTGTGGTCACAACTTCGTTCAGAGCTTTTTTTTTTCAAATCTATTCAACTCCGTACAAGAGAACTCATTTTATCATTTCAAGTCCAGTGTACAATGAAATACTTCTTTCAGGTCAGATATTTGCTAGTCTTGTGTCTTTTAACACCCAGAGCGTTGTGAATTAAAAGTATGATTTCTTTGTGAATCCATGTTTTCCACACATGAATGTTGTCTCAATAGAGCCTGGAAGAGGAACAGAAGAGACCTACCTGGTGATGAATTTTTCCTATTTATCATGATATTTTTGTTAAATCTATGTTCAAGCATCACCCAAGAAAAAAAATCCCTTCTTCTCCTTTTTTATACCTGCTTCATTCTTTTCAGGGTCATAGAGTGGCTGGAATCCTTCCCAGCTGTAGAGGACGGGTGCATGCAGGTCACCACCAAAGAGCTTGTTCAGATATGAAGAGTGTCCTCATCTAAATATAAAAGACATCAGGGGTCATTAGTTTAGTGGTTGATTCACTGTGCATGTTTGCTCAATTTGTGCTTATTGCTTCATAGAAATAACTAATCTTATCAGTTTTATAATTAAGGAACTTTTGCATCTTTGTTGTTGCATAAATCCAGAAGGCTTATCAATGACCAATGAGCACTCTTCTTCCCTGAAACACTTTGTGCATGACACTGGCTCAGTTTTCAGTAAAGATGGATTTTTAGCACATAATGTAACCTGCTCCATGCACAATGTGTTGTACAGGAACAAATGGTACTGGTCAAAACCTGAGACTCACTGGGCCCGCTGGTATTGTACTCTAGAAGAAGAGTTCACACATTGTTCATGTCCTCAGAGGGACAATAAGTGTCATATTTAACAAGCTAACCCAACAGATTGAGCAAAATGCATCAATTGCTAAATAAGTTTTCATTTAAAAAAAAAAAAAAAACACCACTTAAACTTTTTCTGTTGTTTGTGTCAAAATGATAAACCTCTACAGCACAGATCACATTTTTTATTCTAAAGTGAACTTTTTTTCTTTATTTAAGTAACCAACTCCAGAAGGTATTCAGCTGCTTTCTGATGCCATCTTGGCTTCTCCTTCACATTCCTGTTGCTCTGCTGCTCGGCTTCTTCGTCATGTCCAACATGTGCTCCGTATGTTTCTGGGATGGTGGCCAGAGTTGAGTCAGGGATTTAGATTGAGTATTGTTGGTGCCAAAAAACACAACAGAATGTCTGTTTAGACGCTTGTCAAGCCCTTTAGGGGGAAATTGAACTTATTATGAAATGATGCTCCCCCCTTTATGGACTGCTGATGCTTGAATTAATCTCTTAAAACGTCTAAATTTGATTTTTGAAGCTGTCGTGGTGAAACATAGTCTGCATAATAGTAACAGAAGTTTATCAGGATTTTAATTAATTGGAATACAGTCCCAAAACACTGATTACTTTATGAGCATATGGTTGTGTGTGTCATTTGTGACAGAATTACGACAGGGTGTACTTCAAACATCTTAAGATAGCTACTGTAGAATCAACTCCATCATCCAAGTTTTAATTTTAGTAGCTGCAGTTTCTTTTCTGCTACTGGTAGAAATCTATACCTTGTTTCATGTGAAAATAGTAAAGGAACAGTGAAAACAAAAACATGCAATGAAATGTATTATATTTTGCAGTCTGTTTTCAGACATAAAAACAACAACAACAGCCCAAATGCATTTTTATTTTAGAAATCTGGATTTATTTTCTTTGCCTTTGAAGAGAAGATCAGTTGTTACAAGTAGGTTAGAAATGGAGCTAGATTTTATTTCATGTCATTTTAGATGAGAGTCTCTGTAATTGTCCAAAATTACAGAAACCACTAAATGCAGCCTCGCCCTGTTCAGTCTCTGGCAAATTTTCAAGACGGGGCTTTTCAGACCATCCAGCAAGTGCTTTGGTTGGAGTCTTGTTGTACATCCATGACCAGAAAGCTTGACACAAGCTACATTTCACTGTTTTCTCAAGCTATGACAAATATCTGGCAAAGAACATGAAACACCAATAAGTGACCAAGTCTTTAATAGCAATCTGCCACAAATTTATCTTTAACAAGGGGGAATTCACAGCTTCAGCAGATCATTTTCAGCTCTTTGCCACCCACCTGGCTTTCCCTCAGACCTGGCAAACTCTATCAAGTCTCTTGGCCAAGTTAGAGTGCAATTCACTGCAATCCTTAACTTGCTGGACAAGTTTATACAACCAGTTATATGTAACCACAATCAATGTTTCTGCCCAATCTATTGTATACCCATCTTCACATGGAGATTCGTGAGCATCTGCAGCTAAGCTAATGACAATATATGTTGATGCTGGTTGTGTGTATCCAAACCTAAAGCACACAAAATGCATTTAGCACCAAAGGAAATCTGTGCTTCTGTAAGAGTTTAAGCATTGCAGTGTCACACAAGCAACATGCTGGAAGGGAAAAAAAAGGGTTTGGTAGCCATTCAGCTTCACTTATGCTTAGGTTGTTTTCTCTTTTGTCTTAAAAAAAAGATTGTTACTGTTGAGTAATGGGTGACTGCGAGGACCCAGAAATTTAGCCACACTCTGAGGAGTATTATACAAAAAACGTTTTATTGTGAATGAGGAGCTGAGAGATGTGGGCTGAGGGGCAGTGGTTTGATTCTGGGGAATGAAGAGGCTGAGAGAGTCCAGAATCCAGAGACAGGGTCAGGATGGAGGCAAGAGGATGGACATTGATAGGTGAGGTACTTAGCAGGGACAACTGGCAAGGCTCAGGGGTCCAAAAAGCAAAGCAAGGGCCCGTATCTGAATATCCAAAAGGCAGGAGGAGTCCATTGTGGGCAAAGCAAGAAGAGCAAAGCAGTGACTGAATCGACAGGTAGGCAACTTGAGAAGATGAACTGTACACAGGACAACAAGAAGGCATGGTGCTGCTGATAATCTGGCAGCGAGGGAGAGACTGGAGAGTGTTTAAGTGCTGTGAGTCGTGAGAATCGAAGAAGCAAAAACAGGTGGACTGAATCAGACAAATGAGCACAGACAATACAGAGTAGAGACCATGGCAGAGACAATCAGGAAGCCCCACGTGGGCTGAGTTCCACTGATCAGTACCACCAGGACGGGGAGGGAAACGGGACATGCTGATGGTTTATCCACAATGAAAAACTTTGGTTGTGTGCTGAGTGTATAATTAAACATCAAAACATTTGTTCATTCTTTCAGTGTTGTGTCCGTCTCTTGTCTGTGAGCAGCTGTGGGATCCAGATGTAGAAAAACGACATTTTATTAAACTGAAATGTACGGAAATGCAGTCGTCCTTGCAGTAACACCAGTTGTTAAAAATGTTGCCATGTTTCATGCATTGTCAGTGGCTGAAGATTCCAGCAAACACTGGTGTAACATTTGGTAGTAATTTATTTCTTTGGATATAAAATCTCACAGTGTTAATATCATCTGCAAATGAGTTCCATAATCTGATACTTTTTGCTGAGTAGTCCAACGTGCTGGACTGCTTTTCCACCATCCATCCATCCATCCATCCATCTTCTGCCGCTTATCCGGAGTCGGGTCGCGGGGGCAGCAGCCTACGCAGGGAAGCCCAGACTTCCCTCTCCCCAGCCACATTTGCCAACTCTGCGGGGGGGGATCCCGAGGCGTTCCCAGGCCAGCCGAGAGATATAATCCCTCCAGCGTGTCCTGGGTCTTCCCCGGGGTCTCCTCCCAGAGGGACGTGCCTGGAACACCTCACCAGGGAGGCGTCCAGGAGGCATCCTGACCAGATGCCCGAGCCACCTCAACTGGTTCCTCTCGATGAGGAGGAGCAGCGGCTCTACTCTGAGCCCCTCCCGGATGACCGAGCTCCTCACCCTATCTCTAAGGGTGAGCCCGGCCACCCTGCGGAGGAAACCCATTTCAGCCGCCTGTATACGAGATCTCGTTCTTTCGGTCACGACCCACAGCTCATGACCATAGGTGAGGGTAGGAACGTAGATCAACTGGTAAATCGAGTTTTTTTGTGCTTTTCCACGTCAAGCACAATGACAAATTACAGTGTCATACAGGACCAATGGATGTCCAGATGTAACATCTCACACCACAACCTGCAACTAGAGTTTTACACGAATGAATATCTGAAGCACGTTGTGATACAAATGTTGGTTGTCTCACAGCAGAAGTTGTCTCTGGGAGAACTGGAAAGAACTGAGACTGAACCTTTTCCTTTTTGACAAAGTGTTTAGATTTACTGAATTATAAGAAATGGACTGATTTTGTCCTTTAGGTGTGTTTATATCTTGTTACCCAGATTTAGTTGATGTAAATGTTAAACATTTGTTGACATGTTGAATATGGTAGTTTTACAATCCTGGCTTAAAAATCGCAAATTGGACCACAGACCATGAAAATTCATATTTTTCAAACCCCAATGATGTATTTCTCAAATATCTAATCCTAACTTTGTACATTTAACCCTCATTTCATTCGTCACCCTCACCATTAGTGAGTGTGAATGAAGTAGAAAAGCAGATAATCAGAGATAAGAAATAACAAACAGGTTGTGAAAAAGGTTGAAGGGACAGGATGTAAACTTACAATGTCTTACTTTCAGGCAGGAGTGTAAACACTCAATATCATCACTTTGTGAATACAGACATGTAAAATGTCATCAGCAACATGACAGAAGCTGCTTTGTAGAAAAGACTTGTGGAATCTATTATCTCTTGTAGAATTGTACAGTTTTGTACTTACCTATTCACCGTTACACTTGTACATTTATTTGTTGTATTCCTGTTTTGGGTTTTACCATGTTGTAGCCTTTCACCCCATCTGACTGAAGATGACCTGTTAATGACTGTAAGATAAATACATTATACCTTACAGCATCTCATCTGCAGACAGAATATTCACCCAAAGATGCTAGTCAAGTCTGACCTCTTGCTACAAGGCTGCAGTCCCCCTGTTTTATGTTATTATAGCCCACAGAAACAGCTAGAACAGTTATCATAATAGTTAAGAATAAAGTTTGCCAGTTATGCAGAGTTTAGAGACCCTTCCAAACTAAAATATTCATTGCAATGTCTTAAACAGCTCTTATTTAAATAGCTCACTTTAAAGCCTCATTATTCCCAATGCCATTCATTGTACTGAAGTTTTGTGCATGGAAATTTCCCATGTGACATGCATCTTTTCATTTGACAAAATTTTTTAAATTTTTTACTGTGGCCTTTCTGTGTGAGGTTTGCATGCTCTTCCCATGCATGCGCCATTTCTTTCCAGGTTCTCTGGCTTCCTCCCATCCACAAGACATGCATGTTAGTCAAGTGATCACTTTTCACATGTAAATGGTTTTGGTGAAAAGTATCTGCGAAACTTTACAAGTGAAAATCAGTGAAGATATTTTCTTAAATACCATAAAGTGAACATCCCACCAAGTTTATTTTAAGGTCAGAGTGTGCCAAGCTCAGAGAAGCTGCAAAAAATTCTGCTTTTCTGGTAGCATGTTAGTTAGTTGTCGAGATAATGTTTTATTTTTCTCTAAAAAGAGCATGGCAGCTAGGGCTGTGACGATATGCTTTTGTCAAGATTTGTTTCAATTCCGATTTTGTGGGTGACAATTCGATTTAAATTGCAATTCTCACAATTTTTCGATATTGCTGATTTTTGTAGTTTTAAAAACAAAAAAATTGTATATTACTTTTTTTGGCTCGTAATTTTTCTTATTTCAAGTAAAAAACTGTGCAGTAGCCACATCCTCATTCTGCTGCTATAATGCCCAAGAAGACAAGTAAAAAGATCAATGAAAACAATAAAAATGACAAAAAAATTTTAACAGATTATTTTTATTTATTTGAAAAAAAAAATCTTTTTTAACAAAAAATCGATTTTAAAGTTGTGACGCAAAAATCCCAATTTTAGTTTTTTAATTTGATTTTCCCACCGCTAATGGCAGCACAGTTTCATCTAAATGAAACATTTTGGAATAATGTTAGCACAAACAGTCACATCAACAGTAATAATGACTTAAACTTGTTTGTCGCCACAGGACCTGAATTCTACGCAGTTATAAAATCAATCATGAATTTCTTTTTTATACCAAAATATCCCAGTCAAATATCCGAGTCAAATTTGAGGCCATATGCCTAAATCTCACCTGGCAGTAAGGACATGAACCAACACAATTACACCAAACACAGTTGTAAACGACTGACTGACAAAGAAAAGTTGCAGTTGTTCACTCAAACTTCAGATTTCAACCCAGATGAAATGCTGCGATGTGGCCTTAAATGAGCTGCTGATGAATGAATGTATGAAAACCTCAATGAAGTAAAGTAATATTATAAAGATCAGTGGGTACAAATCCCTACAGGGATGTGAGACTGATAACACCATATAGAAAAACAACTACCTCAAGTTATTCCTGCTTAATGTAGTTCTACAAGTTCCTGAACCTTGAGGTTGCTTTTCTCAGTGTTTCTTCTTTTACTGCATGTTAAACATTGACTATATGTGATTTGGTGTCATGTGTTGCTCATCCGGGTTTATTTTGACCAAATCTGAATATGTGATAAGGGCCATGAATACTGCCCATCCATCCATATGAACAACATATCATTGGTTTCTGTAAACGGTATTATGTCTCAGGGACAAGAGAGGAAGCCTGTTGAAGATTCTGAAAAGACATAAAAATAAATAGTTCCACCTGATCAGCTGCAAGCTCCAACAGTATATTGAACTTGTCAACAAGTTTGATAAGAACAGAAAGTTTCTTCCCGACAGAGAAACCAGAGAAGCATCATCATCATCACACCACTTAGTGTGAGGTAGACCTCAGCACTGACCGCTAAGTGATTGAGTTGTAATCGTTACTTCTCATTCAGACCACATCAGGCCCACACAGCAGAACAACACTGAATTCGACTCTTCCTGCTATATTTATTTGTGGATTTGGCTGTTTGTGTCTTTTCATTAAGCCCTGTGTTTTGTCTGGCAGGCATTCGGAAAAGCAAAGATGCAGACAAATTGAAGTGATTTTCCTTTTGTCATTTTACTGTGTGCTTTTCCAGTATGAGAAATTAGATCTGTTGTTATCCAAATAAAACATCAGTGGGAAAATTCATTGCTGCTTAGTTTGTGTTTCTCCCTGCGGACAAGACAGGAGCCAATCCAGAAGAGGAAGGAAGAAAAGCAACACCGGAGGAAATGTGTTTTGCCAAATCAGTCTAAAGGAATATCAGAGAACCAGCGTTTGTTATAATTTCAGTGAAATGGATAATGTTTCTGTTTAAAATGGTCATCATCCCACAGAGATATGTCATGTTAGATTTACTGCATCACATATAATGCACTTTCCTAGGATCCTTTTAAAAAGAGCTTCATAATTACACCGGTTATCTCTCTCTCTCTCTCTCTCTCTCTCTCTCTCTCTATATATATATATATATATATATATATATATATATATATATATATATATATATATATATATATATATATATATATATATAGCTGCATGGTGGTGTTGCGGTTATATATATATATATATATATATATATATATATATATATATATATATATATATATATATATATATATATATATATATATGTATATATAGCTGCATGGTGGTGTTCACACATGGAAGTTGCTTTGGATAAAAGCCTCTGCCTAATGTCAGGAGAATTTCAGTTTGTTCCCTGCTTCTGCTTGTGTGTGGCGTCCTGGTGCTGACTGATGTATTGTGTACCTTACCTGCAGAGGTGTTTAAATCCAGGTGCCATAAAGTGGAATTCCTGCCATGTATTTGGATCTACCTGTGCATTTAGAACAGGTGTTTTCACTAACAGGCTCATCTACGTTGCAGTGGAGCCGAGCTGAGTTTCAGCTGTTTAGTGACCAATTGGTACAGCTGCCGGACAGGACTTTTACTTTATGCTACCTGGATTATACACCTGTAACTGCTCTGTTGGCTTAAGCCCAGTTCTGCTCTATAGTCAGCGCCAGTTCATGCTGCATTGCACAATCAAAGCTTCTAAGTCAATGGTTTAAATAAAGATGAATTAGTGAAATAATCTTGTGGTTTTCTTTGTTATGTTTTTTTTTTTCCCTCTGCCTCTTTCCAGGATTTTGGTTTGGATTTCCTGTTAGTTGGGATCATCTGTTTGGATTTAAGCAGTCTTGCACCCCTGTAGTTCTGTGGAAATAACACTGTAGCCATCAGTCAGTCCTGAGTCTTGTCTCTGCTTTGGGTCCTGCCTTCAGGAACAAAACCTTTGTAGATACATCCAGCATCTTGAAAACAAACACACCTTTATCCAAATAAACAAACAAACATAAGAACGTCAGCATCACTAGGTGTTGCTATGTGTGACAGAAGGATGTAAATTTAAGTAATTTATTGCTTTGTAGCTTTTTGTGTACACAAAAGCTGTGCACATTTAGTAACCTTAAGTCCCTCCTATGGAATGTTACTTTCTCCTACAAAGCACGCAACTCATACAGTGTCTTAAAAGCTTTGTTTGGAGTCAAGACTATTTGTCCCTCACTTGTAACTTGTCATCATAAAGCACATTTGCTTTTTAACTTCTGCAAACACTGACAAGATGAATTTCCAGCTGTGCAGAACTCCACCATTTTTGACCAATCAGGAAACAAGGCAGAGCAGATCTTAACCCTTGAAGCCCTGAAGAAGCTGCAGCTAAAACGGGAGATTTCCAACTGCAGCGGTTTGCAGTATAAGAACAGTGTTTGGACATGAAAACATTTTACTCCTCTAGTAAAAACCATATAATTTCATGAACCTGTGAATGAAAAATTGAGCTTTGGTAAAAATGCATCATAGCTGTGGATGATTTTGCTGCAACAGCCACAAAGCAGCATGTGTGAGAAACAGAATTTGGGTTGGTTTTGTTGGAACAAATGTGTGACTTAAACCTCCCCGATAAATCATTCAGAACACAGTGACTACACCTCTGCAACCTGGTCTCTTGTGAAGCTTCTACTGCATGTGGGGAAGCATGTCATGCCTGTCATGCCAACAGTTGCTAAGCTGTGACAGAATGAAGGTTTCACAAATGATCCCTGGAGAGTTTCAGGTGAAAGTGCAGGCAATTTGTTTAAGTTTTTTTTTTTTTTTTTTTTTTTGCTGTCCACAAATGTGCTTCACAGTGGGAGACTTTCTGCAGGAGATGAGCTCTCATGATGGGAATAAAGGGAGGGTTTGCAGGGAAACATCTGTCCACAGTGAACAAGAATCAAGCAGAAATTACACTGTGGAAATGCTTGTGTGCTTTACAACGGATTACCAGAGGGAGGTAACTTCTGTGTTGTAATGCACATATTAGAATACTGTTAGCCTAATAGTGCAATTCCTGAGATGTACAACACACATTTGTTGTACATTCAGGTTTAATTCAAGAGGTTGAACAAAAGTAACCTTTTAAAAGATTTAGGTACTGCAACTATTTTCATACAAACTCTCCTTATTTCAGGGGCTCAAATGGACGATGGGCTTTACAGTAAATAAAATGTTTATTTTTGATACTTTGTTGAGAATCCTTTGCAGACATTGACTGCCTGATGTCAGGAACCCATAAACATTTCCAAACACTGAGTTCTTCCTTTATGATCTATTGCTCAACCTTAACTGCAGCTGTCTTTAGTTGTTGCTTGTTTGAGGGTCCTTCTGCTCACCACAGATGTGAAATTCTACCACGTTTGAAAGACTCAACCGTGGCAGAATATTCCACTTCTTTGCATTAGAAAAACTTCTGGGTTGTTTTCACAGAATGGGTATTGGTTTTGGTTATTGTTTATCTGTACTGTGGTGTGACATCCAATCATGTTTGCACTACAATCTGAGCACAACCAACTGTACTTTGGATTGCAAACCATTCTGAACTTTCTTCTTTCTTTCTTCTTCCCATCATTCGGGTTCAGGTTGAGCTTAGTTTCTTCTGTCTAAAGAATGCTGTTCCAGAGCTGAGCCGGCTTCATTAGATGGTTTTAATCTGGATTTTTTAGATACTGATACACCTGCATGCTGGACAGTGCTCTTCTCTTTGGTGAATGTTGTAAAGATAATTCATCACTATGGAAAAGACCCTGCAGACTTCCACCTCTGTTCTCTTCATGGACGTCCAGACCTTTCTGTGTTCCCCCGCTTTCACATGTTCTCTCCTTCTCTCATAAAATACCAAATCTGCATTTTTTGAGTTCCATTCTTCAATAGATTTCTTTTTTCTTTTTTAACCAGCCTAAGGATGCTTTGTTTTGACCGAGTTCCTTTGACTGCATGTTGGGCTTCACAGCAACAGATTATAAATGCAAATACAACACCTGAGATTTAATCTTTTACAATCTTTATTGATGGTGGATGCATGAGAGGATGAAATAGCTTTAGAATTAAAAGTCCAATTACTTTTGGTCCCTTTAACAAAATGCAGCTAGATTTTAAACGGTATTTGCTCAAATTTGAATGAAAATACCCTTTAGGTGTATGCATTAAAGCTAAGTGTCTGCATTTTAAGACCATATTGATTAGAAAACTGTTTCAAATGTGTTTTGGCAAACAACAAAATAACGAAAGTTGTGTCGAAATATATATAGCCTGCACACACAACCATATACATACATATATATATATATATATATATATATATATATATATATATATATATATATATATATATATACACACACACACACACACACACACACATATATATATATATATATATATATATATATATATATATATATACACACACACACACACACACACACACACACATATATATATATATATATATATATATATATATATATATATATATATATATATATATATATATATATATATATATATATAGTAAATCTTCTACTAGAAATAAAAGAAAGTGATCTCTAAAAAGGCCTTTATGACTTATGTTCTGACATTGTGCTTAGACACAGAAAGTTTGCAAATAAACTTATTTATTTATTTAATGCAGACAAAGAGCCCAGTGTTTTTCTTTTAACCCACGTCAGCAAAGGTCAGTCCTTTCTGGGATTGTCAGGCTTCTCAGGAGGAGGCATTGCTGTAAATAGATAGGGGGAGGAAACTAAGTGGGTGATCATGTTGTTTCAGCCTTGTTAATGACACATTAGCAGACACCCCTCCATAAACACAGACACAAAATCCCCTGTTCCCAAGCTGATTACCAGTCAGAAAACACCACCAGCCATGCAGTCAGTTGCTGCCAAATCCATCCAATCACCTGGATACAAAGTGACCTTAATGATCTCCGTCAGTCCAACCAACAATTGAATTGTTCAGCTAGTCAGTAACACAGAGAGCTAGTCCGCATTAAGAGTGTTAAGAGTGTTTCCGCCATTCAGTCAATCCGCTGGTCAGTCAGTCAACACCTTTTGGTTCTCAGTATCAGAAAGAATTTCCTGCTACTGACTTCTCCTCCCAAAACACCTGGAAACACACACACACACACATGCAGGCAGACACTAGGAGATAGGCCGGCACACACAAACCAGCCAAATGGCTATTCCCATCACACTTTGTTCTCAAACAAGCAACAGTGCGCCCATCTAAATTCTCACACCACAGATGTTTTTGTTCCGTGTAATCAGGCAGTCTACCTGCAGAGTCCTGCTGTTGCCACTCTGTTATGTTAAACCAAAGGACTTGGATGTGTTGCTGTGCTGCAGCTGGTTGTTTCAGCTCATGAAGGCGTAGTATGAGTGTCCAGGCTACATTCTTGTGTCTCACACAGGCTATAACAGAATAAGCATGTTAGGTGCATGAGTTTATGTTTCAGGTTGTTAAAGTTGTTTTTGTTTTTATTTACCTACATACCTTAAGAAAGTTTTATTATAAATCTGATGAAAGGAGGTTCAGAAAAGGTGACATTGCAGCAGTTGGTCCCATAGGAATGAGCTTGTTAACTGTGAGAGTACTATTTAGCTCCAATGACCCTTGGATGGTGACAGCTACATGAACTCACCCACAAGAGGTTTCTGCACAAGCATCCACACAAGCAATGCCTCAAGCCATTCACACACAATGGCATTATTAGCCCACACTCACTTGGAGCAGCAGGTGTATCCTCAACAAAACCCCATTCACACCAAAGCCAAAACAACCAGGAAGCAAATGGTTCTGGTGAGTAAAACAGTCCAAGTTGTCCAGCTGCTTTTTTCACTGCTTAGTCTAGACACATACTCTCTCATTCTCTCGCTGCTTTCCCAGAGTCTGAAATCTGCTAAATGCATCCTGGTAGACTTAGAAACTTTAAGTTGTCTATATTTACTACCCTCTGAAATGTCCATAAAACAAATCTTTTGAAAGTGATGCAAGTGAAATGGTTGTAAATTTGTAACTGTAGAACAAAAAAACATCTGCATTTTCATCATATTTAATCTACCTGTGTGCATTGTGAAAGTCTATTGGATATTAATGTTTTCCAGTAATGGTAATGAAGGTTTGTAAACTGGCTGGTGACCACAGGATCCTGTCATGTTTTTCCTCACACTGCAGATGTTTTTATTCAGTATAGCACTCATTGTGTACCTGTAATATTCTATATGTTGTCTTCCTAAATATAAAGAAATCCCTTATTCATCCCGATAAAGAGCAGTGATACTTGGCTGCTGATTGTCCAGCGTTATCTGCCTCCTCTGCTAGTTTGCTGTTTATTGGATTTCCCAATCCTGGATTACTCACATTATGATACACGGTTGCAACAGGAGCCAAATATATGGCGCTAATAAGATTTATAGCTTGAAACATGGACAAGATCTGACACAAGACAAGGAAGTCTTTCAGGTCTTCCTTTACAATCAGTCTGGAATATTTTCCAAGTGGTGTGAGGAAAAGGAGAAAACAGTGAGCAGCTTTCATAGCGATTAGCTCGTCTTCCAAATACAAAGTCAAATAGCTGCATGGGGAACGCTGGCATGATGACTATCAGGATGCTTTCTGGATCCATCAGTATTGATGTTAGTTGGAGATATTGTAACAGTATATACCATATACTGACTACTTTACCAGGGAAGACACCTCCCGCTGCTCCATGGTGGGGTTGCTCTGTTTGACTGAAGAACAGTAAAGACAGCAGGAGGAAGAGACAACCATTTACACTCAAACTCACTCCTAGGGACAGTAACCAATTAACCTAACATGCACATCTCTGTACAAATATTCGATATTTACATAAAATGACATGTTATTGTTATTATTAATCTTAGTATTATTATTGATAGGAATATTATTGCTCAAAATGGTGTCTTTCAAATGCAGTTTTTTCATAAATTTTTCATAAATTTTTAAAAGATCTCCTTCCTCCCTTCCCTCCCATGTTACACTGAAGATTCAAATGTCGGCTGTCTAGTGGTGGAAAATGGTAAAAGGTTCGTAAGTATCTGTGAATTGTAGCATGCTCAGGCTTGGTCAGGTGATAAAGACTCAGTTTAAGTGAGATGAGCTTATATTCAGTCCTGATGGAGATAAGAAGCCAGTGACGGGAGTAAAGAATGGGTGTAAAATGTTTACATTTCTGTATTCTCATCAGGAAGAGCTGCAGCTGAAGTTTCAACATACAGTTGTGTTATCAGTAGAGAAATGAAATGAAATTCCATGGAAGAAGATAGACGATGAAGAGAATCGAGCCAAGGACAGACCCCCCCGAGGAACCCCCAACTGGTAGCTGTATGGGATTTTGATCTTATGTATCCAAGAGAGGGAATCCATATTAAGACAATTTAACATGAATAAAGTTTTCTACTTTTACACCTTTTGTTTTGCTTTATTTTTTCTTACCTGTGATAAAATTATATACAGTAAAACCTCAATTCTGAACCATATTTTTGTTTGGTATTACAGTAATAACCAACTAGATTCATTTGATATTCAAAAGTGTCATTTTACTTGTCCAAAATTACATGGTCTTCACTTACAGAGGTCTAAGTCCTCACGCTCCCCTACAGTCTGTTGAATGCGTGAACGACTGCATAAATCCTTAACTGACAGAGTAAATACATGGGGTTTGAGGAGTAAGAGTAAATAAGAAGAGAAAGACGTGTGAAATGTTTATTTTGGAGTTTGATGGCTGGCTAACAGCTCTGAGTGAGACCAGTCTGTGAATCGCTGCAGTCCTGCTGTCTGACTTGAACCTGTTTAATTCCTGAGTTCAGTTAATCAGAGTCGACATGGGGAACAACTGTAGCGTTCAGCCGTGTTTCAGTATGACAGGTTTGTGGTTGTAATAGCTGTTACATCACAACTCTGCGCAACTGTGAGACGAAGTCAGTTTACCATCTGCTACTGGACTCATTAATGACTGAAAGGTATTTTAACTTCTAAGTACTTTCCATATGAATAAGAGTTTACCCCATAATGTAAAGTCAGTTCTTTAAATCCCCTTTACATTCCCGTTTCTGTTTCCATGGCTACATGACCACAGTCTTCATGTTTTATTTTTTTTCCATCTCTACTTGAGAATAGGTCAAATAGGATTAAGGAA
This sequence comes from Telmatherina bonti, assembly GCF_933228915.1. Classification (NCBI taxonomy): domain Eukaryota; kingdom Metazoa; phylum Chordata; class Actinopteri; order Atheriniformes; family Telmatherinidae; genus Telmatherina; species Telmatherina bonti. The sequence goes on along the minus strand of NC_136623.1, from coordinate 29,785,698 downwards.
TGCAAAGGAAAAAATCCTATCAACCTGGATGTAAAGTAAACGTTCTATGGAGGATGGAATTATTGCAGACATATGTTTCTTATCACTGCCATAATTTGTAATTTGCATGAAAGGAAACGTTCTTAGAGAACACAGCAGTATCCTAATAAAAAATTGGAGCGGATGAGTGTAGTGCACGATTTGAAAAAATTGAATTCCAGTGCTCACATATGTTCCCCATTAATGTCATGATCTAAGCCACTAAGCTTGTTTATCACAGTGATGTGCTTCATCAATATCATGCAGATTTGTTAAAGCAGTGTAAAATATTAACCACTGTTTTCATCATACAGGACTGCAGTGTGTGTTTAAGGATACTTAAGTCCAGCAAATTAGTCTCAACCACAGTGTTTAGAGCTGTGGTCAGCCTTGTGGACCACACCTGAGCACGCTGTTAAAAAAGCTCTTATGCATTCCCCTTTTGTTTACAATAGCAGCTGTAATAGCAGTTCTAACCATGACTGGTTGAAGTATCGTCACAATCAAAAGATGAAACTGGGTTGGATGTACAAGGCTGTTGTCCAGAGATGGTTTAGGTCAGATGTTTTTTTTTGCAATGAACACCACAGGAAGTGTTGTTATATAAATGAAAATGGAAAAAAAATCATATTTGTCTCTCACGTTTCACATATGATGGTCAATACAACTAGCATCTATCATAAGCTGTATGCTAGTACACAATAGGTATGCTAGGATATGCAAAGGTGAGAATGGTACACTTGCACATCGGCTACTACACTGAACATTAGTGAGGATAATGAAGTGAGACCAATGAAACAAGATTCAAACAAACAAATTAGAATAATTCATGTACAACCCAAATTCCAAAGCAAGTTTTGTAAAGTGTAGATAAAAACACAATGCAATGATTTGCAAATCATATAAAGTCATATTTCATTTTCACTGGAACATAAGCAAAATTTCAAGTCTTATAATTTTATAGTAAATATCAGCTCATTTTCAGTTGCACATCACAAAGAAGTCAGAATGGGGACAGCAATATGATTGAAGAAGATTTTACAACTAACCATCTGTCCATCCATTTCTGCTGCTTATCTGTGATTTTCACATCTAACTGGATTGGTGACATGTCTATGACATGACTGGGATTAAAGGATGACGTCAATGTAAAGATGGGCAGAGGTTCACCAGTCTGGGACAAAGTGTATTTAAAAATTGTCAAACAATTACAGAAAAAAATGAAACATATTAGTGCAAAAACTTCAAGATCTCAGAATGTAGTATTAAAGATCAGAAGATTCAGAGAATCAGGAAGAATCTCTTGGGAAAAAGCTGAAACCTAAAGCTCAATTCTTGTGATCTTTAGAATCTCAGGCTGCACTGCGTTTAGAACAGGCAGGATTCTCTACTGGAAATCATTGTGTGGGCTCCAGAACACTTCCAGAAATTACTGTCTGTGAACGCAACACACCATGCAGTCAGCAAATGAAGTGTATTCTGCATCATTTCATGCAAAGAAGATGCCAAATACACGATCCAGAAGGGCTGTTGTCTTCTGTGGGTCAAAGCTCATTTAAAATGGTCTGAAGCAAAGTAAAAAAAATTTAATCAGAATAATCAGAAAGTAATTATTTTTGGAAACTATGGAAGCCATAGGCACTAAAGAAGAGGCAGTTAATAAGCTTGCATCTCTGATGGAATGGGGCTACATTAGTCCTTATGGCACTAACAGCTTATGCATTTTAGTTTTGAAGCAAACATCTGCTCCCATCCAGTCAGCGTTTCTTTAGGAGAAAGTCTTGCACATTTCAGTAAGACAAAACTAAACCATGTTGTTTTTATTAGAACAGCATGGATTCCCAGTAGAAGAGTCCTGCTGGACTGTCTGACTAGTGTCCAGGCATTTCACTATAAAAACATTTTACGCATCAGTAAATGAAAAGTGCAGGACAGGGAGAGGCAACAATTCTCCCACCACTCTTCAGTGTAGAACTTGTTAAGCTTAAAGTCCATACCCACTCTAGTCTGACTCAAAACTGGTAACAGTAGTGTTGGGCTTTCTTTAGCTGACATGATGTTTTCCATAGAATTTTATTTCATAATGCACTGTAACACTTTACATTATAAATATAGCTGACTTGGAACTTACAAACACTTTGTTTCTCAGCTTTGCTTTAAAGCATGTACTGTGTTATACGGCTGTCTGTCACAAGAAGAGACTCAGCTTGCAACTTTAAAAAGCTGCTAGGAATCAAACATAAAGCCATTTGTAATGTACAGTGAACAGCACGTGTAGTGCAGTTTTCCCCCAACATGACTTAATCACACAGCTAATTATTGCATTTTATAGTCACTGACTCCCGTTTTCCATTACTGAGCACAGTTCCTTACATCTACAGTTTAAGTGATGGGGCAGCAGTTAAATCACAGCCACTTTTAAATGTGTTTTGAATGATTCCAGCTAGTAGACCTCTGCTCAGGTTAACGTGGTTGTGACTATGGGTGGAAATATGTTATAGATAAAGTTGCAAGGTCATGGTGGTGTATTGGTTAGCTGCTGCCTTACATAGAGAAAACCTGAACTCCCACTGGACTTTCTGGGTGGAATCTGAAATGTTTTTCTCAAGGTACTCTAGATTCCTTCAGTAATCCTTCGGATGGCAGCTGAGCAGTCGCCATTTTGTTTGTTAGCCTTGTGATGGATATGCAAACTCCTCTGATATGTAAGAGCACCAGTCTGCAGGTGAAACACTTTGACTTCAAGAAGCTTGGAGGATGACAATACATATCCCCATGTTTACTTAAATTCTATTATTCTACTTAAAAACCTTTGCTTTTAAAGTCTTTTCATCAACCTCAACATCTTTTCCATTGGAATTACATATTGTAAAGTTACTTCATTTGCTATTTGAGCTGCATCTTAGGGCTGTTTTACCTTAACGTACTCAAACTGTAGCTGATCCATGTCCATGATCCATGTGCTCCTTACTTGTATTTTATAACAGTTTTTCTGAGTGATTAGATTATAAATTATCTTTGCAAAGAACAGAAGAAGGTTGCTACCGGCAGTCCTGTGGCTGTGAAACACTTGTGTGTTTTGCAGGAAAGAGATCATCAGCAGGCAGGACCAGGGGAGCCGTTGGTGTCTTTATGTTAGATCTTTTGCATTAACAGGCTCTGAAACATCACATCACAGTTTACATGAGAGAGGGGTTGAACAGCTGTTGAACAGCTCTGTCTTCGTCCATTTCCTTTCATTATTAGTCCTTTTCTTTGAAGCTACATCTTGTGCTGATGTTGAAGGATTTTGTTAACGTGATGTCGGGATTTAGCCAAATTACAAATGTCAGTGTTATTTTATTAGACTTAGTTGTATTCAATGGATCATCGAACTGAAAACACGATCATAACTCATTCGCTTATTTAAAATGTGTGTTTACACATTTGATAAATCATAATTAAATTCTTTCAAATTGTATGATCAAAGTGACCATGCGGGAGATTAATTTGTTTCTCAATGGCTGTGTCATTAAGAAGTTTAAAGGAAAGTTTAAAGTTTCATCTGTTGAAAGATTTTTCTGTTTATTCACTTATCTGTACTCTTTTAGTTCTTTCTTTGTTTGTGCTTTTTAGTGTGAATCCACACCAGCCTTTCAGATTCAAATCAAAGTCTGCTTGGTGTGGCGTGTTGCGAAAGAGTAAACTGATTGTTATTCAAATTAAACAAGCAAGCTCAGTCCACCTGCAGTTGAAAGTTCACTTCAGGAGATCAAATACCAGAAGCTGACTACAAAGCAAAGTGCTTTAGTTGGTTCAGCACACAGCATTGTGGGTAAACACAACCAAACCATTTGTGCATATGGGAGGAACTGCCAGCAATTAGACAAGGAAGAATTCAGTAGAATTTTTGATAAAAATTTGATCAAACCAAGTCAGATAGATTCCCATGTGGCTCCCTATTTGTTTGACTATTTGTAAACTCCACAAATAAAGGCCACCATTTAAATCTCCCCCCAGCTGAGGATCGAACCAGTGTGTGGCCACAGTGCTAACTACTACCGCTATGCCACTGTGCAGCCCATAAAGAAACATCTTTTACATCATTTATACCTGTAAGAAAGACAGCTAAAAAGATGTAACAAAATGTAATGATGCATATTAGGGGAATTTGGGACTTTTTGATGCTTTATTTCCATGGGTCACTGATTCTGAACATAGTCCCTATTTTTCTCTATTAAAAGTCAACATAACCAGTAAGAATCTGATAGAGTAAAAGATCTGCAGAACATCAACCGTGAGGTAAACCATAGTGTAGGATCTTACATAAAGCTGCAGAAACACACTTGCATACACTGTTTTGCATCATAAGGATACTCACCTACAGCTCCTATCTGATGTGTTTCATTTCAATTGACAATTATCTGCCATTTAAATAGCAACAATGAAGGTGTGCATAGTGGCCGCTGGAATAATGGAAACCATGTGGGTCTTACAACGCCTTTAGCATGTGACACCATGTTAAACTGAAGAACAAGACCTACCACTGAGACTAAATAAATACAAAGTTCATGAAATACCAGCTGCCTAAAAACTCCAGTTTTAGTAAGGTGAGATATACACTGAAACAAATTCTTTCCTCCATTAAGTTCTATCAGCTCATTTCTGTCGTAAAGGTTTGAGAAAAGGCAAACATTTTATCTCAAAATCTTGTTTTTTATTTCTTTTATCAATAATACGGCACAGTTTTCATCTCTTCTGTTCAGGAAATTTGAAAATGTCCAAGGTCACGTTCCACGTTGAAGAACTTAAAATCTGTTTTCGGCTTCATTAGTTGCTGGTTCAGGGCAGCGCTGTGGCCTACATGCCCTCAAGCTGAGCAGCTTTCTTGCCAGCAGCAGATGTTCGCATGCAGATGAACATGGTCTGACTGGATCTGGATTGCATCCTATCTTAAAAACCATCATGTTCATGATTGTTTTACAGCTTGTACAAGTTGGCAAGACTGAATCTATAGGTCAGCATGTAAAATCTCTTTATTTCCTGAGGATGATGCACTTCAGACACGTAACCTTGCAGTGTTAATGTTCCTGCTTCTACAATCAGTACCATTTCCCCAGACCACGTCATGATGAGGTCTCAGCAGATAAGGTCAGAAAAATCACTTTGTTTACTTTGTCCTCGTATGAGCATGAAGCAGTCCAGCGCAGATTGCATCATATCAACCTGATTTATGTCATAAGAACAAATTTCTGGCAGCATCTTCTCAAATCAAAAGTAAAAGAAATTATTGCTTGAGCCCATGTACATCCTTTAATTTGGACAGCATTGATGGTATAAAGGTCAAAGTAACAGTTCACAGTAAAAACAGGATGATGTCTAACAGCTGTTCCCCAAGAATACACAGCAACTACAGCATCTATAAGCTTGTATTTATAGATTTATGTGTGTAGGTGTGTGTGTGCTTGTATATAAAAAAGAGAAAGAAAATGTGTGATTGGATGGGTAAAAGCACGATTACATGTGTGATGAAGATTGTCAATCAAAACTGTAATTTTCCATTTCTTGAACTACAAGGATTTTATACACAGACACGCTTAAATGCCAAAGAAATATCTGTGAAATATTTATTTAAAATTTATTGCCAAAATAATTACCCAATCATCATAAACAAGAGTCTGCAAGACATGTTTGGTCAAAGCAGCAAAGAGTCACATCTTTTAATTCATCCACATGCAAACAAACATATACACCACAATAGGGTGAGTGGTATACTGCTGAGGCAGACACACTGTGTCAAACAGCTTTGTGTAGACTACAGATCACATTACATTACAGATTGCATCATGCAGCTGCCCAGCTGGAGAAACCCCGTCTAAGTAAAGGCGGTCTGCCTAGAACAGCACAGATGTAAATCACATCTCTCTTTCTCTCTCTGTCTCTTTCTCGTTCTCTCTCTCTTTCTCCTTCTCACTCTGTCGTCTCTGTGTGTGGTTTAGACGAAAACAGCAACACACAGTATCCCCAGGAACAGAACACCCTTGACTCTCCATCCACTTGTAATATTTTCAGCCATAAATGGAGTTCCACTCTATCAAGTTGAAGGATGTTCACAAGTCTATTTTTTCAAGTCCAAGTCGAGTCTCGAGTCCCTTTTATTTGTCATGAGCAAACTACAATGCACCTTCTACCGTCTGGTCTGCATGTGACATAGCCCTGATAGGTAGCTGTAAGTTTAATTGATCAGGGGGGTATTTCTTACCTATGATAGACTGAAGTTGGTGGTATTCTAAAAATGTGGTGGTACTGATTTCATATTGTAAAGAAATTACATCAAATGGCAGAAAGTTTCCATTTTCTATTATATGTTCTAAGTGATGTACTCCTTTATTTTTCCACTGAGGGAAGTTTATCATCTTTCTGTTTTGTAGGATGTCAGGATTGTTCCAGATGGGTGTGAGCTTACTTGGAATAAGTGACTTGGTTACTTTCAGGAATTCCCACCAAGCCATTAGAGAGAAGCTGGTGTTAATGCTTTTGAAACTCTTATATGATTTGACAGTTGAGCTGATGAATGGTAAATCAGAGATGACTAAATCCTCACACAATGCTTGCTCTACATCTAGCCTTGGCTCGTCTAGAGAACACGGTTTGAGCCACTTGGAGATGCATTGCAGTCTATCACATAAGAAATATTGATTAAAATTAGGCAGGTCCAACCCACCTCTGTATCTGGTCTGTTGTAAAGTTTTTAGACAAATGCAGGATGACTTGTTTTTTCAGAAAAATTTGGATATGTGGGAGTCTAATGATTTAAACCAAGTGGAAGTTGGTTTGGTGGGGATCATTGAAAAGAGATACATTTTTAGCATGAATTCATTTGATTTCTTTGTTGTGTCTTATGGCAGCTCCCAGGGGTTTGATAAAAATGACAAATAGTGATGGAGAAAGTGGGCAGCCGTGTCTGGTGCCTCTGTAAGCAGAAGCTTGGAGAAGTTTAATAATTGGTCTTTACACATGCATTTAGGTTGCTATATAATATTTTTATCCAGTCAATAAATAATGACCCAAATCCAAATTTATTTTAAGTTGCAAATAAGAATTTCCAATTTTCTGTCAAATGCTTTTTCTGCATCTAAAGAAATAACTGTGGACTCCAGATTATGTAGGGTTGAATAATCTATTATGTTAATCAATCTGCGCTTGTTAGTATAGGAACATCTGCCTTTTATAAAGCTTGTTTGATCAGGGTGAATACTGAAAGGAATTATTTTTTCTATCCTTCCAGCTAGAGCTTTGCTGATTATTTTAATATCTACATTTATTAATGAAATTGGACAATAACTGGATGGGAGTCTTTTCCTGCTTTTAATAGTACTGTAACATTAGCTAAGTTCATATTGGATGGTATTCTTTGTTTTTCCTTTATTTCTAAAACTATGTTGTAAAAAGTGGGAGCCAGTGTTCTGATGAAATTGGATGTTCTCAATTTTTACACCACTGAAGTTGAAGTTTACCATCTATATATTATCAGTCCCTTGCATGGTTGTAAATATGGGGGGGGTTAGGGATTTCTAAAAAGAATCAACTTTCAGGTCATGTTTATTTTTTTTCCCCAAAATGTTACTGGTTCTTCTGAAATAAATAGAAGTATTTGTCAGTGCTGTGTTGTCATGTAAAACATCACATTTTTTTAACAATGCAGCTGATTTGTTAGGTTTCTTTCACTGTGATTGACAGTAGCAAACAGTGGCCACTTCATTTGCAAATAATATGTATGAACATGTACATAACATTCTAAGCTGCAATGCAAGCTGAAATATAAAGTGCATGTGTAATTTCAGTGTGGACTTTTTATGCTCAAAAGTGATGGCTGCAGGTGTGCTCGCTGGACTGACATGGTTTGTTTGAGTGAGCATACATCTGTGTTTGTATGACGGAGGATGGAGAGGAATAGATGTCAACTCGGTCATTATGAAGAAAGGGCAGCACCAAATGTGGCAATAAATCAGATTTGACCAGTAATTCTACACATGCAGTTTTCATGTCCCTTCGGCCAGTGAAATTTCATTTCTAGTTCAGTCATGGTCCTGACCAAAAATAATAGCCTGGAGGTATTTCCAATATGACTGTTCAGTGTGGTCCCCTGCCTAAAAGGGCTTTAGTGAAAATGCAAACAGTGTATAAACACCTCTTAATAATATATTTCAGTGTCTCGTGTTGAGCTGCAGGTTTAGCTTAATGCTAATACTGTACTGTAAAACATACATTTACTATGTTTTCCCAAAGATAAACAGATGATTGACACATTTTGTTTTTGTATTTACGTGTGTAACAACAATTGTATCAGTACAATTCACTCACAAATAGACAAGTGCAGATTTGCACACTTTTACAGCTGTTCAAGTTAATTTGGGTTTCAGCTTTCCATGAATACACAGTGCAGGCAGGGGTCCGGTTCAGTCTCTCAGGACAGGAGGCAGCATCAGCCAAAAGCAACATGCTGACTGAGTGCTTGTGGGTGTGCATGTGTGTGAATGAGTAACATGTGCCTCTGTGTATTTCAATATTTAGTATTAAGTTTTATAAAGATGATCATGCACATGAGGCCATGTTTTTTGGGGTGTTTTATTTTGCACTTATCAAAAGGATAGCAGCTTCCCAAACATCAACAAACCCCATGTGTCTGTGGAATCATCACTGTCTTTCTTCTTATTCCACATTTCCTGCATTTTCACATTCTTCTCATGCAGATGATGATGGAGGAAGGAATGAAGCATCATTATAACAATATTATAACACCATGCTTGTAAGAGGCACCAGTACTACATGAAGGTTAACACAACTAAAGTCTTTAATATGAATGTTGCAATGCCACCATGTGAATTTCACCCAAGGGTTTTTAATTCACTATATGTTCAATAATAATAATAAAAGAAAAACTCAAGTGTTTTGCAATGAAACAAGAAGAGAGGGGACTTGCTGTATCTAAAATATAGATATGGTGTTGGGACCAGTGGACATTCCTTTGCTCTAGTTTTCAGTAGTTATGTGCTATTACTTAATCGCTTTTCCTGCACCTCTCTGATTAAGCTATTCCTTGTCATAACTTATCATATAATAACACTTGATCAGGAGCTTTTTTCTTTGTTTTCAACATACATGGGATGCTGATAGTTATTTTCTGATGTAATACATGTATTTGTCAAATGGTAAACTGTGGAGGATTTCTCTCAGTGAAATGAAGGTAAAGTTTGCAGGAGTTAAAATATTGTATCTTAGCATTTTACCAAGTCATCATAATTCCTTAACCAACAATAATGCTTCCATGTTGCTTAAGCTGTGTGCAGAAAAACAATTATTTATTCTCTTACATAGATTTGAATGAACAAATAATGAAGGAAGCTGTTTTCTACTATATGGGTGAGGTTGCCACTCACTGAAAAATAAGTATATATACAGACATTGTATTTACCTGTAAGTTCGCCAAATATATTTTTTGTAAAAAATATAGTCTTTCTGTGTGGAGTTTGCATGTTCTCCCCGTGTATGTGTGGGTTCTCTCCAGGTACTCCGGCTTCGTCCCACCCACAAGACATGCATGTTAGGTTAATTGATCACCTTATCACACGTAAGCCATCTGCTAAATGGCTATATAGAATTTTATCAAAAAGTTATGGACTAAACTGTAAAAAAGAAAAAGTTGAGTGAACTTAACATTTCAAGGTTACAAACGTTGATAAAATTTTAAGTTGAACAGCTAAACTAAATATTTTAAGTTTTGCTTTTGAGTTGCGCAACTAAATTAGGATCTAAATTAGGATTTTTTGCAACTCAATTGTAAGTTCCACTAAATTATAATTTTATATTGTAATAACTTTTCATCTTTACTTCTGGTAACTGTTCCACAAGTTGTACTAATTTAAAAATCTTCATGGTTATAACTTTTAATCCTTTCTTGCTTCAACTCTTTCATAACTTATAATTATGTATCATTTTACACTGTAATAACTCAAATTCTTTCAAAAAAATCCACTCGAATTTGATTAAGTTAGTATAGCAGAATAATTTAAGAGTAATTTAAAATTGCACACTGCTAATGTAACTCAGCTTCATAATTTAATTTCAATAACTTCTAATCAAATGCATAAATTATTACAGATGCAACATACATCCTCAAAACCTTAGTTTTATTTATACTAGCAGCATTGAATCAAATAAAAAGGCAAATGAAAAACAGCTTGTGCTTTTATCAATATAAGAAAAATTAAAGACAACTTGTGCTCATAAAAAAAGAACAGTTGGAAAGTCCTATGCAGTCTCGAAAGATGTGATTTCAAAGCACTGATGGTTCTGAAAGTGCAGCAGTCCCTGTGTTTGCAAAGCCATGTTGAACCTCTGTGATGTGGCCGATAATGTTTCAGTTGAACAGCTTCCATGGCGTTGGTAAACTTGAACTGCATTCATTTCAATCTGATGACAAAGATGACAATTTGCTGGCAATTAGTAACGCTGTCAGTAGAAATGTTATACATTACACATTACATTTTATAAATTAAATGACAATGCAAAGACTAGACTAGACCCTTGAACTACAAAAAAAAACCAAAAAAAAAACCCCACATATTCAACGTTTTTATTTTTAATAAATTTTGCTGCAGTAAATATTAATTACAAATAACATATATTATTTAAGGTTATCAACCTATATCTATACCTAAACCCAACACCTACATCAGTTTAGGTTAAGAAAGTCAGCAGTCAGTATAAAACATGGCAGTCAATTAAATGTATTTTAATGTTTTTAAACAGAAGGACAATATATCCAAGCCTGGGAGCCCACAGTTGGTCATCGTACAAATATTTAACCCTTTGTTTAATCAAAAGCAATGTAGTAAATTCGAGGTAGGCCTATATTTTGACCAACACAATATTTTAAATAGGTAGGCCTTTCCTACCATTACACTATAATAATTTTATCAACTCTGACATGACTTACATCTTATTTCAATATGTAAATGGTAGCAGCATGAAGTGTTTTATTGAACTCGGCATGATGTAAATGTTACTGCAAAAAAGTGTTACACAAACTGCTCCATGTTGTCCTGATACTTAGTACATGAAACATCAGCTAATGTGTTAGCATTAAAACCCTAATGGCTACTCCTTTAGCTGCAGCTAGTAGGCGAGCATGAATGAACTGAATACTAACCAGTAGAAGCTAGCATGTCTTGTCCTGTTTGAACAGTATCAGCCCAGATAAGCTAGCGGCTAACTCATGCTGCAGTTCTGCTAAGTGAAAAGCTGTTTGTGTTTAAATGTTGAAAATGTGTAGGTTGCCTCCTCCGTAAATCTACAACATACTACACAACACTAGTCAACAATTCCCATAGCATTTAAACTTAATTTAAACAAAAACTTACCTACAGGTGAGACTTCAAGTGAAAATTGCAAACTCAAAAAGTTGGTTTTCCCGCATTTTACAACAAAGAAATTAAAGTTAACAGAACTGTTGTCCCTTGTATTGAACTCCAACTTAAAGTTATCATTTTTAACGACTCATCTAATTGTTTTGGAGCAAACAACTTGCTTGTTTGGTTGTGATTACTAACATTATTGCTTTAAATGCCATTAATACATATTTTTAAGTTTAACCTACTTAAATGACTGTTTCAGGCCAACCAATACAAGTTGGATTTTTTTGTAGTGTAGATATAAAAAGTAAAATAAGATACTTATAAGAAAAAGTTACACTACATGTGTGTAGAAGTAAAATATTTAATGTGACAAAGACATAATTCTGTCTTTTAATAACAACACTGTAACGTAATGGAAGATAATAGATGGGCCTAAGATTATCTTGGATCTTGTGATTTCATAAAATATTTCATTACTTGTTGTAACGTAGTTTTTATTGAGATACTATTTTTTTCCTTAATAGATTTATTGATTGACTAAGTGAAGCAACCAAAAATTGAATGATACCACTTGTTTTATCCAGCAACAACAGAACACATCATGTTCACAATTGTGTTTTGTTTGGAGTGATGTTTAATTTGTTGTTTAATTGTAAACCGGCCAAAAACCGCGGTTGTTCTACGTTCTTCTGACTTGAAGCCAGAGATTGGTACCTGTCAATCAAAAGAACACGCCCCTAAATTTGCCGAACTTCGAGATTAAATTACTTTAAAAAGAGCGAATTAGAACAAAAATTCACTCCCCCACAGTTGTCATGAAGGTAAACCTGACCTATAAACCGAAAATGGATTTTTGAACCAGGCTGTAAACATGTTTATTCCTGCAGTGAAGTTGGCCTTTTTAACATGGGAGTCTATGGAGATTTGCTCTGTTTTGCAGCCCCTAACAGATGAAGGGGGAACTGCAGTTTTATGCACTTCCACATAGGCTTCACTTTTTACCACAGGAGGTTGCCGCTTGGTCTTGACCCATTCTGTGTGTTATTCCCTTAACTGTTATGAGTAATTTTTTATATATCTGCTCAGAAACACTTCTTACAATACAATTAAAAATGGGGATGAGCTTAAAATTCATCTGAACGTGTCACCAAATAAACACTGACAATGTGGCAACCTAGTTGCACAAAGATGACCCACTGCAATGGTTAGTGCTTTCATGTCACAGCAGGGAGAGTCCTGCTTTGAACCTATTGGGGTCTTTCTGTGCGCAATCTTTTATGTTTTAAGTTTTTTGCAGCTCCTTGACTTTAATCTCACAAACCATAAACATGAAGTTAAATGGTGAGGTCAGCTTTACTGGAGAAGCATTTTTTTATAGATTGTTTTCTGCTTTCTGATCTAATCCTGAGCAGGATAAGGTACAAAGGATAAATGGATGACTGCTTTCTGTCACATGAAAACTGACCTGCATTTTTATCCAAAAGACTTTTGGATAAAAATGCAGGTCATTTTTAAGACACAGCCCTTAACTAAACTTAACCCAAACTGATGGCATATTAATTAAACTCAATTTGGCTTTATTTTTATAGCACCACTTCACAACCTTGTCATCTTAGGACACGTTACAGACACGTTAAGTCAAGCTGATTAACAATAAACAGCCTAGTCAAAGAAAAGCAACTGATTGCATTGAGACATTAGCACAGAGACATGCTTTAAGAGGAAGTTAATACTTCTTTTGCCAATCCATAATCATACATACAAAGGAATCACGAGTGTTAAACATTACATTACCTTTATATGATACATAGGCTGTGTGGATCAGCCACCCCACACTGACTCTGTGTTAAAGATATATTTCCAGGAGAGCCCATGTGGAAGGTGCTCAAACATTTCAATGTATGCACTGATCATGAGGCCAAAAGTAAATAGCCTAATCTACATTTTTTCCATCAAACTTTTATTTACTGTACAAGATGAAGTCAAACTTCCAAATTAAAAGCACAAAATGACAGTCACAGGAAAAAGGCCCAACAACCAAGACAATTCAGAGTTGATCATAGACTTTGTGTGAAAATTTCAAAAATATAACCTAGATTTCTCAGACATGAGACTGGAAAGTTTGCGGTGTAAGATAGCTCAATACTTAGCTTCTTCAGCATAAATGAGGATAGTTAAAAAACAAAAAACAGCCAACAAGAGAAAATGCAAAGGAAAAAAACATTATTATTGTCCTGTGAAGAGCAAAGCTTGATGCAATATTAAAGACCTCCCACCTCTCTGATGTCCTGGGTGTATAATAACTATCTAACCACCAGGAGAGAATGACATGTTGAATCACCAGGAGTTACTTTTTGCATATTATAGTGATGTTAATGATGTATGACAGCTGGAACTGAAGGAAAATTATAAGTCAGATGTGTTGGGGAGGCTAAAGTTGGAAAAAGAAAAAAAGAAAACTTGTGACACAGATCATTGAATTTGGGACAAAAACAGTCACACTAAGAGCTTGGTGGTTTCTTAACAATTAAAATGTCCTTTTTTTTTTTACTATGTAATGTCTCTGTGCCTCAACATCCATTATGTGTGAAAATAATTTTTGAAAAATCGTATCTGATGAAATAGGCTGAAATCAAAGTAAAATCGGATTTCTACCACGCCTCATTCCATTGTTAATATGTCCAGGCACTAACTAAAAATCATGGGAGAAAAAGTTATAAAAAGATGTTTTGAAACCTTTCACAATGTCCAGACATTGTTCCTCAACATGCTTAAAACGTCCACCCAGCTGAGGTGTCCTTGAGTACCACTGCTCAGTAAATCAACCTCTGGATAACAGTAGAGTCTGACAGATTGTGCAGACCCCAACTTGACCCACAGCTTGAGAAGAAAGGACAGCCTCCACCTTTTCAGATTTTCTCACAGTTATCCAGGAGGAACACCCTGGTGAGTATCTCTCTGCCAGACCTCTACATATGCAGGCCAGACAGCATCACACACACACACATAGATGCAAAGTCCAGGTTGTGGAAGCAGTAGCACCACACCCTGCAAGACACCCATCTTGTCAATGTATTAACCAGATTCATTTATACATATGGTTTTGTGCACAAATGCAGCCTGTGCAATGTGATTCTTTCAAACATGGCTTAAAGTATTTTCTGCAGGAAATACTTGTTCAGTTCATTTTTAAATGTTATCTTTTTTTTTTTTTTTTTTTTGTTACAGCAGCTGCTACCTGAGCTATAGACAACAGCAGCAGATCTTCAAACGTGGTTTCAAGAGGCTGCTCTGAGGTTAAAGACAGGCAGGGTGGGTAACTTTTTTTTTTTTTTTTTTTTTTTTTTTTTTTTTTACAATTTCAGATTTAAAAAGTTCAGTCAGCTAGTCATGATTTTTCCCACTAACAAAAACAAAAATCAAAAATCTTGTTCGAAAACGGATGTGATACCCGCAGCAGTGAGAAAGAGCACACCCATGACAGTATCAGGGATAAAAACAATAAATCCAATTAAAGGCCACAGCTAGAAAAACAGGTTTTATCAACAGAGCCAGCTGTGAGGCGAGCGCTGAGAGCAAGCAGTTAACAGTGAGGATAAGGATAGCTGCAGGAGATAGAACGGTTTAAAGTGTTTGACTTGGCCTGGTCGGCTCTGGCTGCTACTCGTAGCTGGCTGCTAAAACAGGGTTAAGAAAAGAAAGCTGGGAAGATAAACGCTTGTGAGAAAGAGAGACTGAGACAGAGATTGATGTTGACCAGAGGTGACATCAGAGATATATTCAGACCTCATGTCAGTAGCTTGTTGACATTATG
Organism: Telmatherina bonti; assembly: GCF_933228915.1. Taxonomy (NCBI): domain Eukaryota; kingdom Metazoa; phylum Chordata; class Actinopteri; order Atheriniformes; family Telmatherinidae; genus Telmatherina; species Telmatherina bonti. Next base: position 29,770,470 of record NC_136623.1, on the reverse strand, counting down.
TTGTTGTTTCTTTTTCTTTACTTTTTTTAAGGACTAATCTGAATGTAGTTTTACAAGCTCATATTTGAAAATACTCTGACTACTTGTGTGATTTATGATTCTTTATTGATCAATATCTAAGCAGCAATCACTCTGCATATCTCACTTCTTCAGTAAGAAAATGAAAATATTCAGCAACAAAGTACATTTTCAATTGATTTCTTGAAAAAGGATCTACACTTCACACTTGTAAGACTGCAAATAGACAGAGCTTGGAGTTGAATCCCATCCTCCTCTTGTGGGAACCAAACTTGCAGTTCTGTCTGGCAGCCAGCCTATAAAAACAGTCTGGATTGTGGATTACAAAGTTGTGTGAGAATTAAAAGACAAATCAGTGTCAGTGATGGACCACTACTGCTTAATTGTGGTTAATGTAATTTTGCCCTTACAACATCGTGATGACACGATGGCCGGTCATTTCAACAGTATTTCCACACTGAGAGTAAAATTTAAAGAGGATGGATAAAGGTGCAAGGATCTGTGGAAGGATGTTGATGTGTAGCACTTTGGTTCTCTGTGTATTAATGAGTTAGTGGCTAGAGCCTTTGGCAGCAACTTTGCTGTCATTTGTTTTAAAACATTTTTGTCATTTTTACAGTTTTTATTCCCATAAACTGAAATAAATGGCTTTGTATAATTGAAAATGTTCTCATTGTATAGAAATACAGTTGTATGTAAGGTTTCTTTAAACGCCAAACTAGTCATGAACACTGTAAAGGAGTAGAAAGTGAGTCAGTACTTTCCTGTGGAAGAAAAGAAAAGCAATGGCTCCAACATTAGACACTTTAACCTTTTGACCTCTTAATCTTCCCCTCAGCTTTAACTCTTCATCATCTCCTTTCCAACCCTTATTACTCCCGACCCCCTGCCTACTCACAATCCTCAGACTTGATATAGTTGGCCTCATTTATTGGACACTGGATCCATATTACTACTTGACTTTACTTGTTAGCGAGTTACAGATGCTTCAGGGCAGATGACGGACTGCTTTGTCCGACAGTTTTCTGCCCTGAACAGATTTCACACTTAATGAAAATAAAAACATAGATACACTAAAGACTAATCAATGGGTTAAAAATCTGTTATTTTCAAGACAAAGTTCTGATGTAGTCCATTTATTGGTGTTATTCATTAGTATGATTACCTCTGTTACAAAGTCTGCTGTGTTGCATATTTATACAGAAGCCCTGAATGGACAAAAAAACATTGGATCTATGAAGACAGTTTTATTCTTATGTACACATTTCAATTCATCAATAGGCAAAAAATATTTAATTAAAAGAATTAAATATGTGATGTCGCTGTATTTCAGGAGGCAGAGTGGTCATTTTTTAATAAGAAGATCAATGGTCCAATATCCCAGATACTCATGTCAGTTTCCTTGGAAAAAACACTTAATTTAGCATTTCCCGAAATATGTTCCTTATTTTTCTTTGAGTAAAAGCATCTGCTAAATGAATCTTATGTGATATATTTGGTTTGTTGCAGTCTGTGTTTTTAGCTAGATCTCTTAAATCCAAGGAAGTACTTTTTTCAGTCAGTCACAGTCAATGTCTTTTCAGCATAAGACCCGGGAGTGCTTTTCTTTTGGAAAAGTGAAGAGAAATTCTGATGGAGGAGGTAAGCCAACAGCTACTCGCAACAGGGCCATAAAAGAGTCCATGTAAAACAAGTCAAACAAGACGTTTTGGAGTGGTTGGAGTGAACAGTATATTGCAAGTTTTTACACCGTGTCACTTTTGTGTTAGACAAAAACATGAAGAAAAAACGAGTCACAGATTAAGTTTTTCCCCTATAAAACCTCTTTATAGGCAATTAAAATGATACAGTTGAGAATATTTTTTATACTAATAGTGTTTCTTATAGTGTTTCTGACTTTTAAACATCAAGCTAGCTGCTGAGAAAACAAAGAGTTTACTTAGTGTTTCTGTGAATGTTCTTTAGAGGTATTAAACTATCTTTATCAGGGAGGTTCAGCAGTCAACATGTCTCTTGTACTTTGTTGATTCAAAGAACTGATACACTGAACAAGGCGTATGTAAAGCACAGAGAGAGAAAAAAAAAAAAAAAGATCTGAGATGCAACGAAAGAGCCTGACAAATGGCGCTGTCTTTTTTTCTTTTTTAGACAAACCAAAATAATCCAAACCTCAAGTCTTCCTGCAAGTAACCTGACACAGCATGATGACATTTGAAGTGAACTGACTCCACCTTGTCACAGTCAAATCAATTACCCTCTTTTTGATACCATAGACCACATTTACAAAACTGAAATATCTATTTGACCTCTATAAGAGAGCTTAACTAAAGTATGGAAAAATGTGGTTTTCCATAAAGTCTAATTTAACATGAGATTGAGCAGAAAGTGATGGAGCAACAAGATAAAAAAAAGAAGAAGAAGTAGCATAAAGATGTAAATGAGGAGTGGTAAGGAGCAGAGACACAACACTGCAACAGTATTTTGAGAGAGAAGCCTTGCAATGATTCCCATGGTTATACCAATGAAACTAATAGCCATGTTAGCCAGAGAGAGAGACTAAATACGAATGGGAAAAGAAGTTAGATTATTTTTAACCTTGATTATTTTTTAGACCATAAGCCTAAAGTTCCAAAAAGGAGAAATTAAAGGGTTTTTTTCCCCCTAGGTTGATAGTACCATCTACATTTACTATGGTGATTTTTTTTTTATATTTTAAACCCAGTAGAAAGCTACTACCCATGTGGAGGGCTTAGGTTTGATTTGAACATTGACAAAGACATAAGTTGCCCACTAAAGGCCAATTAAGAAAAAAGTGTGTTGTTCTGCAAATAACTGATGTCATTCATTCATTGATTTTTAAACATATAGTTCAATTAAGTGTCGCAGGAAAACCGGAGCTTTCTTCCAGTAATCACTGGGTGAAAGGCAGATCTCCAGTCCATCCAGATTATGATAGATGTTTAGTTGCAATATCATGTTATTAAGCGGATAATACAAATGTTAAATTCAGGAACTGCAATCTCCATTATTTAAATGCATTAGCTTAGTGACACCTTAAAGAAAAATCTGAGCATTGAAAGACATATTTGCAAACGCAGTGATGCACTGTTACTTAGCACATCAATCCTCAGAGTTGTTATCATTTTAAACAAAGGAAAATGTAAATGTGATCCATTTTGACTCATAGCACTTGCAAAGAATTTATGGTGATAAAGCATGTGCACATTTTTAAATAATCATTATCATTATAATTTTTATTGAAAATATTTTAAGGTTGTAAAATATTATGTGAAGATCATGTAAACACTTTAGTTTGACATATTATGACTTTGATAAAAATTTTAACAGTATAATTTTGTGCTTTGGATTCCTCAATTAATGTTCCGTAAAAGAACATTTCTTACTTGATTGTTGCCAAATAAATGTTACATACGTTTAGATGATCATTCTTCAAGTTTGTATGGCGCAATAATAAAATGCAACTTTTGCAGCTAAAAAGCAGGTAGCCTTCTCGGTTCTGTCACGAGACTCCACAACCTGTTGCTTTACAGACTCTATCCTTTCTGTGCTTTGTCACTGCTAAAGAAACTATTTAATAAAGCAGTTTTTGTTTTTCTGTGTTTTTTTTTTTTTTTTTTAAATAAATTCTGTCCTTCAAGGAAGGCACATTTTAATGAAAAGTGGTGGTATTAGCTAGCTATATGCCAGAGATGCTAGCAGCATGGCCAGCATGGCAAGCTAGTTCAAAGCTAATGGTACTGTGTAAGACATAGGGTCCCTACAATATAATGGTAACTGGGTGAGTACAACACAGTTCTCAGGCTTTTCACATACTGTATTTCCAGCTATTGTTTCTACCATGTAGCCAATACACTTTAAATCTGTTCCACACAGTCTTTAGCAACACCAAGCAGCTTGTGAGATAAGTAGCTAAATGCACAAAAGAGCAGTATGGCTTACAAATTTCACTCATAAACCTTCTTCGGAAAGATTTAATTAATTTATTTAGACTTGTAGTCTAAATTTGTGTTTAAATTATTTGTATGCACCAGTGTCTGTGGGATATATTTACATTTCTTAAAAATCTTAGCAAAATGCCAGTAAGGACCATGTTACAATAAATGACCTTATGTTTCATAACCAACCTAGATAACTGAAAGTTTTATTATATAAAGAATAAATATTTTTCTTTTATGACTCAGCTCTTCTGATTTTCTTCATGTCAATACAGAGTAGATATGTCAGTCCTCCTTACATTAACAGTGTTAGTGTATATTACTTCCATTATATTCCTGCCAGATATGACCTACTTTTTCCAGTCATATTACTCTGTTGATCTGAGGGGTTGCCTGTATTGAGTTAACAAGGCTGAGAGATTGGTTTATATGGGGGCGCCTAGCCTGCCTTCTGTATTGCTGTCAGGCCTGGCTTGCATATCCCACTAATGATTGTAAAAGAGACAGGCTAAGAAGGATGAAAAGGAGTAGGGGGGCAGTTTGTGTCAGTAAAAGAGATTAATAATACAGTAACAGTTATAATGAGGTGGTCAGAAATGAAGGTAAAGTAAGGGTGTAATTGTGGAAGAGAAAACAGTTCATAAAGAAGTTTGAAGATGAAAGCAGGGCAGTTAAATGAGACATGAAAAGTTGGTAGAGTGCATAATTAGTTATGTAAATTATTAATCACCCTAAACAGCACCAGACCTTAAAGTAGAACTATTATGTGTATTTCAGGCTAATTTATTATTATTTCTGAGATCAGAAGGGCTGGGATTTATCGAGTTATTGTCACAAATCGCTTTATTTACTTCAGACCGACCCTCTCCGCTGACTGTCAGATCAGCCTGTGGGCAAAACGAGTGGATTGAGACTCTTCCGCTTTAAGCCCCGCCTCCTGCCACTACACTACATCCGGAGCGCGCACGCAACTGCTCTCGCCGTCATTGTAACGTCTCATAAACAGAAGGATTAGGCTAATATGAACTCAATAAAAAAACAAAATACAATGTCAACACATAGCATACAGCCCTACATGTTGGAACCTGAATCAGACCCTGAAAATGAAGTGGAAAACAGCAACCCACAGCAACGAATGCAGCAGGATGTCTCTTTGGTAAACTCACCAGCCATCATTGGAAATAACTTTATCCGACGTTTTCCACCCGCCTGATCTATTTATACATGCCCTTGTTAACCAGTAGAAGGCAACCAATCACCAAACCTTATCCCCCGGGACGTCACAAGGATTTCCAAGTAGGAAAAACTCTCTAAAACAACGCGTTTTTTGTCACCATGGAAACCAAACGGAGAGAGTGCTGGAAGTCAAACTCAAACTCAAACATGCATTTAGGTGATTAAAAAACAGATGTCTGATGAGGATTCAACACTGTAACACTGTAGAAAGCTCAAAAAAACTTGAAATACCATAATAGCACCCCTTTAAACATGCCCTTAAAAATGTAGATATTTCAACTTTTCACCAGTGCATAGTTAACCAAGAGCATGCCAAATTAGAAAGTCTTGTCATAATTGTATGCTTCATGTCAAGATATTATGACATCACATAAGACAACACTTGTAGTCCTTTTCATTTCTTTCCCCCAAGTTCTTTCATTTTTTTAAAGATTTGTTGAAGAAGAGATAAAGTACCAGATGCCACATAAAATGTTGGGTAAAAAAGAAAGTTGTGTTAAGCAGACTGATCACAAAGGTTGGGCTACACGCTAAAAGAAGAGTAATAAATGTGATTTAAGAGAGGAATGGGAAAATGGTGTAAATTCAAAACAGCAATGCTTATGGGAGCTTGGGAGCAAGAGTAAAGGAAAAACAGAAACCATATGTACTCATTTTTGTTCACCATTTTATTAGAAAAAAAAACAATCAGACATATTAGGATGGTATAAGAGAATGTTTTTTATTTTAGTGAAGTGGTGTTGGTCTTCGTATTCTCTAAAGTGATCTGAAAGAAGGCAAAAAACACACATGGTGTCACTGAGTTTTTCTGGCAAAACAAAACATGCCATAATGAATATAAAATAATAGAAACAATGTATTATGTATAAATTTGATAAACTTTTTTTCTTGCTTACTTTCATAATTTACAAAACCAGAGGCTCATCACTGCACTGGTGTCTACAAGAGGCAAGAGTATATAGAATATGTTGAGTCACAAGTTGTAAAGGTCTCATTGGCCCAATAATAAAAAGTTGACTCTGTTCTGATTAGTCAGACCATCTTTTAACAAGGCAACATAGGCCACACAAGGTACATTGTATTCATTTACTGTGTTGCCACACATAATAAAGCTAACTTTAAGATAAATTTAGCATATTATACCAAATACAGAAATTCCAATAACCAAAAGCACAATGAGTGAAGGTATTCAATCATTTGCTTGTGACTTTGGCAAAGAGCACAGGAGTCAAGTACCATGCAAAGAGACCAATTATGAGGCGTAAATAAAACTGGGTCATATATAAATGAAGAAAGTTGATACATTGTGTTTGCTTTTTTAAGTCAGCGAGTATTGACCATGTTCATTCATTGGAATCAGAAGCAGCTGATCATTCATGTAAACAGTCATGTGAGTAACATGTTTCCATTTGCACTAATGTGCTTGAATTCTTTTAAAAGAAAAACAAAAAGATATTAAACACACCACAAGCAAGTAAATAAACTTTCTGGATAAACTAAAGATAAACATGAGAAAAATGTTGTGGAAAGAACTTTATGTAAAATGCGACTGAAAAGAAAATGGCTTCAGAACATCTCCTGGAATTTCAACATTTTCCTCCATTATGGTGTAATTAGCTATATTTATTCTAACTTATCAGTGAGTTGTGTGAGTTTTCGGTGGTTCTGTTGATAACAATTCAATAGATATTTGATGTCAAAGATCAATAATTCTGTCCGGATATGTTTCACTTATCAATTTCTCCTGATCAGATATCACTTCTGGCTCCAAAAATATTAAATTACCAACTTAATCTTACAAAAGTCTATTTCAAAGACCATTTTGTATCATGGTGGTAACATCCACTTCTTATATACAGATACAAAGAAAGACCTGGTGCAGTGGTGTTTTCTCCCAAGTATTGCTCGCACTGTATGTATTTGTCCTTTACATGTTTGTTACCATGAGGAAAGACGAAAGAAGATAAAACACTGAGATGTACTGAATAACAAAAGGCAACATGAAAGTGCAACAACGTGCATCAATTTGCTCTTTATTTATTTTTAAATATCAATTTCTGGTTGTCCATCTGCATTCTGACTGATGTAAATAAAAATCTAATCAGGAATATCAGCACACAAAATGTTTGCAAAGTTCTGGCAGTGAAGATTGGTTTGTCATGGCAACATGAGCTGAATCAGTGCTAAATCTATTTGATTTATCAATTGTCCAGGTTAGATTTTTTTATTGGAAAAAAGAACATAACAATGTGTCTTTTAATACAAGTAATTATATATTTTTTCTGATGTATGTAGGTGTCACATTTTTAGTCCTCAGGACCAGTGCGGTCCAGTTAAATACTATCAATGACTGTGGCAAAGTTCTCAATTTCCCACTTCTCACATTTTGCTTTAGTTCTGCTTGCCTGATAAATGTTCATATTACACATATATTTACCAACTTAGAGTTAATAACTTTACCAATGACAAGCGCTCACTTTTTGACCAGTAACCCACAGAAATATGTATTAACTTTTCATTAATATGTGAAGTGCACATGTTCCTAGTCATTCTTAAACACTTTGAATACATTTTCCCTCTGACTAAAAACAAATAACGGTTTAAGAGACCAAGTCCCACAAATAATGTATAAGGAAAGTGTTTACATGCCCATAATGTAAAGATAACATGTAAGAGCGTTGTCCTCAGAAATGTTTTCTTTTCACTGATCATTGCAAGGTTTTCAGTTAAAACACTCCATACATTTACATTGACCTGTTGCACTTCTGCTGTGGTGCTGTAAAGAACAGAGAGATCTGGTTGAACCTTTGAATGACCTGCTCAATGAGCTGACTCAGCCATGAACCGTTTGCCATCTTTACTGTGTCATTTCCGTGTCTTTGACACAGAAACCACTTCTAAGAGAGACACATGTGCCTCTTCTGATGACCCATCCGCATCTGAGGTCATAAAGTGCATGTGTACAACAATTTAACAAAGAACAGAAAAGACTTTACATCTATGTATCTTCTCATTTAACTTCTATATCGCACACATTTTGTCTCAGGTAAAAGGGCAATTATGAGGGAAAATAATCTTCACCTGATAACTAAGATCAAGTTTTTCAATGCCGATGCAGAAATCTAGCATGTGCACATAGTCTGGTGATAACATGAGCTTGTGCAAAACAAAGTTTAGACAGCACCGTAAAATTCCTTTTCACTGACTTGATGTATTACTACTCTGCCACTGCTGGAAGACGAGGTGAGGAAACTGATCCTTTAGGCTCCTGCTGGCACAACCTGGTGGCCCCGTCTTACAACTCATGACTAATTTCAGTTAAAGTTTGGCCAAAACTGTTGTAATGTCAAAGGAGCCACAAAGACAAAGAAGTAAGAATGAAATAAAAAAGAAGAAGAAAACAAATTCTATGGAAATAGAATAAAAATCAGTATGCAGTAAATATATTAAATATATTTAGGGATATCTAAAACTTACTTTGCGTCACTAATCAACCATTTAAAGCTTCCTTAAAAAATGTTTGTCCCTGATGCATAGTTTGCTCAGATACTTTATTAGAAATATTTGGTGTCATCTGCGAAGTAAGTCGGAAGATCCTTATCAATCACTCTTATCATGGAAATCTATTTTCAAGTCACAAACTGTGATGCTTTCATTCTCCACATCATTACTTATCTTGTTCACTAGATGAGCTGCACACATTGCACATAATGTTTTCTAATCCAGAACACTCTGGATGAGTTAAAGAACATGGGTGGGGGATGTACTGCAGTATAATGCAATTAAACACATCTGTTGGTGTGTGAGCATGTGAATTTGTAGCCTGTGTGTGTATGAATACTTGTCTATAACATGTTTACAGTGTATATGGTGATTTAGCATATGCTTGTGAAAAATCTATTTTGTGACAGTTTCAAAGAACTTTGCATCCCTTAAAAGAATAGAGTATCAATACCTTAAAGCTTTTTCTTTCTTTTTTTTTTGTTTTTTGTTTTTGTTCTTTTGGGTTTGGTTTTTTTTTTTTTTTTTTTTTGCTTTTTTTGTACTACATAGTCTGGTTGATCGGAATCAGCATGAAAAAAAGTTCAAAAGTTCAGCAAACAAAGATAAAACAGAAAAAGTACATGACCAGTTTTGTGCGAATGATGCGAGCAGAGAAAGTAGCTCAATGCTTCATATACAAATAAAATCTTCAGGAATTATTTATCCAGAAAAAGAATGTCTGTCTTGCTGTTAGATATATTTGCGGCAGGTCAAGTTACAAGTAACTTTTTCAGAGTTTAACCATATAACTTTAAGCATACACAGGCACAAGCATCTAGCAGCGAGCATCTCAAGCACAAATTAGACTATGTTTTATTAGATATTTAGATATAGCCATTAGATTAGTTAAAGCAATACTATAAAAGTGCCCAACCTTAAAACATTGTGCTTTTGTTTTCATGGTATTTATTTTAGGAGCCATTATTGCCCTACAGTGTGCCAGGGCTGAGAAACTGCACTAGCTTTGTGTCCCAGGCTAAAACATCACATAACAGTTGCATTTTGGCTTTGCAGCACTGTCTCACATGACAGAAAGTGAATATTATCACACTGGCCATTTTGGTTACATTTAATGGCTGATTCAGCAATGAAACGCACGATTACATTATCGATTGGAGTGATGAAAAGAGGCCTGTGACAAGCAGCTTGTGTCCACTCCGTCCTTTTTTTTTTCTGTACACAGCTATTTTTTTTAGATTAATAGTATTCTGTTACCCTTTAAGATCAATGTTAGCATAAAACGATTTTCCTAACCTGAGCTCACATTAGCACAAACCGCTAAATGAGCTCAGACTAGTACACATGATAAAGCATTGCTTGATAACTTCATTTTTAAAGACATAATTTCTTTACCACAGTTTGGTCACAGATAGTCGGTGCTACTCTTTTATGTACAATTGTATTGTATTTTATGTTCTGAACTGGTGCTCTTTGTTGAAATAGAGCACTGCAATAATAGCAATCCTTATTAAAGGTTTAGGTGCCTGAGTTTGTAAAGTTTTAGGGCATATGGTGTAAATAAGAAGAAATGTTGAACATGAACCCGAGTTAATGATACCAGTAAAATTACTAGAACAGAAGAGCTGACCTTACCCGTCTAATACACATCGGTATTATCATTACTTTAATTTTTTCATCTTCAGAACTTTATAAACTAGCTTCCAACCATTGAAATAATGGCTGGGAGAGGTTGTAAAGTTGGATCCATGATCAACATGATTGTGGCCATGTTCTTAGTCCCACTTCTGCCTCGGTTGTGATTCTGACTAAACCATCTAAATCGCTTCCTTCTCTGACCTTTAAGTGGTCACAGGCACTGTATTAATCTAAATTCTTCATGGTCTCAATGAAAAACTGCAAAAGAATTAAACCCAGATTTTGTTGGCACCTACCTTCTTGTTACCAGAATTCCTGTGGTTAAATATCTGCTGATGGATAAGCCATAACTGACCTCATTAACCCGTCATTCTTCTCATGTCCTGATACAGCCTGACCTCCCTTCGCCAGGCTGAACCATCAGAAATCCATGAGAGGGAATAATGGTCATGTAATTTATGGAAAAATATGAACTTTACAAATTTTAAACCTTAGTAAAAATTGGTCATATTTAAGAAAACCTAACAGTGGCCAATTTTGGGGAGAAAAAATAGCAGTATTTGGAGACGTAAAGCAGGTTTCCTGCTCAGTGGTTGAGTCTGTCATCCGAGTAATCAGTCAACAAGAATGAGACCTAAACACCCCGTTATCACGCTGATGGAGAGTTTCCTCATATTGCAAAGAAAATACTGAAGAATTAAGAATCTGAAATAGTTATTTTTCAGGCTCTGCAACTACAAAGTATCTTCAGCTCTGCTTTGTTAAAAGGTCACATGAGAATGATGAGTTGTGACTAAAAGCAGTCAGTCTGCATGGGGGTTCACAAGTAATCACTGAGAAGTAACAAATACTCAATACACACTTAGTAATAAATTAATGTGAGAAAAGCCAACCAGGACTTTATAATTACATGCAACGCATTCACACACAGGCCACAGTGGCACTGGTTGTAATTATGGCAGTGCTTTATGGAGCACTTTACAACGTTGTCCTCTTTAATAAAAGAGAAAAGGAGGAGCTACAACACAAACCTGGTCAATTCTTGTGACCATTTCATTTGATTTACCATTACCTTGTCCTTTACATGAACCTTTTCTTAAGTATCATTGGTATCTTTAGGATTTTTCACTGGAAATACTTCTTCAGCACAAGATTGGCATTGATCATTGATCCGGTAACAGATTGCTAATTATGGCGTGTGTGTGTGTTTTGATGTGTGCATGTGTGTTTACAGATGTTTTGGATCCAAATTTGGGGGATTTTAACCCTTCAGTCAGAAAATGTTGCAAATAAAGAGTGTGAAATTTTGTTGTGAAAGTTTGTTTTTTTCTTCCCAGGTTAGAGATTTGTGCCAAAAATAAAATTTTTATAAGCTGTCTCCCCACTTACTGCATGGGAGTGAAAAAAGATGCAAAAATGGAGAAAATCTCCGTCTCCAGTCATCTTACAGTCTATAAACACAGAATTAAACATCTTAGAAGTATACCTGCCCTCATTTTCAGTCACATAAAGCTGACTTGAACAAACTGTTTTTTTGTGGCGCTAATGCAGGGATTTTTTTTCAAGCCTGGTTCAGAAAAGCACACCAGAGCATGCACCCTGTCTGGGAGACATGTGGATGCCTGATGCTGTGAAATCTCTACAGTCTGTTTCTTGGTCATCAATACAACTGTGCTATGAACGCACCGGCACAAAATGCTCCCATCAGTCAGCACGTTCACATAAGATGCAAGGCTACTATAAAGACACACTGAAACTGTGGGAAATTTATGACACAACTCTCACTCTGTTTTTCATTTTCGACATTTGACAGAATGATTTGGTGTGATTTCAGTTACTGCAGTCTGGTACAGTTAACATTTATTTAACACACATTCAGTTTCCTTTCTAAATGAAAGCAAGACATTTCTTTGGTCTCCATTTGTTTCCATCCATCCATATTTTATTCCCGCTTATTGCTATTCATTGTCACAGGGGAGCTGAAGCCTATCCCAGCAGTTACCAGGCAAGAGGCAGGGTACAACCTCGACAGGTCGCCATTCACTCACACTCCCTCCTAAGGAAACTTTAGAGAAACCAGTCAACCTAACATGCATGTCTTTGACTTGTTGTCTTAAAATAAAATACCAAAGCTTAAAAATGTATCTAGCGTGGGAGTAAAATGCATTAACAAAAGAAAACTTTGTTACTTTTATCTTGACTATAATATAATGTATCATGAAAGCTTTCATTCTCAACAATGTAGACGATCACACATCTTAAAGATTAGATTTGTGTATGCAAACTGATTCAGTCTTGATTGTCAGAGAGTCTTCAATGACTTGCAGGTTTTGAAATGAAATTATCAAAAATCAACCTATTGAAAATAAAAGGTTCACATTCCCACTCGCAAATCATCGCATACAGATTGTGCCTTCCTTTCCAGAGACAGTTTTATACATTGCCTGACGCTGGCATTACTGTTCACAGGCTGTGTAGCAAAGCCACAAGCATCCGATAAACATTACATGGGCCACAGACAGAGTTGTGTTGAGGCACAGTGCAGGAAGTAGACATTGCCAGAGTGATGAAAGCCTCCAAAAGCTTCCAGAAGGATTCAACATTTGGAACCACTGAAATTCTTCCTGGAGATAATTACTGTGTGCCAACAAAAATAACCTTGTCATTGTAGTGCCAACCCACACATCCTTTGCACCCACACTAAATACAAGATGCACATTGGTCTTCTTCACCATCAAGAAGTGTATCAGCTAAGAGCCACTCGAGCAGTTCCTCCCACAAACTGCAGCTGATAACCACCCTGGGAGCGAAACACAGGCAGACACTGAAAACGCTGCCATCTCTCATCGTGTGAGACATAAGATAAGGAGCAGCCTCAGGTCTGTTCACATTTGTCAGTGTTTGTCACAAGTATGTGTAAGGAAACAACTGGCTACGATTGCCTGCAGAAATAACCAAATTAAACAAGTCTTTACTTTCCTCTGAGCATGAATTTCTAGTTGATCTGGGCCTTGCAGGTACAGTGAAGTACGTGTTAACAGAGGCAAATATACATGTATTCAATAAGCTGAAATAGACTTCATTGTTAAATAAAAGAAATTTAAAAAAAATATGCAGATATTAATGTAAAGAGGAAGAGAGCAGATTACACTCAGTCTAAAACTGCAAATATAACACTGTCAGCTGCTGCAAGATTTAGTTGATCACCATGGAAAAACAACAGGATGATATATTCTAGAGGTGGGCAGCTTTGATCCTTGAGGACTGCAGTCCTGCAAATGTTAGAAGTTTTCCTGATTCAAATCAATGGTTGATTAGCAGACTGGTGCACAGTTCGATGTCAAGCTCTAAAATTGATTTACTCCTCTGAATTTATTCAGTTGTTGAGCAAGTAGAATAAAACCAGTTACAATGGTATGTTTCATCTTTCTTAAGGAATACTTCTGTATGTACAGTATTTCCACAACTACTAAAAAGCCAACTGTGTAGAAAAAAAGGCCTGACTAGCTCATTCTTCCAGATTGAAAGACTAAGTCAGGGACTGCAGACTGAATTTGACTAGAGACTAGAGGTGGACAAAAAAAAACAAAAAAAACTGGAAGCACAAAGTCTGAGGGATTAATTACAAACAAGAAGCAGGTGTGACTACAAAATAAAACAGGAATAATTAAAGCTTGAAAGAGCGCTGACCGAACGACAGTAACAGGCAGAAAGATATTCGGGTGAGTGAGAATAATAATTTATAAAAGTTTTGCATCTATCTGAAAGGGTTTTAACATGTTTTTTTAGCTGAATCTCTTTTAATGTCTACTTATTATTGTAATGTAGAACTGCCCTTATAAAGTGTTACACTTAATGTCACACATCCCTTTATTACCATAACTTATTATTATTAATATTATTATTATAAGTAACAACAACTTAAAACTCAAAGAAAGCCCAAACTTCAGTGTTTTGCTGGGTTAGTTATAAGTAAATATAACCACTACTACCATGATGCTCAGTAACAATGACTATAAAGCAAAGTTTCCATGTTTTCCTGTACCTAAACAGCTTTTTCCCCTGAGAAATATGATCTAAGGTAAGAAACTTAAAAAAAAAAGAGCTGAAATTTAAATCATTATGCTGTTTCCTTTGGGAACTAACTTGACCTTAGTCAGGTAAAATGGTGAAAACATGTCAAAATCCACAGAAAAGCCCTTATGTTGTCCACTTGTGATGTCTGCAAACGGATTCTGCAGATCTCTCTTTTAACTGTAATTTTCTGTTGATTGCTTCCTCGTCATTAAAGACCAAAATGGTTTTCATGCGGACTGAAAATGCCCTCTCATGGCAGGGCAGTGGAGCATCGATGTAGGTTTGTGCTCTTAGGAAAAAAGTCAACATGTGTGTGTCAGTGTGGGTGTGTGTGTCATCAGGTCCATCTGTTTGAGCTTAGGCTCTGTCTGTCCTCAGGCAGTGTAACCTGTTCAGGGTCAATTTTCTTCCAATGGAAACATTTAAGTTTTCAGTTTTCACCCTCTACTATTAAAACTGCATGTTTGATACATTCACCTCAGAAGTCATTTTTTTCTTTAGACCATAGCTGTTCATGAGTAAAAACAAAATGAATTGTAATGAAAAGCAGCAGAAGTTCAAGGTCAAAATCAAATATCCATCAATTTTCTACACCTGCTGTAACCTACAAAGGGTCACCTAGCATTGGATACACCTATCACAAGGGTGACAGAAAGACAGATGGCCACTCAAGCTCCACACATATGGTCAATGTGAAACCAATATCCAATATGCATATCTTTGGAAAATGAGAGGAAAACCAAAAAAGTAGCTACCTGGAGGAAACAAAGTAAATATCCAGAGGCATGAAAACCTGCAGACTCCTCACTAAGAGGCCAAGCAGCGTGTTTAAAGCTCGATCCTGTTTCCTGTGAGGTAGCAGCTGTAGCCAAACCGCCGCTGTAAAACCCCGGTGAAATTATACGTAAAGTCTTTAAAACTTTAGTTCTTCCATGTCCTGTCTCTCGCTTTAGCAGCATCAGCAGTGTTTGTTTGTTGTTTCTTTGCTTGTTTGGTTTTATTTTCAGAAAAATACCTCTGCGTATTCCTCAGGCTTGAATAATGGAGTGAAATAACCGACAGCCTTTTGTCAGCAGTTACCATGGTCGATCCAGGTATCAGAGCTCCACTGAAGATGGCTTTAGATTGTGGTTCCCAACTCTGTGTAAAGACACTCAGAGTTGACCAAACCAACTCAAAGATGGGGATTAAGTGCTTTCCCTAACAAGTAAGCAATCTGACTTTCTGGGGAAAGTTTGGAGAGAAGCTTCTTTTAAATCTTCTTTTAAGGCTTTCCGTCTCTTCTAAAGTCACTTATCAGTTCTCGTGTTATCATTCAGGCAGGCTATTTCAGTGATGCCTGTGTACAGAAAAACAGATACAGAAAATGAATTGACTGAATTTTGTACCATTTAGCTGCATATGTTTACTATGGGGATGAAGCTGGTCTCTGTGTGAAGACACTCAGAGTTGACCAAACCAACTCAAAGCAGCACATCTGGAAACAAAAACTCAGAGTTGCTCACCTCAAAGTAAGTTAAACCCGAGTTTGTTTTCAGACTCAGAGTTAGTTGAACTTCTTTTCTGGCAGCTTGCAGAGATTGTTAGCATATGTTAACATATGGTTTCAGCTGAGGTACGACTGCAGGGATACGAAGCAAAAGTGCCACATTATAGAAGACAAAACTAGGTGATAACACTGGTGTTGTGAAAGATGACAGAAAGTGAGGAAATGGAACTTTGCATGGGGGCTCCCTGTGACTGAAAGGGAGATTACTTCTGAAGTAGTTAGTCATGTAATTTTGAGAAGATTTCCCCTCTGAGCCACACAGCTGGTTACATGAGGGATTTAAACTCTGAAGGACAATTAAGGAAACACAGAAGAGGACAGTTGTTAAATGGACCTTGACAGGCTAAAAGAGGATAATAACTACCATAAAGGTCTTTAATGAAGATCAATAAAACAACTCAGCATTACAATGGACTATCCTGATCTGCTGATCAATGAAGAAGACAAGCGAAGGTTGATTCTGTGGCAAGTTTCAGTCTCTGTGTTTGTGCCACAGGTACTGCAGATATCACTGTGTGATCCTGTGTAAACCAATGACTGGCAGATCTGGCAACTGGGGGTCTGTTAACCCCTTCAGCACACAGATTTCCTTAGTACAAGGTCACCCCCCACATCTCAGCTGTTTTGTATCCAAGTGCCAGCTCTTGCCCTGGCATCGTTGGTGGTGGTTCCTGTCTCACTGAGACACTGAGATCTCCCTAACTGAGTAACTGCTGTCCAACACACACACACACACACATGCACACAGCACTGGGCGACACAGGCTGTGCTGTTCTGTTCTCTATTTTTCTGAAGTGTGAAATTGAGGCCAGATGCTTAGGGAACAAGGAGCTGGTGTATGTTGTGTGTGTGTGTGTGTGTGTGTGTGTGTGTGTGTGTGTGTGTGTGTAAAGCAGAGATTCCCTGCCCAGATATGAAACAACCCTATCAGTCATCCATGATGTTATTGCATTAATCCTTACTCAATTTCAAATATCAAAAGTCAAAACAAATGTAGATTATTAGTTAGGGAGGTGTCAAAGACATTAGTTGCAGTTTGCAGCCAAGATGAAAAAAAAAAGAGAAAAAAAACTTCCTCTGTCACATGTAATCACACACACGCACACACACATGGTGTGTTATGTCTGTAATCAAGTAGTCCACCCCTAACTTTCCATCTGATCTTCAACAAAGAGGGGTCACACACATACAGAGGAAGTGGTTCAACTGGAAAATTAGCTCACGAGGCGGCAGTGTGTATGTAAAGACACTCCAACATCTTGCGAGCTTCCGCATCTGTTAATTACCGGCTGAAGAGGAGTCACAATGATGTTGCATGTGTCTGTAATGTCATTTTAGAAGGAAACAAAAACCTTATTCCCCACATGGACACAAATTCTGACATGAGAATTGTTTTCTATGTTTTGTAAATCATCACTATCAAATACATGACCGAAGATATTTAAATTAATAAAAATCACAAGCAAACAAATGTCAGCCTACATCTTTTAAGCCACAGAAACCAAGCATGACCTATATGAGACATATGGTTTCTGAGACTTTTGGCATCACTTTATAGTCCAAACTTTGCTCCAAATCCTGTTGAACACAATGGGATTTTTGTCTTTTTCCTCTTAATGGACACCAGAAAGCAGAAGATTACACTACAAAAAAAAATTGACATATCACGAGGGAATAAACGGTAGATATTCCCAAAAAATGTAGGGATGTTTTTTTTATATATATATATATATATATATATATATATATATATATATATATATATATATATATATATATATATATATATATATATATATATATATATATATATATATATTGTTAAAGGACAAATAAAGATCTCATATTCAAAAAATAAAGGAGTCTGTTTGAAGAGTTTTTCTTTGTTTGTGGTCACTAAATGAACACCTGATGACTTCACTGTGCACCAAATTAGATCTATGACATAAATCATACTGGAGGGTGTCACTGGTCTGTCCAGATTTCTTATCCTGGGTGTCTTTCCAAGCCCAAAGTGGCTCCTTGTTATCACATCTGTTCCACTAAAGGAGACAGAGAGGCCATCCAGTCTTATCTGACTGACAAACTGAAATACCCTGCTGGTGTCCTGCTTTGTGGAACAAGATTTATTTACAGCCTGTATATATCAGCACAGATATACAGTATGTTTCTTCAATACTGATTAAATGTGATTAAATGATGCTGCTGTTTGGCATCAACAAGCACAAAGTGTCTCTCCTGATGTCAGTACATTAAATAGGCAAACTGTGACCTTGAAATGTTGACTGCAATGCAACTTTCAGCATATTTTCAGGTGACAGGTTAGGGCATGTGTGTGTGTGTGTGTGTGTGTGTGTGTGTGTGTGTGTGTGTGTGGTGAGCCTAAGTTTAGTGTGTCTCAACAAATGATGCAATAATGAAGGAAGTAATCTTCTATGGAAAATAATCAATCTGTGTTAAAAATGTCCAAATCTGAGACTGAATCTGGTTTTTTGTTTGATGCTCAATCTTACAACAAGTTTTAACCACAGTGTTTCAGGAGGGTTAAGGTTTCACCACGTCACCAGATGTTATCTGTCTTAACCAATCTCTCCGTTGGACTTAACTTAATTACACTTTTCATACAAAGTGAATGTAGATGAACGTGCTCTGCAGAGTGGAAAAACTGAACAATAAAATTAAGGATGATTTATTAAAAGCAATCCTTCCTAATCAAAAACCCATCTAAACTAACGCAAGATCAACTTTATTTTGGCCCTTGTAACTTTAAAAAAAAAAAAAAGTATAAATAAATAGAAATGTATTTTAAAAGCCCAAAAAAAACACACACAAGTATAAAACAAGAAGTAATACAGTAAAAATAACAAATCGATAAATAAGTAAATAATATGAACTACCATGCCACTGGACAGACTGACAACCCAGAAGGAAGTAAAACTGATTGTAAATCAGTTTTTGACCTGCAAATCGTAAGAAATGAGTGACAACCTCAATAAAGGAATGTGATGGTAAAAATGAAGTGGTCTAAATCATTTAGCACTAAATGGTTTAGAGATTTTAAAATGGTCACAATAATAACGAAACAGTGGAGACCAAAGGAAAACCTCACGTGAAGTTTAATATTAACATAAACATTATTAGTTGTGTTTTCTGACATTTTTTCCTGCTACATGCTGAGTTATTGGTCGAACCTGCTCAAAACCAAGTAGCTTCTATTCCCATGTGGCTGTTCTCTTTTTTGTTTTCTTTCATTTCAATAGAGTCATGATGTCATGTGAGGCAGTAACACAGACACATGCTCCCAGCAGGAGCATCCTTTGACACCAAAATAACTTTTGTAACTTCTTCTTTCTTAAATTTAAACTTACTTTTAATCAATATTAGTCAACTTATGATTGTATGCTTGCTTGCATGTGTGTGTTTTTTCATTCATGCAATGAGACGAATAAAACTTACTTCTAAAGACAAGAAGCCCTCGTAAAATTAATGATTAAAACTGGAGCAAAACCTCAGATTAAAGGCAGAGATAAGAAAGAGGTGGTTATTGTTAACATTGGGATCAGTCTCCAGAAAATTAAATGATTTTTCTCTGAACTGCTCTGAACAGAGATGGGAGAGAGATGACTTAAAAAAAAAAAAAAATTTCAACTAGGATGACTTCACTGGGGGAGCGTAAAGCCGCCTTAAATTTCACTCCCATAATGGGGCTCAAGTCCGCTATGGCCGAGGTTCAATCCAGGGCATTGGCCAGTAATAAATGAGTAATCATCATTGTGAAAACGTGTTGACAAATGGATTGATGTCCAGGGAACATCAATGATTACACTGCTCTCAAAACTATTAGTTGAGCCTGACAGGCAGCTCATTTGCCGTGTGACACAGCATTGAATGCATTATGAATCTACATTATAACTATGAAACGTCAGCCTAGTCCGTGAAGGTTTAAGTTAAACCACATTTGTGTTTCATTGTGACCATAGCCAAGTAGACTGTAACTTCATTTTCTTTAATTCCATCTCTGCAGAGTTGGATGCAACACTGTTTTGCGATATGCGTCTACACACCGTATTAAATTCTATGAGATACATTTCATTTTGTTCCCATGACACAAAATCCTCATACTGTATGCCAAAGATACCCACCTTGGACTGAGAGCAAAACAAAAGAAATAATATGAATAAGTTTGGACAGACAGAGTTCCACACATGTAAAGTGGAGTGGAGTCAGGCAGTGGACAATCTTGGCTGCAGGTATAAATGATTGTGAGAATGGGTGACATAACGTGGATATTCAAGGTTTGCTACCGCTTTAGCGTTTTTTATATTTCTGTATAAATTTGACCTAAAATGTGACATTTTCACCCAGGTCCCACAAAATTATTTAAATTAGATAACTATCGTATTTTATCATTTATTCATTAAGGAAAACGATTTATTGTTAGGAACCTTGAAGTGAAACTAGAAGGTCTGTATGAGTCTGCTTTCTGTAAACTGTGCTGGATTTTGATGTGTGTATAATTATTAGTAACAATGTAATAATAGAAAGTAGGAATGGAAAACGTACATCTTGAAATTAAAACATTAAACTTCCTCAACAAGTCCCCAACATTGTTTTATTAACTTAAATAAGGATGTTGATTTAAAATTATTTCTACAAATAAAAGAAGGAAGATGAAGACCATCCATTAATCCATCTTTTTCCTTAACCATATCGTCCAATTCAGGGTCGCTGGAAGCTGGAGCCTATCCCAGTGATCAGTGGGCGAGAGGAAGGGTACGTTCCGGACAGGTTGCCAGTCCATCGCAGGCCAAAGATGAAGTCCATATTTCTCATTTCATCATGATTTACCAGTTACTGTATTGAAATGCCCCTGTCTTTTGAAGAGATCTCCTGATGCTGGTTATGTTCTAGCCGGTGTTCAGTTTGGTAGCTCAATCAGAAAAGCAAAACTTTGCATAACGTGCATGTGTACCACAGAACATGGTAAAACTATGCACATAAAACAAATGACTAATACCTTTGTGATAAGGTACGGCAAACTGACAGGACACCGGCAGTAATCGGTCTGTCTGTATGTCTGTCTGTCTGTTAGCAGCTTTGCACAAAAAATACTTATCATTATTTCTTTTGTTTATCTATTTTTTTTTTCCAAAGAATGGGTCTTGGTTTACCGTAGATTCCAGTCAATTTTGATCGTGTCATCTGAATATAGATGATCCGGATCATCCATATTAAGGATTTTTTTTTAAGGATTCTTTATCCTTTTCAGTATATATGTTTATAACCCAAAAATGAATAGTCAGGGTGCAAAAGTACAGTAGAAGTTCCCAAATGGTTTTGCAAGACATCAAAAGTATATCTGTATCCAGGCAAAATTCTGGATACTATGATCTAGAACAGGACAAAACAGGGCATCTTTGGAATTTTTTATCAAAAAACAAAATAAGATTCAACAAAGACCACAATATGAATAAGACACTGTGAATATGTTATCAGTGAATCTAGGAATCTAATAGTATTTACATATAAGATGAATGTAGGACTAGAACACAGAATGAGTGGAAATGAGCTTCTGAGTGGACATCTGCTCTCTGAGTGCTTTTCTAGCTTTTTTTTTTTTTTCATGTCGACATTGAAAGAGTCCACATGTTCTTTCTTTATGTGAAATGATGTTGATGTTCTATGCATTGATGTATTTAAACATCAATATCATGCTGCATGTTGAGGATAACACATGTAATAATCATCAAGGAAATAAAGAGTATTGCTGGAAGTTTGGATTCACCCTTGTTTGGTGACACATGATAGCATTTGGGGGTAACCACCCACAGACACTCTCACAGACACATAAGCACACGTCAGGCGGTGTCATCAGCACTAGGTGACCTTGTTTCCTTATGAGTCAGTGTAACCGGAACACCCACATAGCAGATAAAAGGAAGCCCTGGGACTCTGTATCTGTGTGAGGGTGCTTGTGTGTGAGTCTTTGGAGGGGATTAAGTGCTTTCCCTAACAAGTGAGCAATCTGACTTTCTGGGGAACGTTTGGAGAGAAGCTTCATTTAGATCTTCTTTTACGGCTTTCCGCCTCTTCTAAAGTTACTTATCAGTTCTCGTGTTGTCATTCAGAAAAGCTATTTCAGTGATGCCTGTGTACAAGACAAACAGATACAGAAAATGTATTGACTGAGTTTTGCACCATTTAGCTGCATATGTTTACTATGGGGTTGAGGCTGGTCTACAGCCAAAAGAAGCAAAGCTGTCAGTAAAAAAATAAAAGGGGTTTTGGGATAGTTGGTGGCAAAGTACAAAAACCTGCATTGTCAATGTGATAGAAGAAGTCTAAGTTGTAGCCATAGTTTTTCCACATTGTTTGTGTTAAAAACAAACTAACTGCATACCTCTAACTGTACATGCATTCAGGTAGCTGTGTTTTGGTGAAAAGCCTGAACAGTATCAGATATGAGATCAAAATCAGCATCTTGCTCATTTCATTATCTCTTGTTTGTTATTTTCTGGTGATTACGGTTTGTCATTTATAACAAAGGCAGCAAACTTGTGCAGTTTTACATCCACATATTTCAGTGACAAAATCCTTTTTTTTTTTTAAATCATGTAATCCATCATTCATTTTTTATACCACTCAGTCCAATTCAGGGTTGCAGAGAAGCTGAAGGCCGGAAGCAAGGTACACCTTAGACAGATCACTGGTCTCTTGCAAAGCTTAGAAAAAGCTTTTCTAATTTAATGTAGGAGTTATAATCTTTTTTTTTTTATGCAAGTTAATAAGGAATTGACAAATTAATTAGTCTTGCATAGGAATGAAAAAAATCCACCTAGTCAAATACTGCCCCCTTCTGGTGAAACTCTTTGAAGACTAATGCTACTCATTGCTCCTTTAAACAACAGCGATGTTTCAACCCTCCATCCACCCATCCATCTTCTGACGCTTATCGGGTCGCGGGGGCAGCAGCCTAAGCAGGGAAGCCCAGACTTCCCCCTCCCCAGCCACATTTGCCAACTCTGCGGGGGGATCCCGAGGCATTCCCAGGCCCCAGGGTCTCCTCCCAGAGGGACGTGCCCGGAACACCTTACCAGGAAGGCGTCCAGGAGGCATCCTGACCAGATGTCCGAGCCACCTCAACTGGTTTCCCTCGATGCGGAGGAGCAGCAGCTCTACTCTGAGCCCCTCCCGGATGACCGAGCTCCTCACCCTATCTCTAAGGGAGAGCCCGGCCACCCTGCGGAAGAAACTCATTTCAGCCAGCTGTTTACAAGATCTCGTTCTTTCAGTCATGGCCCACAGCTCATGACCAAAGATGAGGGTAGGAACGTAGATCCACTGGTAAATCGAGAGCTTCGCCTTCTGGCTCAGGTCCTTCTTCACCACGACAGACCGGCGCAGAGTCCACATGACTGCACTGACTGTTTAAACCAAACAAAGGAAATATAAAACACATTTTCCAAACTTCTTTTGAAGAAATGCATCAATATATGTAAACTGTATAAACCAGGCATCAGCTTTCTGAAATTTTCGAGAAATTTTACCTGAAAATTTCTTCAGCTGCAGGATGTTTAAGGTTTTTCTTCTCGTACTTCCCAAATCTCCCTGCAGTGGACCTGGCATCAGTTAGGAGAAAGCAAACCCAATATTTCTCCATTTCTTCCTTTTATACTGTAGTTATTTGTGATAGATTGGTTGTTCTGGCAGGATCACTGCCTTGTCGTAAGGTCAGTAGCTACAATTTTCAGACAAGTGGCCTCAAGCCGTCATTAAGTTCCCTTTTGCATATTGAAAAATTCCCTGTTGATTTGCTGACATCAATCTGGTAAATCCCAGAGACAGCAGGAAAGCACCAAATGATGATCCATCCATTGCTTTGCCTCATGCTCGTGTGAGGTCTTTCTACAAAAATAGTCTTGGTCTTAGTCAGTAATTTTGTGTTTGACTGATCTCAGTACAGTGCATTGTTCAAAAAGTCATGGTCCTTGCCTGTGTATTCATGTGCAGTTTTTAATTTTATTGTTATGATTTTATTTTAAAACAACCAAGGCTTTTTCCATAGAATACTATGGGATGGTGGATTGTCCTGATCAAAACAGAGCTGGCAGGTCTTTAAGATCGGTTTCACTTGTAGATAAATTGATATCTAAGCAGCATACATAAATAATATTACCTTGGCAACATTTCTTGTTGTGTACTTAGATAATTGTGTTCCAAAAATTACCTGTTTTGCTTATAACAGTAATTCAAGAGTAAAAGCATTCATGTTAATGACTAAGTCCTGTTTTCATTGAGTTGCTTCACAGGGCATCACAGGGCATCATGTTCATAATGTTCAACTCAAAATCTTTAAACATTTTTATATTTTTCACATGTTTGGCTGAGCTCAAACAATATAATGCACTTATGAAAACTCAATCTGAGGATGATCTTATCGATTTATTATTTTATGTAGTCCTGTTCTGGTCCTATAGGACTACTTTTTACTATTTGTTTCCAAGTTTTTAAAGACAGACTTTCAACAGCAAAGTGAAATATTACTGTTACGCTATGTCCTGTTGTTTTTGGAAATTTTATGATGTTCCTTTTTTATAGCATCATAGCAAGGATCAAATCTTTTGGCAGGGACATTTATTAGTATCATATCAGTTCATTGGAGCTACTGGTACTTCATAAGTGATTGAACATCAGAAATCAGATTGTTTCTTTGATATGGATGTTTTTTCTGGTAAGAAGCTTTTTGTCTTTGTACTACTTTGTTGCAGAAAACAATGCATTATATTGTTGAGAAACTAGAATTCAGAAAGTTTTGCTGTTTATAATAAAAGATGTTTTTGTTTTATCAAAAGAATTTGGATTAAAACTGTAACAGCTGCTTTCATGTTAGTCACAATCAAAGTGAAACAATGACAGAACAATAGAGGTTGACATTCAGAATATGCTACTGAAATTACAATTAAGACATCAAGACCTGTTTCTCAAAATTTCAAACAATCATGATACCATTCAACACATATTTCAGACATGAAAATTGAGATCAACTTAAAATATTAATTTAATTGTCCTTGCTAAGTAAATAGATTTGCTTTCGACGCTTCCTATGACCATCTATGTGCCATACATTGGAGTTTATTGACATTTTTGACATGAAAGCATAGTTCACGATGTGCTGCATAAGAAGAGGTCAATTCTAGGTAATGCTAATGCTGAAACATGTCACAGGACACCATATTTGCAAGACACCATGACCATTATTCATAAGATAATGCAGTACATCTCAGAACTTACAGTATGTTTGCTTTAGATTCAAAACAGACCCACTGCATAAAAATCAATGCATTAGAAACATGTGGTGGACTCTGTGGGCTACAGAGGATGGTTTTAGGGCCTTCTAAAAGGTAATCAGGTTTCATTTGTTAGAGAACAAGATAAACATCCTGCCTGTCAGAGAAATACAATCAAAATTCAGTCGTGTTCAGCTCAGTGGTAGTTCTAAGCAGCAATCTATTGTCCACAACTATTCCCTATATCCCTAGAATAATAAAAGGAACCATGTTTTCCAAAACAATTTATGGTTACAACCCAAGAAGGCATTTCAGAAGTTCAATGAATAATTTCTCATATTTACTTTCACTTGTGAAAATTTCCAAAACCATTGAGTTCTTTAAATATGCCGATCTTCACTTGTTTTGTGATCATGTCCATAGTGATTAAAGCCACTGGCATTTCCAAGTGACTTCATTTAACCACCTGGTTACTGTCTTCAAAGCTCATTCTTTTAGATCCACTCAAGGTCCTACAGAGAATAGAAGAGATGTTGAGTGGCATGAAAATGTACAATAATTTGCCGATTTTGGGGAGAAAAACAGTAAAATGTCCATTTAGCTAATAGAAAAACAGTAAAACAGTAAAAAAAAAAAAAGCTCTTTGTGTGTGTTATTTATATAAAACATGGCTGTTTAACATAGCTTAACAACCACATTCGCTGTGGTTGTCTTGTTTTTCTGTTGTTGTTGTCTTATATTTATTTATTCATTTATCCATTATTATCATGCAAATAGATAGATAGATAGACACGCACACATTCATCTGTGTCATGGTCATTCATGTATAAATGTATGAGTGTATTGTGTTATCCATGGTTGATCGGAGTAAAGTGTAAAGTATAGTAAAGTGGGTAGAGTACCCTTCACTCCAGAAGCATGCTATGCTAGCATTCCAAATAACTAACCTTACACTGGGTTCCTGCTGAAACTCCTACTCAATCCAATAAAAAGTAAGCATCTAAGTCACATTCAGAACTTACTTTCCCTTTGGTTCTAACATCCTCCCTAAACTACGCTCTTTTACTGTCCCCATCTGTTTTCACCCAGTGTATCAGATTATTCCCATGTGGCTTTCTCTTTTATGGTGAGTATCACAAATGAGCAATTCTTGGTTTGAGACCTTTCCAGAATGTTTGTGTGCGCACACATCATGGCATGTCCTCAAGTACACACACACACACAGCTCAAAACTTAGTTACACACGCATATAGAAACAAGAGTGATAGTCTTTCTAAGTCTAATGCATACGCCCAGACATGCACCTACACACATTCACTTTTCCTCCATTTAGTGGACAGATCTTCATTTATTGCTATGGCAACGATCAATAACATTCCCACCCTTCTTCTCTAGTAAACCCTTGAAGTCACCCACACTTGTAACCGCAGTGCAAATCATACAAGAGACCACAGCAATAATTTCCTAGATTGTAAAAGACAGGAGAAAATAAACTGAGTGTTACTTTTCCTTGCTAACCTTTACTGCTGGACAATAATAAAGAGGTGGCAGACTGAAACACTTCTGTTTTCTCTCAACTGTGTAGAGCGAAGTCATATAAGTGATTTACAGGAAACAGACATGAGACTGTTGTTTAATCTGTCTTCTATATAACAGCTTTACATTTTTGTTTTTTTTAATTGGATGTTGAACGAACATTGAACGGTTGACGGCTACAATAGCTTTATTAGTCCATCGTTTCATGTTAAACACTAAAATGACAAAAGTTTCGAAATAATGAATGAGACAAAAAATGAAATCCGGTTTGCCAATTTTAGGATGTACGGAAGTCGAGAGCATTCATTTCCGCCATTGTTTTATTTTTCCGGCGGTTACTTCGAGATAGCGACAATTTTCTTGAGATAACGAAAAACGTTTTCTCGTGACCATGGGATGATTATCTCATTATTATAGCATAACAAGTTTGTTTTCTCGAGATCACAGGTGTTGTAGGTGAGGGGCTAGTAGGATCCAAAGAGCGGACACTTTCTGAGTACAGAGAGAGGTTTATTGATTTTCCACAGATTCCTGTGAATTCTTCCAACGGAGCTTTCAGAGACTGGCAGACTGGCGGGCATCAGGAGGAAGGCAGGCAGGGGAGCAAGCGAACGAACAGGCAGGCAGGCAGGCTTTCTCTAGCAGGAGGAAGACAGGACAGGTTACAATCAGGGTCAAGCATAAGCAACGTGAGCTGAGGCCGAGAGCTGTTTTACCGCAGGGCAATCAACAATCTGGCGCTGGATAGCAGGCAGAGCTGGTCTTAAATAGGTGGTTCGTTGATTGCTGAGATGTGGATCAGCTGTGCCTCCAGTTGTCAGCTGACCGCGCCCACCAGGAAACAGGAATCACCACAGTACCCCCCCCCCCCCCCCCCCCCCTCAACGGGAGCCACCCGGCGACCGGAACTTCTCGGGATGGGCCCGACGGAAATCCCTGACCAGGGAAGGATCAAGGATGAAAGAGCGGGGGACCCAGGCCCGCTCTTCAGGACCATAACCCTCCCAGTCCACCAGAAACTGGAAGCCCCGGCCGCGACGGCGCACATCCAGAAGACGCCGGACGGTGTACGCCGGGCGACCAGCCACAAGCTGGGCGGGAGGAGGGGGCCTGGAAGGAGGGACCAGAGGACTGGAAGACACAGGTTTTAACTGGGAGACGTGGAAGGAGGGATGAATCTGCATAGATCGGGGGAGCTGCAGGCGAACCACCGTGGGATTGATGACCCGCTGGATCTCAAAGGATCCCAGGTAGCGGGGAGCCAACTTCTTGGCGTCAGTGTGCAAGGGAATGTTCTTTGAAGATAACCAGACCTTCTGACCAGGAGCATATTTGGGCTCAGCTGTGCGATGGCGATCGGCCTGGCGTCGACTCCGTTCCCCAGCCCGAAGCAGAGCAGTCCGAGTCATCCTCCAGGCCCGACGACAACGGCGGATGTGGTACTGAACTGATGGAACAGCTACTTCAACCTCTTGGACAGGGAACAGGGGCGGCTGGTACCCAAGAGAGCCTTCAAAAGGAGATAAACCAGAAGCTGAGGATGTGAGGGAGTTGTGTGAGTACTCAACCCAGTCCAGATGGTCGCTCCATGATGACTGGTTGGATTCAGCCACACAACGAAGGACGGTCTCCAGGTCCTGGTTGGCTCTCTCGGCTTGACCGTTAGTCTGGGGGTGGAAACCGGAGGACAAACTGACCGTGGCACCGATGGATAGACAAAAAGCCTTCCACACCTGGGAAGTGAACTGGGGTCCCCGGTCAGATACTATGTCAGTGGGCAATCCATGGAGTCGGAAGACATGGTGCACTAACAGGTCGGCAGTTTCCTTGGCTGAGGGGAGCTTGGGAAGAGTGATGAAATGCACAGCCTTGGAAAAACGGTCCACTATAGTCAGGATGGTGTCTTTACCTTTTGAAACAGGTAGGCCGGTAACAAAATCCACTGCAATGTGCAACCAGGGTCTGCTAGGGACAGGCAGAGGACGTAGAAGACCAGCTGGGGGTCGATGCAAGGCCTTACTCCTAGCACAAGTGGTACAGGCAGCCACGAACTCCTGCGCATCCTTCTCCATGGTTGGCCACCAAAACCTGCGTCTGATAAGGGAGAGAGTGCGTGAAGAACCAGGATGACAAGCCAAACGGGAGGAGTGACCCCACTGGAGAACCAGGGATCGGGCGGTGTCGGGAACAAACAGTCGATCCGGGGGACCAGTACCCGGGTCAGGCTGATGTTGCTGATCAGCTAAGACTTGGTTCTCGACCTCCCATGAGACTGCAGCCACGATGCAGGAGGCTGGCAGGATGGTGTCTTCTACGGAGGTGGTGGTTTCAGGGGCAAACTGACGGGACAGGGAATCGGGTTTTTGGTTCTTGGAGCCTGGTCTGTATGACAGTGTGAAATGGAACCGGTTGAAAAATAGAGACCAACGGGCTTGGCGGGGATTCAATTGTTTAGCCGACTGCAAATACTCCAGGTTCCTGTGATCGGTCCAAATGAGGAATGGAACTCTGGATCCTTCCAGCCAGTGCCGCCATTGCTCTAGAGCCAGCTTGATGGCAAGGAGTTCTCGGTCCCCAACATGATAATTGTGTTCCGCAGGAGTAAGACGTCGGGAAAAGTAGGCACAGGGGTGTAATTTCTGGGTCTCAGGAGATCTCTGGGACAACATGGCTCCTACCCCGGTGTCCGAGGCATCCACCTCCACTACAAATTGGCGGTTCAGGTCCGGATGGAGAAGAACTGGAGCTGAGGTGAACAGTTCCTTAAGTTTGTCGAAAGCTTGGGCTGCTGCGTCTGACCAGAAAAAGGGAACTGATGGGGAAGTGAGACGTGTTAGGGGGAGAGCTGTACGGCTGAAGTTGCGGATAAAGCGTCGATAAAAGTTGGCAAAACCCAGAAAGCGCTGCAGTTTTACTGAGGTAGGAGTCGGCCACTCCACAACAGCCTTGATCTTCTCAGGGTCAGCTCTGACCTGTCCATGCTCAAAGATATAGCCCAGAAATGAGATGGTATCTTTATGAAAGTCACACTTTTCTGCCTTTACAAATAAGCGGTTTTCCATCAGTCTCTGAAGTACCTGTTTGACATGTCGCTCATGTTCCGAGAGTCCGGGAGAAAATGAGGATGTCATCCAAATAAACAAACACAAAACGGTTAATAAGGTCTCTTAGTACGTCGTTAACCATGGTCTGAAATACTGCAGGAGCGTTACATAATCCAAAAGGCATGACCAGATATTCGAAGTGGCCGAGAGGGGTTCTGAAAGCAGTCTTCCATTCATCACCCTCCTTTATTCTCACCAAATGATATGCGTTGCGGAGGTCCAATTTAGTGAAGATTGTGGCGCCATGAAGGGAGTTGAATACAGAGTCAAGCAGAGGTAAAGGGTACTTATTCTTCACAGTGATAGCGTTTAAGCCACGATAATCTATACAAGGCCTGAGTGAACCATCCTTCGAGACGAAGAAAAATCCAGCCCCTACGGGTGACGAAGAGGGCCTGATTAGTCCTGCCGCGAGAGAATCTGAGATATATTTCTCCATAGCCTCAGTCTCTGGTCGGGAGATGTTATATAGACGGCAGGTTGGTAATGGCGCCCCCGGGAGCAGATCAATGGAACAGTCATAAGGTCTATGTGGGGGAAGAGCTGAAGCGTTGTCCTTGCTAAAGACCTCCCTTAAGTCATGATAGACTGGGGGAACGGTGGACAGGTCAAGGGGAACAGGTTGGCGGCTGGAAACAAGGGTAGCAGGAACAGCTGAAAGAAGGCAGGTGGCATGACAGAAGGAACTCCAGTTAACAATCCTCCCGGTCTGCCAGTCCAGGTGGGGGTTGTGCTGAGCCAGCCAAGGGTGGCCTAAAACCAGAGGGGATTTAGGTGAGTCGACGATGTAAAACGAGATAAGTTCTTGATTACCCGAAACAATCATTTTTATAGGAAGGGATTGCAGTGTGATGGTGTAAAGAAGACTGCCATCCAGGGCCTGCGCAGATATGGGGGATGAGAGGGTCTCCAAGCCAATATGTAGTGAGCTAGCTAAGGATCTATCCAAAAAATTAGCCTCTGCACCAGAGTCAACCAAGGCATCAACAGAATGGGGGACATTATCGCTGAACAGGACTGCTGGGATGAGAGTTTTAGTGTGGGGAAGTACCTCAGAGGATGTGGTCGTCAGTACCCCCACTGCTGCTGACGACCCTGGTCTTTTGATCGGTTGGGACAGAAAGAAATACGATGTCCAGGTAGTCCACAGTAGTAACAGTCACCCGAGGTCCTTCTCCTCTGCCGCTCCTCTGGGGAAACGTGCGCTCTTCCCAGCTGCATAGGCTCCTCTGAGGGAGTGGCTGTGTGAGGGAAGGATGATATGGCTCTAGAGGAATACTCCTGCTTGTCACGAGATTGGGATCTCCGTTCCCGGTCCCTCTCCCGCAGTCGGTTGTCCACCCGAATGGCGAGGGAAATTAGTCCCTCCAGGGACTCAGGCGTGTCACGGGTTGCTAGTTCATCCTTCAACCGGCTGTTCAGACTGTTAGCAAAAACGTCACGGAGAGCGTCCTCATTCCACCCAGAATCTGCGGCGGCTGTCCTGAAATCAATAGCAAAGTTAGCCACACTCGTACCTCCTTGACGGAGGCTGAGGAGACGTGTAGCAGACACTCTACCTCTTACAGGATGATCAAAAACCTTCTTCATCTCATGGACAAATGATGAAAACGACTGCTGCCTGAAACCCTGTTGTTCATAGGCTGCTTCAGCCCAATCCAGAGCTCTCCCTTCAAGGAGTCCGATCACAAAAGAAATCTTAGATCGATCCGTGGCGTAGGTGAATGGTTTCTGATCGAATACCAGTGAACATTGAAGCAAGAATCCTCTACATTTGCCTAAATCACCAGCATATGGTTTGGGATCTGGAATATGCGTCTCTCTTACGGGGTGTGCTGAGTCAGGTTGGTGAGCGGGCGGATCAGGAGCAGGCGGCTGAGTCGGTGCAGGACGGCCCAAGCCGGCGACGTGTGTAGTAAGCTGGGTTAGCTGAGAGAGGATCGCATGATACTTCTGATCCAGGGTTAGCATCATTTGCTCATGTCGAGCGAGACGTGCATTCTGACCTGAAATGGTGCGCCGAAGGCTGTCAGCGGTGGTTTCCGGGTTCGCGTCCGTCGGATCCATTCAGTGGCCAGATTGTTCTGTTGTAGGTGAGGGGCTAGTAGGATCCAAAGAGCGGACACTTTCTGAGTACAGAGAGAGGTTTATTGATTTTCCACAGATTCCTGTGAATTCTTCCAACGGAGCTTTCAGAGACTGGCAGACTGGCGGGCATCAGGAGGAAGGCAGGCAGGCAGGGGAGCAAGCGAACGAACAGGCAGGCAGGCAGGCAGGCAGGCAGGCAGGCAGGCAGGCTTTCTCTAGCAGGAGGAAGACAGGACAGGTTACAATCAGGGTCAAGCATAAGCAACGTGAGCTGAGGCCGAGAGCTGTTTTACCGCAGGGCAATCAACAATCTGGCGCTGGATAGCAGGCAGAGCTGGTCTTAAATAGGTGGTTCGTTGATTGCTGAGATGTGGATCAGCTGTGCCTCCAGTTGTCAGCTGACCGCGCCCACCAGGAAACAGGAATCACCACAACAGGATAACCAACTTTGTTTTCTTGAGATAATTAGATAATTATCTCGTTATCACGATGAAAGAAAGTTGGTTATGCCATGATAATGAGATAATTATCCCTTGATCTTGAGGTAAAGGTGTTTTTAAAAAAAACATGTGACCACGACCGCTCTCGGCTTCCACAAAAAGGCCCAAAACCCTTTGCAGGGATGTAGAAGACATTGGTGGCGGCTTTAATTCTCCAGCTACCACAGTTCAAACCCCATCACAACATTTTCAAATAATTTTAGGTGATAGGTGACAGAAAAGAAGTCTGTTTGGCTTTGTTCAAGCTCCTGGATTAGGTTTAGGTTTACTTTATCCTGCGAGATCCACAAACTACAGATTTTCAACCGATCGCAACTTCAACACACCTCAATCTCACAGCCTGTTAACTTCTGTACAATGACTCATTAATTTGTGTCAGACGTGTTCGAGTGAAATACTATGAAAACCTGCTGGATTGCAGCTCTCGTAGGACCAGGATGAATAACCCTCTTTGCTATGACTTGGATGGCTGAGAATCTATACCAAGATGTTTTCTAGTGAGTTCTTGAACTCTGCTATTGTGACACACCACTAATACATGGTAGCACTGTATGATTTATTTTGACATCTTATAGTTGTTTTGGAAAATCTTGAGGAATGAATCAATAGTCCTACAACAGAGGTGCCCAAGTCCAGTCCTTGAGATCTACTAAACTAAAACTTTTAGATGCAACCCTGCAACGATACAGAAAACTGTGTTTTTGGCATTACAAGCAGGAGTTGATGCTGTGCTTCTTGTCTTCAGCCATAGTCTAAGCTACACTTATCAGACCAACGTCACCTGTATCATCCTGTTCTCCTGTGATATACAGAGCATATCTGCTATGGCCAGATCTTTAACTCTGTCTCCTGAGGTAGGTAAGCTTTTAACATTGTAAAAAGTGATGTCCTTGAACACTGTTTTGTCCCATTGATGGCTGCTGACTTCATCATGCTAAAGATGGGTTAGAAATTTAAAACTTAGAGGTCACCATTATGTCATGTATGTGGTGAAATCAAATCAAATTAACTTTATACACTACCTTTCAATCACAAACATCTTATAAACAGAAATATTGTTTAATGTAAACTTAAAAATATCAACAAATAAATAATAGTACAACAAAGATTATTTATTTGTTAAAAATATCAACAAATAAATAATAGTAAAACAAAGCATAAGCATTTAAACAGATATTTGTATTAACATTAACAAAAACAGACCTTTCTCCCAAGTGGAATGTGAGCATTGTCAATACACCGGTGAATTTTCTGGTATATGTCAAAGTCTCTGATGAGAAAAAAGACAGATTTTTCTCTTCACAGCATGGCAGCATAATGATTGATGGGACAGGTTGTGCAGCAGCTGAACCAAACAAACCCGTCCAATGATGTGATTGACTTGGAATACCATTGGTCCGAGAGATTTTGCCACTGATTGGCATCACTTGTTAAAAAAGAATAAAACCAGCTGTTTGGAGTCAACCATTCCTTGACATTTCTTGTCTCACGGACTGTTTTAAATTTAAGGATAGGTATACTCCAGAGAAAGAGGCAAAGTTAGATAAACATGTTTGATGTTGTAGTGGTAATTCAGTTAGATTAACCAAAACTATCATATATGGAGGATGGATTCATCACATCGTATGCAGTAGATGAAAATAGATCTCATGAAGACAGTGAAGTTATGGAGAAATTGAGTCGAATTGTGCTAACTAGCAAAATGGCAACAGTATAGCTGCTCCATTTAAACCAGATGTGAATACTTCAGATAAAACCTGAACAAAGGCTATGTAACAATATTGAATTTAACATTACATGAGTTGGATGGCAGGGACCCAGGATGCCATCATCTACACCTGGCCATTATGTTGCATAATTTAATAGCATGAATTAAGAAAAAAAAAGGTAATCCAAGATGTGTGTGGTGAGACCTTTTGGGCAGATGATTGCCCAAAGATAGATAGTTATATCATTATATCATTCTACTTCCACAAGTTTAACATCAGCATGTTGGTGAAATCACCAGCACTAGGAAGTTGTAGATTTATCATTACAAGGTTGTGGAATGTAGTGTGTGTGTATATATATATATATAGATATATATATATATATATATATATATATATATATATATATATATATATATATATATATATATATATATATATATATATATATATATATATATGTATGTATGTATGTGTATATATATATACATATATACATACACTACATTCCACAACCTTGTAATGATAAATCTACAACTTCCTAGTGCTGGTGATTTCACCAACATGCTGATGTTAAACTTGTGGAAGTAGAATGATATATATATTAGAGTAACTAATTAACCTTACATGCATGTCTTTGGCGGAAGCTGGAGTACCTGGAGAGAACCAAGGCATACACAGAGAGAACACGCAAACTGCTCAATGAAAGGCTGCTGCCTGAACCTCCCACCAACCGAAGGCTCAAACCAGCAACCTTCTCACTGTGAGGCTACAGTACTAACCATTACACAACCATGCAGCCCCCATGGTTTTATAGTGGACCAGAATTCACTTATTTGGGTTGCATTGGGTTTTATTTTACTACGTAAGTAATTCAAATGCAATCTATGTGCAACCCAAAAATCAACACAAAACCTTGAGTTCAGTTCCACAAGTGCATGTTTGGTATATAAGTAAGATCATGGTTCCAATAACAAATCCAAGACAATGAGCTCACAAAAATAATGTAAATTTTTTTTTTAATATATCTTTAAAATGTGAAGTTTGAGTGAAAAGGACCCTTTCAAGGCAACAACTTAACTCATAACACCAGCACTGACAGGTTATTGAAACATAAATAATATGAGAAATACCCTCCTTCCCATTGTTTCTCTACATCTGAGTTTCTCTTCAGCCTCCCTTGTTTTTTCCTCAGTATTTTCTGTTTTGGTTTTTTTTTTTTTTTGGTTTTTTTTTGATGGCCTGATTGTAACACTTGTGTAGCAAATACAAAATGTTGCTATGGATACACTTCCAGTGTCCAAGAAAAACGCAATAGAGCATCACTTCTGAGAAGGAGAACCTCTTTATTTCCCTGAGCTGTAAGTGTTGCTTAATGTTGAAAGATTCTTAATAAGTGATTAGAAAAATGTTTTGTTGGGTTTACTTTCTTTTGCTGAGACTGGATTTTCTGCTTTTCTTTATCCTAAGTCAAGTGCTACAACATGTTGTTTTTGTGTGTGTGTGTGTGTGTGTATGTGTTTTCATGAATTTTAACCTTATAGTTTTGTTTCGTTGTGTCAAAACTGTATGATTTTCCTTGATGAACTCACCTATGTTTTTTCACTCATGACACCACCTTACCAAAGCTGATGTCTGGTTAGCATAACATATGTTGAGTGCATGAGAGCTGTAGGTGTGTGTGATTTTGGTATGGCAACAGTATGTTGGTGTGAGAAAGAGTGTAAAAAAATAAAAATTAAAAAAGCAGCAAAGTGTGTGGCAAACCTCTGCAGTTTATATTTCACATGTGTTTTGATTTATCTATCATCGAGTGCACAATAACTCATTTTAGTGCAGTTTGTACGCTGCCTGTGTGTGTGTTCTGCAATTGGGAATTTGTGTGCTGAGGGACTGAGGTGTGGCAGGGTTAAGAGGTTAAAGGTGGTCTCATGTTGTAGAGTCACTGGTCGTTCCATGGAGATGAGAAAAACAAGTAAATCTTTGGTCAGCTTGATCGTACCATTGAATGACTTGAGATGATCCTCATCCGTCAACATATTGGCATCTAAGCTGTAGCCACGGCAACCACAATATTCTTTACCAAAGGTTCCTGTAACAGGAATCACTATGGTTTCTACTCTTCTTATTCATCCATGTGGCATAAGTGTTTTTTCTTTTTTCTTTTTTTTTCACACTGTCCTGCCCAGCATCACAGCATACAGTGCAGCAATCTGTGTGCCATATTTTTTGCCTGACAGATTTGCTCTGTCAAAGGACACATCATGTATATGGCTGCCCTTAATATTCCAAATGTTTTTTATCATTATTTTTATTGAAATCATCATTGGACTTGATATGACAGTGCTGGACCTGGCAGGGGAAAAGAAAGAAATAAAATGAGAGGAAAGAAAAGAAAAAAAAAGGAGAGAAAAGAGAAGAGTGTGTCAAATCTGCTAAAAACACAGTATTCACAAAAACAATAAAAACTACTACAGTGTTACAGTACAACAAGATGAAGTGGAGTAATACCAACATGCAAAGAGAAAAAAACAAAGTAAACGCACCCACACAACCGTTATCGAACACATCTGCAGAGAGACTTAATAGATAAACATCTCCAACATTTAGTAGGAAAAATGTCAAAACTGTCACAGGCTCGCGCAACAATGATACCAGGTCCAGGAACCCCAAGGACACTCTGCTTTTATGGGGTGTAAAAGAGGTAGCACTGGACTTTATTATGTATCTGCTGATTCAAATCTCAAATCATAGCAGCACTAAATGCGGGCATACACTGTATGATTTTTGACCCATTTTGATTTTTTCATATGACTAGTTTTCAGATCAGTCTGAAATGAGAAAAATTTACCACCTCACCTGCAGCTCACGATTTGATTGCAAGAATATTTTCTGTAATTCTTCTGTACTGGTTTTCATTTAAACAGCTAAGGCATTTAACAAGTTTTTAAACCTGTAACTAATATTATATGACTTCATTGTTGTGAAAAGCACTGATGTTGTTGAAAATTTGCTTCATTTTTTAAATTGCACATTTGTGGGTCAGGAAAAGCTCAAGAAACCCCCTTCTGGTTCAAACCAGATTTAGTTCAATTTCACACTGACGTAGAAAAAACTTGTTTGGGAGCTGGTTGTGCCTCAACCAGCTCCTCAATATTGGTATTTTTCTTTTCACACAGACATCCTTCCACAATGAGATGCCCTTCATCGTTGTAATATTGCTTACTTTAAATTCCCCATAATGCAGCATGGCTCTAGAAGTAAGAGACTAGGTACAACAACATTCAGCATCTCCTGCCTGCTCTCCTTTGCACACATATTCGGCCCTGGGACTACCTCTGGTGCCGGCTCAGAGGCACAGCAACTTGACCACACCCTTCATTTTTTATATTCACACCAAGCTTCCCTGCACATGCTTCTTACTGTGTCATCAAGGTCATACTGTGTCATCTTCATTTTAATCTAACAACCTGAAGCAGTGCAGTTTCACAAACACAAATGTCAACATTTCACCAGTCAGACAAGCCCTCACTCTTACTTGTCTCCACGTGCTGGTCAACAGAGTCCATGTGTGGCCGCTCAGACATCTTGGGAGTACTGTTAAAACACACACGTACCTTTTCTCAAGTTCATGGAAATGATGTAAAGCATACAAACACTTCACACCCCAGAACTGGTGAAGGCTATAAAATGTGATATGTCCTTCAGTCAACTGAAGCTGTGTTAAAACTAGTATTAGTCCAGTGGGGCTTAGATAAAGATTTTACTGCCCCAGTCGTGGAAGACTGAAATATTAACATATTTCAGCACTAGTGGTTAGAGTACGAGCTGATGAAGTCTTAACAGGGATCTTTAGTATGACTGATTATAAACTAAGTTACAAGGTCTGACAAATGTTGACTGTGTGTCAGTGCAAAAACAGACGACTGTAACTATTGGAGTCCCTGTGTTACGTTAGGGCAGAGCCGACAGAAAACCTCTGCTTCCAACATCTCCTGGATAGATTGGTGAGCTAATGGAAAACCTTGATCTTTTACAAAGCGCCTCCGGATCCCAGCTGGTTTTCTAGCTTTCCTTTAATGGTTGAATCATAGGATGGCAGCAAATCACTGAAACACATTTGGGTGCAGCAGTAGCCAGATGATTAGCAGAAGAGACATTTACATGGAATGTAGTTGGTTGAAATTCCCAGAAAGACTGAAAAGGTATTTGGTGTGAACGTGATGGAGCAAAGGAACAACTGCACTGCAAAAATGAAATCTAAGTAAGATTATATGCTTATTTTTTTTAAAGGTAAGATAATTCTTAGTTTTTAATGCCAGAGAATTCCTCTTGTTTTAAGAGTATTTTTACTTGTTTTGGGAAGTCTTGACAAGTCAAATTTCTTGTTCCGTTGGCAGATAATTTATCTTATTTTAAGCAACATTTACCTAATTTTTGTATATTTTTTCTTGTTTTTTAAGGCTGAGTTTTTGCAGTGTGGTGAAGAATCTATCAGCACAGTACCTGCCACATACAAGTACATACACTGGCTGTGTCGTGCTCATTCTGTAGCTGATTGAATCAAAACAGTTTCAGCCTCTGTCAATTTTATCATGTGAAATTTAGGCTCATGAATTAAAAAATTACCAGAACCATCAGTACACTGATATAAGGCCAGTATTCTATACAAGATACACGATATCTATACATAGAAAGAAAATGGAAACCAAGTTTGTGTGCAGTAGAATTGGTAAACACTGCATGTTGACCTTGAAAAAAAAGGATTGTGTAATACTGTATAAAGCACATTTATACACTGAGAAGCTAAATGTAGGCTCCACAGGAAGCAAATACTGCAGGCTTTAGCCATGCTGACCACACGTACACTCACTGGCTGAATATTTGACTCAGTTTTTTTGGCTAATATCCCACCTCAACAGCTGAATGCTATCTGACCACCTAGCTAACATCAGGAAGGCAGACTGACAAGCAAAAGCTAATACAAACCCATTTATTTGACTTTTCTAAAGTTTGATTGGAGTCTGTCACCCAAGCAGAAGTAATTAGTGTTAATTAAATTTTTTTTTTCATGATTATTATTTTAATTCATTTTTCTTTATTTTCTTCATCTATTGTATTGTGCTTTTTTATCAGTAATACTAGCTGCTTTATTGACAGCAGACTTGACTGCATGACTGCTTGAAAGTAACTTGTTTCATGTTCAAAATTATATTTAGAATTCAGCAATAAACCTTAGGTGTTTTTTCACAATGAAAACTATCCAGTTCCAGAAATACATCTGGATAGATGGAGATAACTCTTGTTCTTTTATCAGCTGAGGAGAACCTCATTGTACTTGGACTGGGATTAAATGGATCCACTATTTTTTTTCTCATGTAAAACTTTGGGGGGACCACACAATCAGCGTCCCTGCTTCAGGGAATCTTTTTATCAGTTCCCCTTGTATTTAACCCGAAAGGTTAAAAATGCAGATTGAAAAGTTATTAATGTTTGTATAAACTCTTTACAAAGGTCATTGTTGATATTACAGTCAGATAAAGAGGACTGGTTGGGCTCATCCTATAATGGGAAGATCTTCTAGCGTATTCAGGTCAAAAAGAGTAAAATGAGTATTTCTTAGCTCTTTCTGATTTAAATATGAGTTGATCGGGCCATGATCTCCAGCTCTCACTTGAGCGATTCGCAGCCAAGTGTGAAGCGGCTGGGATGGGAATAAGCACCTCCATATCTGAGACCATGGTCCTCAGCCGGAATAGGGGGAATTGCCTTCTACCAAAACAGACTTCGAGCTCTGACGATGAATGACAGGACATCGGTAAACATTTTGATTCCTGGTCTAAGTTTAAAACACCAGATCCATCCATCCATCTTCTACCACTTTTCCTGGGTCGGGTCACGGGGGCAGCAGCCTAAGCAGGGAAACACAGACTTCCCTCTCCCCAGCCACATTTGCCAACTCTGCAGGGGGGATCCCAAGGCGTTCCCAAACCAGCTGAGAGATTTAATGTCTCCAGTGTGTCCTGGGTATCCCCCTGGGTCTCCTCCCAGAGGGACGTGCCCAGAACAACTCACCAGGGAGGCGTCCAGGAGGCATCCTGACCAGATGCCCGAGCCGCTCCTTTCAATGTGATGTAGCAGTGTCTCTACTCTGAGCCCCTCCCGGATGACCCTGTCCGACACCCTGCGGAGGAAACTCATTTAAATCGACTGGTATATATATATATATATATATATATATATATATATATATATATATATATACATATCTCTATATATATGGGCCCCTGACCCACTGGCTGAGTTGAGGCCATGTAAGAGGAGAGGAGGACAACACTGAAAAGTATTGACTTTATAAACATATAAAATCTGTTTTAAGGTACAGCTGGCAGTAAAGGTTTTTTTTTCTTGAGATATTTGTGTCTTTTTTTTCTTTTCCATCTTGCTACAATGTAGACTTTTTAGTATGTTATCCAAGGACTGGTAACGAAGCTGGTGCCCATATTGTCTTTACAATTTGTGAGGTCCAGAGGTTCCCAGTTGGACTATACACAGGGTCATATTACTTTTGAGGACCTCTTGCAATGAATGAAGCTAAATTATTTCAGGGTTAATGCTGTGATCAGTGTTGAGCTCTATGCTTTGTTTATGTTTCTGTCTGTGGCTATGTGGGAGTTTCCACTACTTCAAAGACTTTCTAGAGCCCCTGAGGTCCTCGTAGACTCCATGCAGGTGTTCTCAGATAAACACTGTCAACACCATGTGTCTACTCATAGGAAATCAGGAACCAAAACTTGACAAACTGTAAAGCCTGGAACGAAAACTGCACCGCAAAGAATCTGAATTGTTCATCCACTAATCGCTTTGTTTTAATGTTTTAATTAACATCTGCCGGGATGAAGCGCTGTGGCTCCTGCTGTTGCTTGAACACGTGAAAACCTTTTAAAAGTTCATTGCTTAAAGTCATTCACTTTCACAGCCTGATGCTTTGAGATAAAAGCAAGTTTAGGTCACACAAACACACCTTCTTACTAGTTAGCTGTGAAGGAATAACCCCCTGAGGTAGCATGTGTGAAATACTTGAGGTCAGGAATATTTCAGAGGAGTGAATCTCCTGATAAATTCTTTTCAGTCCAAGAGAAAGTTAGCTCCTCAGACACACAACAAAGACCACCGTCACAATTCACTGTCTGTTGCTCCGTCAAAAGCAGATGTTCTCTCCTTCTTTCTCTTAAGGAGAGCGTCTGCAAAGTACATACTAACAAGAGTGGGCCAATGACCTCTGTCACCTGGAGCGCGAACAGTAACCAGGATGTTGTCTGTCTGGAAGACTGGATGGATGATTGCATTGCTGGCTGCTTGGCTTGCTGTGCACACACCTCTGACTTTCTTTTCCCCTCTTCCAGTATTTCTCTCTGGCTTGCACTTTCTGTGGCATAGTAGGTTTGTTGTGAGCGATAAGGAAAGGCATTGATATCCTATTAAATGTGGGATTTTTAACTATAATCTCATTG
The DNA here is from genome assembly GCF_933228915.1 of Telmatherina bonti. NCBI lineage: Eukaryota > Metazoa > Chordata > Actinopteri > Atheriniformes > Telmatherinidae > Telmatherina > Telmatherina bonti. Next base: position 29,728,757 of record NC_136623.1, on the reverse strand, counting down.
TTAACTAATGTTCTACATCTCTGAAAAAAAAAACACTTGATTGCGTTGTTATCGTCATTCTATAGGTGTTTTCAGTGCCGATCCTTTTCACACATATGGACCAGTTGGTATTTATTCTGCCACAAGCAGACTGGTTTAATGCAGTCAGATTGACAGAGGGATGTCTTGACAGGAAGTCGGAGCAGTGGATGGTACCATAACACACAGCACATTCTACATCTGGATTAGGACTATGATACAGTAAAGGTTTGTTTTACTTATTTAATTAATTTGCTCTTTTCATTTGGGTTCACTTACTATTTACTGACATCTTCTTAAATATGGGTAGCAGTTGTGAGTAAGAAGTATTAGGAGAAAAGTTTTTAAAGGGCTGAAAAGACATTTAGAAGAGTAAAATAGCAACAACATTGGCTGTGAAGATTAACGAGAACAGTAAATCAGATTGCAGTTATAATGACTCATCAACAATGGAGAGATTCCTATTCCTACTCTTTCTAAAGTCCACAATCATCTCTTTTGTTTTGTTCCTGTTCAAGAGGAGACGATAGTTCCCACAGCATGCCAATAAACGGTTCTCCAGTTGTCAGTGATCAACCTCCTGTCCATCACGGATACGCCTCCCAGCTATAGAAACCTCTGAGTATTTCTGCAGATGACTGGACTCTCAGCTGTCCTGGAAGTTTCAGGTCTGAATTTCAATCTGAGATGTAGTTTTTACTTGATATGGGCCTAATTCTAACTAAATTAATATGTTTTATTTCAGATTTTTGTTCCAATTTGATTTTTATGTTAACATTTCTGCACAATGAATTGGAAATAGGTTGCATTTATACACGTGTGACAAAACATGTCATTATTTTTTTTTTACCTGGACAAAACTGTAATTTATTCAACTAGAAAAGCAGTCAGAGAGCGCATACCTCTTTCAAGCTTCTCATTTCCACCCATATTGTGATTTCCACCCAATGTTCCAGTCAAAATTTTATTTTATATGTAAACACTGTGGATTCATTATTAATTTAACTAAGAATCTAATAATGTATTGGCTAAATTATGGTCTTTGTAACATGTGTTAATCTTAATTTGTTCTCTGATGACAATTACAAAGATCAACTACTTTTTCTTGTTCTGGATCATAACATCCAGAATTTTGCCAGGATCCAGATCAATCCTCGATATCTTGTAAAACTTGCTGGGAATTTCTGTATTTTTGGCCAAGCACCCTGACCATTTATTGTGGAGTTACATGTACTGATATACTGAAAATGTTCTATCACACAATAACAAAGAATACTTCTAAAAATTCCTGGATTCAAATTGTGATCCGGATCCCTCCCAAAATTTAATGGACGCTAAGTTAAACTTAGACCCATTGTCAGGAGAAAAAAGTTATGGAAATCCACCCAGTACTTTTTGCATAAAGTTGCTTACATACAGACAATAAAACACCAGCAAAAACAAAACCTCCACCACCTTCTTAGGTAAATATTCTTAAGTCATTTTGATTGTTGTTTGTTTCTGTTTGCACCGGACTCTTTCTCAGTGACTGGTGACCTGTCCAGGTTGTATCCTACCTTTCGCCTGCTAATTGCTGGTCAGGTTCCAGCTTCCCTGTTATCCTGAGTTGAACTATGCGGCATAGAAAATGGATTAATTTTTCTCTGACAGAAGAAGTAATAATATTAAAACCCTCCAGGACACCTTGTGTTGTTCATATGGGGAACTAAATTGAGCATGTTTTGTTTACAGATCAAGCTGGAGTGGGCTTAAAGAGAGCTTATTGCTGAGTGAGGGATCATGAAAAACTGGATTGATAACGTAATACTTAGAGGCCAGACTAACAGTAACTATAATAAAAAAAACAAATAAACTGCACAAGTTTGATCTTTTTTCAACTTGTCTTACCCAGCACCATGTTAACAGATAGCTGGTCTGACTTCTTTGTTGTACTGAACAAATTTGATTTGCAATAGGAAGTCAAAAGGAGGATATAAAGCTCCCCTTCATATGGCAAAAGGAGAATGTGTGCAAAAGAAAGAGAGAGATCTTCAAAAGGCAATTACAAACAACTGTATAAATGAAAACTGATACATCTATAGAGAGACTTAATTGCCTGTGTAAGGAAAACAAAACAGACAATCATTGGGAGCATCTCTAAGAAGATGAACTGGAAAAAAAGCAAAAGCACCAGCAATAAGAGGGGAATTGGTGTACAGTTAAAAACACAGAAAGTTCTGAGAAAGTGGAGTATAGTAAAAAGGAGAGAACTGCCTAAGAGGAATATTGATAGTATGTGAAGAGATATTCTTGTAGAAAAAATAATGTTTTTTTTCCACAGGACATTAGAGATCTGATTCTTCAGCGGATCTATTCATGGCTGCTGCCTCATCAGAAATGGTCTCCAGTACTGGAAGGTGTCTCTCAAAAGCTACTCTTAACAAAGAGACAAATGGAGAAAGGTTGAGATCTGCTAAATGATGCAAGATATAGACTAAAAGTCATTGTTATGGGCCTCCAGAGTCCAGATCTCAATGTTACTAAAGCAGTGTGCGATCATCTTTACAGAGAACAAAACAAGCAGGCAGCCTACATCCAAAGAAGAGCTTTGAGTTCTGGAGAACTTTTCATGTAGACTTCTTAAAGAAATGACAAGAAATCTTGTTGAAAAAATTTCAGGAGACTGAAAAATATGATCTGATCTGCTTGCCACAGCTCCTAATGAGACCCACCTGTGTTTTGCTATCACACTCATCTGTTCTCCTTTGCATTTAAGCCTCCTCTTGTTACTCCTCCAGTCCCAGATTCTCTGGTGCCACTTGCTCGGGGATCCAGCATCATTCCACAGCTACTAAAGGGCTGAGTTTTTTACCTTGTTTTCTGCATCACAGATTTCAGCTCACCCTTAACCGTTGGTTATATTTAGTATCTCTGCTTTCACGTTAATGACCTTCGCCTTCCTGTTTGATCCTGCTCTCTTGCCTTTCCCTTGACCAAGTTTATAGGTGTGGACTCTTGTAGTCAAAGAGACAGTGCCCATTTTCTGATACTCTGTCAATTATCTGGATCACAGACTGGATGTTTTTGTGGATTAACTGTTTACTGCCTTTGAAATTTGAGTTAGTGTCAGACTCTGTTATCGTATGCTCATCACAAACTTCCTCTTTCTGCCTGCTTTCAGTGAAAGTCAAACCTACATCCCCTTCTGTTAGACTGCACCTTTTGCTAATCACTATACCTGAACTAGAAAAGGGGTTTACACGTTGTCCTTTGTTGTAAAATAAAACTTTTAACACTTTTCACTCTAGTGGTATGCTCCAGTCAAATATTCTCAGGTCATTACAGAAAACATACAAAATACTGACTTTCGAGTTGATTAAAATAGCCCAGACTCTGTTTTTGCTTTATTACTTATCCTTTTTTTTTGTTTGTTTGAAAGTGTTTTAATCGGTTGCTGCACTTATTTCCTAATACATCATATCTTTACAGTATATTAAAAATGAAGTGTGGTGCATTACTATGATTCTGTTGATATGTACAAGAAAATTGTCTTTTATATCTCACCACTTTCAACCCACTTAAAGGTTTATATACTGTAAAAGCCAAACAGACAATGTAGCACATCTGTAATGCAGCTGGTAGTACTATGCTATAATAAAAATGTAAGACTTTGGTTCAAAATAAAACCTGAACAACTCCCATTTGAATGAAAGCTAAGTATCATGGTTAGTGTTGACATGGACAAATAAACTCTGCCTTCTCCTATTTAACCCATGCAGACCTCTGTGTAAGGTCTTACATAGAACATATATACAAAGATGGAGGTGTATGTTTTACACCTGTGTGTGTAAGTGTTGGGATTGAAAAGTTATTTTACAAACTTTTTTTCACTAAATGGGGCAAAGTATGATCCAATGTCCCCCAGGTAATAAAGTTGGATTTTTTTTTTTCTTTTCTTTTTTTCTTTTTTTTTCTCTTTGTTTTTTGAGGAAGAAACCTAAAAATAAAATAAATAAATGAAAAAAAAAAAAAAACAGCACAAAACTGCAATATACTTTCTAAGTTATGCTCTACTGTTGAACAATGAACAACTGCTAAAAGGTGTAAAGTACTTTCTATGAACGATGTCCTTGTAATCCCAGTTTTAATAGACAAAGAAAAGCTGCACTGTGGCGATCCTGTATGACAATCTATCTGTATTTGTACATGTGAGTTAAATTTAAAAAAAAAAACTCAAATCTGGTGTGTTTAAAATGAGTGACAGGAACAAATGCAGTGCAGTCAAAATGTGACTTGAAATCAGTTACAGGAAAATAAACACATGAGTCACACATCGTGCCCCTGCGAAAAGTCAAGCAGTCTGCAATATGTCAATATGAAAGAAAACAGGCCTTTCCGTTAGCATGGATATTTTTTCCTTATTGTATTCATAAATCATTATGTTAAACTGCTCCTAGTTAAAGCCTAATCCAATGTCTATCCATCCATCTTCTACTACAGGTCCAGGTCAGGTTGCAGGGGCAACTGCCTAAGATGGAAAGCCTGGGTCTCACTCTCTCTGGCCTTTTATCTCAGCTTTTATGGGGGGATCCTGAGGAACTCCCAGGCCGGCGAAGGGACCTGAGGCCATATTTATCAAACGAGCTAAGAGCTAACTTCTTAGTGAAAAATTCCTTGCTAAAAGCGCCACTTAAAATTTACTTATCAAGTGTCTCACTTGCACTTTTAGCACAGTGTTGGACTCAATCTTAAGTGTGAGTTCCAGAGTGGGATTGCAACAAAGTGCCATAATTGTAATTTTACATTACATCACGTCCAAGTCTATTGAAGTGACCAATCGGTGAAATGAAGTATTTCTACAGGTAACAACTTAAAATTGTGTACAAATGTACTGTCTTCATCTGTGTAAAAGTTTCAGATGTATATTATCCCAATTTGTGCTCTAGCACCTATCAAACACAGTCAATAGGTAGATGAGTTTCACCTCAAATCTCCAGTTGTTTGTCCTTTCAGAGGCACTGTAGTAATATGCCATGTATGGACCCATGGTGATTAAAAATAAATGCCTCTTTTACAGAATAAAAACGTAACACCTATTTTAGTAAAGTGATTAGGTACACATAGAAACACATTTTAATAATATATATATTTTGTAATACACTGCACGTTTAAGTTATATTTCTGGAAGTAGCATCTTCTTCATTATGTATGATGTTATATTTTGTTTTAACTTAGACTATTTTGTAGTTGCAAGTACTAATTGAAGGAAAAGTCCACCACTCCATTGTCTGTTCAGGGGCTTAGAAAGTTGGAGAATACCTCTGCCTTGGGCCAGAAAGCAGGATTTACTGCTGAAATGCTGTAGGTCAGAGATAGTTGTGATAAGCTACATGTTGTTTGTTTTCTCACATGGTCATACAAAAGGTAAAACAAGACTTGACAGTACAAAACAAAACAATGCAGAGCACCATGCTCGTAAAGAAGCAGGAAAAAGAAAGGTTCTTGTAATATCTGCCTCGTTACACTTTCTCCATTACGTTTACTTGAGTAACTTCTTAAGTAACTTCTTTTTTTTTTTTTTTTTACTGCGTCATAGTTTTTTTTTTGTTTTGTTTTTTTATTTGACTCACTGGGCAACACTTGATTTGCTAATTCTTTTATTTATATATATATACATACATACATACATACATACATACAAATACTTTTTATTAGTTTTGCTATCTGCAATGGACTGGCAACCTGTCCACTCCATGCATAGTTTTGCATCATTGTTGCCTATTTTCACCGTGAGGTGTAGCAACAATTATCACGTAAGTATGTTTAACCAGTATTTATAAAGACATAGCCATAAAGTCACATTATCTCACACAGACCATGGCAGCAGGATAGACAAACCTTTTACACCTAACAGACAGTGAAAACCAAAAAAAATATGAAAAATGGAATACCTTCTTCAAGCTAAATCCCTACAGGATGAAGAACCCTTGCCTTGTATGCATAGTTTGTTTTGCTTACATAAAAAAGTGCAAAAAACATCAATGTGATGGGGTGTTTTCTGTGGCTTTTACATCTAAGTGTCCAGTTTTTAGTAAAGCCAGAAAATGTCCTCTGAGCTTTGAAACTGCAGTACAGCCATTGTTTGAAAGAAACTATAGCACCATTTAGAATAAGTAACACTTTAAAACCTTTAAAGGCAGATAGAAGAAGATAGTATATATGTAGGGTTGAATTAGTTAGCTGTAGGAGGCCACTGGATCCACACGCAGATTAAAACATGTTTATGTCTGGAAGAATTTTGGGCCGTTTTGTTTCAGACTGGTGAGCAGTTTACCTTTGCTGAAGTTTTATGTTTATCTCAGTTGTGCTTTAATTTAAGATCAGGCTTCTCATAACCCTCATGTGAATCTAGAGGCATAAGAGGTAAATAAGTGCCTCTGAAGGATCTGTCTTACTTGACAGATCCCACAATGTGGTTCCCATCAAAACCAAACATTGCACTGCAGGGGGGCAGCAGGGGAAAGACGTGGAAGCTGCTGTAATTACAGCAGTTCACTGTCAGCTCTGCTTTTGTGGACCCACACAAGCCGGTTTTGTTTTACTAGCCCAGTTACAGCAAGACAATGGAGGATAAATAACAGAGAGCGGAGAGCATTTAAGAGAGATGTTTGTTTTTTCTTTCATTTGTTTGTTAGTTTTTAGGCACGGCTCCTTGAGAGTACTGAGAGCATATCCAGTTATTTTAAATTTTATAACATCTGCCGTGCTTTTATTCTTGGAAAACTATTAGAAACAGGGTCAGAGTAAACTACTAGTTTTAATTAATTATGATTGCATGGGGGATTTGCAGTTTCATTAGAGAACTAGTCTAAATGAGCAGCCAGCACACAGTGCTACTCAAATCTATGCCAGGATTTCACTACATATGAGGCCTTTATAAAGAGGCAGTACAAACAGCTGGACTGACTTTTGACATATTATTTACTTTGCAACATTTTTCTTTTCCGTATTAGTAACTTCATTTAAATGAACTGAAGTTGTGGTGTGTTATCTTTTTAACTATGGAAATGAGATGCAAACTGTTGCTATGAAGAAAATAATCCTCTGCTACTGCTGCTACATTATCTCATCCTTGAAAAACCACGCTTTTGCAAGTGTCTTACACTGTATTATTCTTAGAAAGCATGTCTCAAACTGGATCAATTAATCCTGTAATATTCATCAGTGATTTCTATCAGTGAATGCCAGATTTTTGCATTTACCATTAAATAAGACAGATTCACAAAGTTTTGCATTAACATCTGTACATATGGTACAAAGATTATTATTTTAAATGTCGTAATTATTTTTATATGGCACAATAACTGCTATCTAAAAACTGGTTTGAAAAACTTGTTATTGCATAAAGTCCATATCCATCCAACTCACCTCACCAGAAGTCGTCTCACCTAAATGGCTCTAACTTGTTTTTTCTTTGCACTGCAGATGCCTTTGATTAAGAAATGCTGTTTTTTTTTCTGTGTGCTTCTTATGTTCAAATCTATAAATCTGTCATCATCCCACACCTTTTTTTGTACTGTCAGATCAAACCCAGTCATAAAATGCACCCCTCAGGACTTGTTGTTTTATCAGTGTGATGCATTGGGTGGTTAAATCTGACACAGGAATGTGAGTTAAAATCAAAGTGACCTTGTCAGATGGACAAAGGAAACGGCAGCGGTAACAATTTGCTGTACATTATGACAATATGGTTAGAAGTGGGAAGAGGTGAGTACTGACAGACTCTGAACCTCTGACGGAGGATCCTGGTATTATTTCATACTGAGAGGTTGTCTCCTTCCTGTTAACTCCCACTAAGAAGTCTGACTCAAGTCATAATCACAAATGATTATTTAATTTAATTTAGCTGACCAGTCTGACCAAAGTACTGTGTCTGAAGCTTAAATTCATGAAGAGAAGGAAAGGGAAAGCTCCAAATGCCAGAAGTCGGTTTAGTACATGTGACATAGAGAGCTGGGATAATTTAAACTGCGTATAAATCTGCTGTTGCGGATTTTATTTAAAAGGACAAAAATGAGATGGCAGGTGCGCTGCAGGTATCCCTCCAACCACTGGTGCTCATGGAAGGGTTTGTATAAGAATGAAGGACTAAATCCAAAATAAAGGGCTTTTTAATTCTAACCATTTTGAGTGCCTGGACCTGGATATTTTCCAGTTTTATTCATTTTTTCATTTTGAAATAAAATTAATTTATTTTAAAGTGGGGTGGGGGGGTTTAGTCCCCCCTTCAGCAGATTTTATTATGTTGGGTTTTAAGAAATATAACTATGTAAGTGGTTTTATCATAAATGTTTGGGCAACCTGTACAATGCCTGGTTAGTTAGCCCAAGTATTGACATTGTGTGGGAAAACCCTCAAAATTTACCGAAATGATACCTTTTTGGAAACACTGACAACATTTAACCATGCTACAGGCAGAATTTAGAAGATATTCATAACTTTAAAGTCTCTAAACACATAGCAGTCACAAAGTAAAGACTACAATGTTACCAGGCATAAATACCATGCATGATTAAAGTCAATCCCCAGTAAAAATCTGTAAGTGTTAGCTAGAATTAGCCCAGTGTTTTGGCTCTTTACAATGAGAATGTGGCTAAAACCTGCTGAAAATGCTAATGAACATCCTTAGATAGCATGATGGCTTACTTAACACATTTTGCTTTCACAACTCTTAAAAAATCTGTTTACTGGTTCTACTTTGTGTGCTCACATAAACAGTATTGTAATACTGACAAATTCCCAATAAAGCTATTGTCATTCACATAGTTTAACTCTTTTTGGTGTCAAAAAGCAAAATGTGGGCCAAACTTTATGGCAAAAAAGTGCAGCTATACACTACTGGACTGAAACAAGTTCCCCGTAGTTTCCTTAAAGACACAGTTTACGTCTATTCCGGATTACTGAGGTAAAACATTGAACCAAACAAACAAGACTCCCAGAGCTACAACGGTCTGCACATGCTAAGAAACAAAGACGTGCTAGTAAAGAGTGCCACTATGCTAAAATATCTTTTCCTTTTTCATTATTTCTTAAGCAAGTGTTGGCAACATTTCAGACCTGCAACTGTGCTCTTATGTTTCAATCCAAATAATTCTGATGTTCATGCTTAGGCAAATTGCGATACACATATCACATATGATATGTGATATATGATATGTGATACACATATCACATATCACAGCATATTGCTGTGATAAGTGTTTTTGAAAAGTATAACATAGTTAAAAGACAAATTAAACTTAAGATCTATGTTGACTTAGTTACATGGAACATTTTTACATTTCATGCAATTTTCCATAAGTGATTCACTGAAAATGCTTGCAGTGTTTTGTTCCTTTTTGCCGTGTAGATGCGAATAAATCACAATATCCACTGCAAAGGGTATAGAAAGGCAGACACACTGACAGCTGACCACACCTAAATCAGTGTTGGGCCTCAGGTATTTTCCATAATCTTTCAAACTAAAAACACCTGCAGGGTGATGTCACCGAAGTTTCAGACAAGGGCAGAAAAACTTAGCTGTATTTCATTCCTTGCTCAGTTGTTGTTTTAGACGCTTGGTAATGAGTAGTTTGAACAGAAATAAGCGCCTTTCTCCACAGCATCAGAATGATATACAGCTGTGAGCAATGATGTGGGTCCAAGCAGATTGCAAGCATCTGTACCACTAGTATTCACTGACCTCAGTGAAGACTTAAGATCACACCACATTTATATACACACTGGACATTTTCTTAGGTTTACAGTTTGTACAGGGTAAAACCTCTTTTGTCGTCAAAACTGATTTAATTCTTCATGACTTAGATTCAAAAGGTCCTGGAAACAAATCTCAAGAGATTTTGATTCACATTGACATGATAAAATCACACAGATGTTGTATATTCATATGAAAATATCCTGTTCCACCAAAGATGACTGTAGAGACCATTGGAGTACAGTGAATACATTGTCATGTTCATAGTTCATAGTTCATGTATATATACATAGTAGTATATAGTTAGTTTATATATATATATATATATATATATATACACACAAATGCTTTCATTTATACAACGATGTGTAGCAAAAACATTGTATTAGCACATAAAACAGCTGTATTTTGGTTACTTTGGGGAAAATGATACAGCAGTTCCTATTTATAGGACTTTTAAGAGTAGATTTTTTTATCTGTATCAATCATTATTACAGGTAAAATACAAGAAACAAACATTGTAAAAAATTCTACTACAAATAGGGCAAAACTAATTGCCTTTTCCAGTTTAATCAGTGTTAAAAAAAAAAAAAAACAGAAAAAAATCTGTGGATCTATCCAAAGTTACACTTCAGGCAGCTGCTACTGAGGATATATAATTGTTCATGCATTGAATTAGGCTTCATATAAACTTGCTACATAACCGTGTGAATCACTGGCTGCGGCCTGATGAGCAAATATCCAGACCTTGTATGATGTCGTAAGATGTCGGCTCATAAGATGACGCTTAATGTGCTGCAACATTCTCAGACACATTTCAGCAGTAATATGTCTGTTTAGATTACATGGGTCAAGAAATCATTTTTTATTTATTGTTTAATATAAATAACAGATTACTGGAACTTCCAGACCTCTGACCAGTGAAGCTGAGTCACAGGAAGTTGTATGAGATCCTGTCATTAAGCCATAACAACCTTATCAGAGAAATAATCCAGACTTGGCAAATGATGACCCTTCTTGTTACATTTACAGTATTTTATGCTTTTATGGCCAGGAAATTTGCCAAAGCTCTTGTTTTCTAGGTGCTGCATTTCTACCTGATCAAGACTGAAAGAAAAAAACCAGAAGGAAAAAAAAATTACGTAACCAAGCCAGTGACAAATGTGCAAAGTCACAAACTTTTTAATAGTGATTATTATTCATTTCTTTGTATCAAGGTTTCTATCAAGTTCTGTGTCAAACATGTAGTCATGTCAAACATTGGGTTCGACATGACTATGGCGGTGGGGGGTGGGGGGGTGGGGGGGGTAATAAATGTTCAGGATAGGATCAAAGATTTAATGTTTTATATTTCTAATAAAACCAAAATTTTCAAAACTTACCACAGAACAATACTCCACAAAGCTCACATTTCACATATAAATCATGGTGTTTAACGGGGATAGAAGACAAGGCCGGAGGTTTAGTAGCATAAAAGAAATCTAGAAGTTGCATCTTATGTGAGGACACAAATCAAAGCCAGGAAATGTCCTGGAAGCTGGGGCATCTGAACTTGGACATTACTACAGTGTGGTTTGATGCTTTGAGAGTTGCCATCCCGTTCCGTCACTCTGTTCTCAGAAAGAAGCCCAAAGCTGCGTTTAACACAAATGTGGAACAGCTACATTCTCCCAAGGCGTTTATGTTGCTCAACATCTGCTCAAAGTAACAACACTGACCACAAATCCCTGCGCCAAAATATTAGTTCAGCATTAGCATGTGGGGGGATTCAGAAGTGCACTGCAAGAAAAAGTTCTGCCAAGACTTAAAAACATGAAACACAATGTTGCTCTTTCATAGTTTGATACAGATTTGTGGTAGATATGAGGTTTTACACCTGATTATTATTAATCAATTAAATTATTTTAAAAAAGCTAAATAAGAATAACAACGAATTAATCAGTTGAGTTTTGAACCAAAATATAATCCAAGAAAAAAAAAAAACTGGGCAGGAAACCACATGTCTGTATTGTTCTGTGGTTTCATGTGTTACACTGCTGTGCAGAACAAAACAACTGCCTTGAGCATTTTATTTTACATATATTCCATATAATGTACAGATGTTATGTTGCCATTTTATGTCTTTGTTTTATTGTCTGTGTTGGACTCCTCGAATATCTCAAAGAAATTTGAAAGAAAATACTTATTATGTGTCAGCTGGAAACACATAAGAGAAGAGCAGCTGGCTGCAGATGTCCATCATCGGGTGAATGGAGAGCCTCGGCTATGCTAAATGGATACAGCCGGACCGTCGCACCTAACAATTTCATATTTAAAATTGAGGAATCTTTGACCGACAGAAAAGCAGCGTTACTGTAAGAAACTATAATGACCTGATGACCTATGAGAACAGAGAGAGAGAGAAGAGGGGGGAATGGGGCTTTCCATTGTCATAATTTCCACATACCAGTACGTGTGTGTGTGTGTGTGTGTGTGTGTGTGTGTGTGTGTGTGTGTGTGTGTGTGTGTGTGTGTGTATAGGGGAGTGTTGTGGTGTGTGAGTGTGGAGGAGTGTGGTGGTGCAAGTGTTGTAGGGTTTTAGGGGTGCCATGTGTGAAAGAAATTATTTATCATTACCAAGTAAACCCTCACTGAATAGCTTCATCAGTTTTCTTTCTGGATTTTATCATAAAACTAATTGATTAACATGACAGAAGCCAGTTCAACATTTCCAGTATGAATGCTCGAGAAACTTCCCTCTGTCACATTATTTAGAGGACAAGAAATGAAGGTCTCATCATGCACACAGTTGTCAGCCATCACGTCATCTGATGTCTGTGCATTGTTATTTTTCTATCTGGAACACACAAGCCTTGTTCTTTATCATCCAGAGCCAAAGTGAGACAACCTTGCGATGACCACAACAGTCCTATCATATGTACAGAGTGGGAAGTATTGTTCACAACATACAGAAGTAAAACACACCGTAGGAACAGAGAATAATATCAAACTCAACACAACCCATCCGCATCTCTCCTGACGCCATAGCTCGACTTCTCCCTTAACGCAGATGAGCAAACAAGGCTAAAGGCTGCAATAATGATCGAAGACAATGTTGCATCCATGTTGTAAAAGCTACATAGAATATGACTTTTACAGCAAAATATGTAAAATATCCAAAATCTCTGCAAATGTCTCAGTTTTAGTTCAAATCGATTCGCCACTATTTCTTCTTCGTATGTTTGTATACATCACACGCACACGTTCCGTGTTATATTCTCTGTTTTGGTGTATTTCTGTGGCAGCGTTACAGCGCCACTTACAGGCCCGGCATACCTTCAGCTGTTTCAGTAGTTTAGCACATAAACATTTCTTAAAATGACCCTGTGTTTATGGAAGCGTTACAAAATAGTTTTATCTCTGTGTGGATGTAATCTAAGTTTTTATATTTTATCTGTTGTGGGATTGTTGGTAAAGCTGTCCAAACATCAGCTACAGACACAGAGGTTAAAATGAACTACAAGATATAAGAGGAATGGAGGTGGAGACAGGAGGAGATTATAGTCATAGGCCAAAGGACTGATGAATGATGGGTGAGAAATGGGTAAGCTTGGCCAGCTTGCACACTTTGGTGGGGCAGCTTGTAGGATCCTGTCAAATAAAAACAACAGGCTTTCTACAATTAAAGCTATAGTGGGTAATCTTGTTTAGAGACATCTTTTTTTTTTTTAACTCTGGGTGAAGTGGTTCCTCGTCCTGACAGTAGTTGATACATTTTGCAATCATGAACTGCACGGTGGCATAGTGGGTAGCACTGTGGCCTCACAGCAAGAAGGTCACTGGTTTGATCCTCAGCTTGGGGAGGAGGCTCAAACGGTGGTCTTTTAGTTTGGAGTTTGCATATTCTCCATGTGTGTTACTCTAGCTTTCTCCCACCATCCAAAGAAGTGGATGTAAGGTTAATTGTTTACTATAAATTGTCCTGAGGAGTGAGTGTGAAAGTGAGTGTTTGCCTCTTTGTGTTGGCCTTGCGATGGAATAGCGACCCATCCAGGGTGTACCCTGCCTCTCGCCCAAAGACTGCAGGGATAGGCTCCAGCTTCCCCACGACCCTTAATCGGACTAAGCAGTTCGGATAATGAATGAACCATAAGAAATATAGTTAGACTCCTTAGTTTAATGTAAATCTTTTAAAACTCCAAACGTTTGGACCGAAATGGAGTTGATCATTTCTTATAAACTTATAAAAAAGTCTTGGATCATGCAAGGATGAAAAACAGAGAGGGGAGGAGCCAAGACAGGGTTCCAGTTTCAAATCTTGCTAGCTCCCCAACATTACCTACCCCAGCTTTAAGGGGTTGTAGAAAGAGTGGTCCCAACTAGATAAAAAACAATATCTGTTAATGCAGAAAATATTTTTTCCCCTGTGGAGCAGCTTCCTGTTTTTACACAGTAATGTAAAAGAATGTGTGGGAATGTGTGCATGTTTATACATGTGTGAGAAATTGGTATTATGGAGAATATCTACTCACAAGTGAACCAAATGCCCATCATTTCTGCGGTGTTACTTCACAACCACAAACATTTTTGCATGCACCCCCTACTCTTATTGTGGTGAAGCTCGTCAAACACTTGACCATTCCCATAACTGGTGTAATACAGTAACTGATGCAGATAGAGGAGGTAAAAAAAAAAATACACAAATTAGTCTGCGCTGGAATTATCTGCTGAGTGTTCATATTCCCAAAAGAGCCAGTCAGAACTTAGTTGTCTGTAATGAAGCCAAAGTTATAGTGAGTCACTGAAAACCTTCCCATCCGGAGTTACCGACTGAATCCGAGTGTATGAATGCAAGCAGCTTTAATAAAGAGGTAGAGAAACCAGGGAGGCCTACATGAGCTTAGGTTAAAGCTTACAACCAGCTTGCAAGTGCTTGAGTGTCCCTCTGGGATAGCTGGAAGAGTTGGACGGGAAATAAATGTCTGGGGAGACTTTGACGAGGCATTTTACCCAAACAAAATAAAATGTCATGGCCACCACATGTCTGATGTCTTTAGTTGGATGTACATTGTGTAAACAATGCATGAATTCTGCTGCTGCCATGACAACTCATCATCAAGTTGACTTGATGTTCAATATTTGGGAGAAATCCATCCAATGGTTGTTAAAGTATAGCCAGTCGTAAAAAATATGTTGATTTTTAACTGTACTTGGTAAGAATCACAAAAAGATTGATGGTGCTGTGTTCACTGTTCGGACCAAGCTGCCAGGTTGCCTTTTTTTCCACCTTTGGTCTGGGATGCACCATTTGGGTTGTTTCTTGGCATGATATGCCAAACCTTACACTCTCCTTGTATAGTTCAGTCATTATTTCAAATGGAAAGCAGTGTTCAGTTTGTTATTTGGGTGAAACATAATATCACTTTGTATACTATTTTATCAAATCTGATTACTGTCTGATGATTGTAGCGGACATGCTACGCTCTGGGTCCTCAGGCAACACATGCTGGCATGCTTGTGCTCTGGTAAGCAACACAACATATGATAGCAGGTTAAACTGATTTATTCCATCAAGTGTAGCACAGTATAACAGCACTCCAAACTGGGTGTCTACAGGTGACTTGGATCTCAGCTCTTTGTCTCTCATCAGCCGAGTCCTGGCATGCTACTGCATATAAAGGCAGGTGATTACTTATCGGCTACATTTGGACCTTGTCTGCCATACTCAACACACTGTCCCTGAAATCATCGCTCCAACCCTCTGCAGCTAAGCCAGACCATCCCCATCTCCACAATGATATGCTAAATAACACATCTTGTAAACCAGAATGCAAAACACTTTTATTATCTTTACTTTATACTTTTATGTTTAATGTTAAATTTATAGCTTTTCCTGTAAAGTAAGTGACATTAAACACAACACACTCTCTATAATAAATCAAAGAATAGCTCAAAATCTTGATTTATTGTTGAACTGCCTGATTTCATCATACTTTGATTTAAACAGTTTTTTTTAGGAAAAAAAAAAAAAGTACAGGAAACCATACCCATAAAATCTTGAAGGCAACAGTTCATTGTTGTCCTTGAACATAAAAGGAACCTGTTGGGTACAAAACAGACTATTTAGGAATGCAACAACATGTAATGGCAGGATGTGTTGGTGATTCCAGCAGCCTCTGTTGGTGTCAAAGTGCACGTCTGTACCATCAAGTCAGGGATTAAAGACATCTGAACTCCATGGGAGACAAAGACATAACAGTAAAAGCCTTTGTTGTCCAGAAGCAACACCACAGAAAACACATTATCAAATATCGACTGACATTGTCTTTTTTGCAAGTCTTTTCATCAGACTCATTAAAGGCAGGTATAGATTGTTAGTTGACTCTCGACACTGTTTTGATTCAAGTAGCTAACATTGTTTATTTAAAAGCTGAATTAGCGACAACTATAACCTCCATTCCATGTGGGAACGGAGGTTATAGTTATAGCTCTTCATATCAGTGTCTTAGCTCCCTATGAAATACCGTAAAAATAAGGGAGAGTAAAACACGGGACGACATCAGGAAACAGACAAATTTACGGTAGTTTCATGGCCAAATTGGGATACTTGACAGCTATGATATTCCAAACATATTATTAAAGCCCCAGTGTGCAAGAATTACTCCCATCTAGTGGTTAACTAATTAAATGCAAAGTATCAC
The DNA here is from genome assembly GCF_933228915.1 of Telmatherina bonti. Taxonomy (NCBI): domain Eukaryota; kingdom Metazoa; phylum Chordata; class Actinopteri; order Atheriniformes; family Telmatherinidae; genus Telmatherina; species Telmatherina bonti. The sequence goes on along the minus strand of NC_136623.1, from coordinate 29,712,326 downwards.
TCTCTGGCACCTTCCCATAGCTATCATCACTACCGAAACCACAGACAGGCACACATGTTCAAATGTCAACAAGTTGGTGTGTCCAACCATCAGGTGATGATGTAACAAATGACACATAATTTTGTTACAATTAGCTACAATTAGGTACGAAGCTACGGCTAATAGCTAATGTCATCATGTGACTAGAGAGAGGACATCAACCTCCACCCCCCTTGACAAATCAGCTGAAATAAATTATGAGAAGAAAAACTCTTAGAAAATACAGCTGAAAGAAACACATGGTTAACTGCTGGTGTCTGAAAACTTTTTGCAACAGGACTTCTTCACAAACAAATTAGCGTCTCTGCCGTTTTATATAGCAAGTAACACGTAATCGTGAGGATAGTTGCTAGACTACCTGCTCATAGTACCTGCACATAGCAACAAAATAAACTTCACTGTTAGATTGAATTAACTTACCTCTCCAACAAAATGTCAGTTTTATAGTCCTTCTCGCTCATGAATTGTCTCCATCTGGGAAATGCTACACCAACATAGACAATTGTTTTCTCCTGGTTATTATTTTTTTCTTCTCTTAACTATTTTTCCCTCCCTCTCATGGGGCAAAAAGTATGGATGGTCCTCCATTTCAATGGAAAACAACAAGCTAAATGTTCCATAGTCATATTTGCTTGTTTTTATTTGGATACGATTGTGATAAAACTTTGGTTGAATACTTATTAATTCAAGCAATGTTTAATTTTTGCTGTTAAAAAAACAAATTAGTTACACGCTGTACCTTTAAAAGACGCTCTAGAAAGTGAAATGGGATGTTTCTGTATTTTTCATAATTGCACCAAATTGTCCAGACTTTCTCAATCTTCTTATGCCTTTGAGAAGCAGTCATGCCTACCTAACTACCAACCATACTCATACCAGCAGACGAGATTACCATGCTTTTCTGTGACATTTTAGTGTGAAGCCAACTTTCTTTTTTCAACCTTCAAACAGCTAAACTCCATAATAATAACATGAAAACTGTCCAAATCCCGAGCTGATGTGGCAACATTTAATCCTATGACTGAATTACCACAGAGGGGCAGAGAGTGAAATACACAAGAAGAGTTAAGTTACTTCATTTTGATAAACATTTATTCAAGAAAGACATGGGGGTTCCAGTTGACATTTTGCCATTATCAGTCCTACTGAGATTTAACAAGTTTATCTTTGCTTTCATTGTTTGAGAACCTTTTTATAGGAGCACCATCCCTACAGCGACTGCTTGTGAAAGACTTTCAGAGAACAATAAATATGGAAAATGTACTGTGCACACAAGACTGTTGTTTTAATGGATGTACAATCAGTCAACTCTTATTCTGTGTTTGTTCTGAGGAATATCAATATTTTCAGGTGAATAATGGAGCAAAGAAACACATATAAAGTATAAACAAAGCCTTTTCTTTTGCTGCCAAACACACATGTGGGCCGAAGGCGGTCATTTAAAACCTCTTTTTAAAGCATCTTTGTCAGTGTCAGGTGATCTTTTTTACCACTGTTTTTTCTGCCCTCAAGTGTCCAATGATCCAGTAGTTAGAGCAGCTCTAACATTGTGGTTGAGCTGATGTTGGAGATAAACTGAGAATTTGTTTGAGTTATCATAATTTCTGCAACATATTTTGATGATTGAAAGCTACCATTTGGTGAAATGAAATCTAAACATTAAGATGCAGATTCACTGAGTAGTTAAATATAAGGAAATGGTCTACACGTGCAATACGGTTAACCTCCTGCAGTGTCACCGCTTAAATGATTCAGTGTGTTGTGAATTTTGGCAGGAAAACAGATGCAGAAACTTGTGGTTAACAGTGTGAGTGAGACACATTTGCCTTATTCGGCAAAGTGGCAGAATAATAACAATAATAAAAATAATAATATAATAATCACTTAACTACAATAGTTTCACCATTAAAACTACTTTTATGTGCAAACTTTTCCCTTTCTACCTCTTGCCTTGACTTTAGCTCACACTCTTTCACTCCTCCCGTCTTTGAGTGAGTCGTATACACATTGTGGTTACAGTCTACTCAGCCCACTGGCTGTTAAACTGTATAGAAACACTATAAGTCTGTGAAACATTAGTCATGAAAGCCAGTTCTCTGAAGGCCTTGTTGTGTGTTGTTGCACAAATACATCATCATTCAACAATAATGACAATGTGGTTCAAATGTAGTCAGAAAGAACATGACTAAGTAACTGTGTATGTAAGTATCTTCTAATCTAAGCATGTGATGTGATGGTTCACTGTTATGTTAAAATTGTGGGTTTTGGAAAGGCTTGAGAGAGGATCCTCAAAAGTCTAGTGTTTACTGTATCCCTTCATTATGGTAAGAATGCATGAACTCACACAAATGACAAAGAAAGAAAGACCAATGGAAAACAATGAATTTGTGGGTTCAGCGCATGCATTTTTCCAGACGGTCAGTGTTTTCTGTGTGGAGATACGGTAACAAAACAGCTTTTATTAAATGTTAATCAAAAGCAGACTCTCCACGACCATAACTGTTAATGCAAATTTGATTAAACAAGCAGCTCACAGACTGGTTGCAATAAAATGACGAAGAAAGGCACGTTTTGTATTCAGTCCATGAGTGAGGAAATGTTTGGCTGAGGGAAACTGTGAGAATCATCCACAGCAAAGCACCAGTGCTTTTTCTCTGCCATAAAAACCTGGTCAAATGTGAAAACATAGATTAGATTAACTGAAAATCAATTTTAAAGCAAGAAAGCTAACTGAGGGACAATTTAGAACCTGAAATGAAACCCAGGGAAAACAGCCTTAGTCTTGAAATGAATATCAAAAGCCACTTATGTTAAGTTTTAAGTTACTTTAGGTTACTTTAAGTTAATATACTTAGGTAATATGTAACCCATGATTAACTAATGTATTTATTAATGGAGACTTTATCATGAATTCCTGTTGCTAATCATGAACTAATGATGATTTCAATATTGATTCCTGTGATCACGTGACCCCTAACTGATCATAAATTAATTAACATTAATTCACTTATTCATCAATATGTTGACATAGTTGCCAGTTTAGGTAGAAATTATTTAATACTCTGCTACTGATTTTTTATCATGAAGAAGCAAAGATGGTCCATTCATACTCCACAATAGCTTCGTCTGCAATTGGGTGGGGATCACTGCGGGTGCCAAAGTCATCTTTTACTTGCAATGAACCCTTTTATTTCATATTTAATGAGAAACTCCGTCGGTGGCAGGGCGGGTTTTGCATGCGCCTGGGTCAGTGTGTTTAAATGCCCTGTTATAAAAATGTTTATACTTTCTCAGCACCTTGAACAGCTGTTTTATGAAAACATCCCGTTTTGCATCAGCAAAATGCGGAAGCGGCAACACTTAGCTTAAGTGTTTGATGCTTGACTGCTTTTCTGTAGCTTTACTTTGTCCAGACAGAGCCACCAAAATAAATTATTTATTGGTCAGTCATAAAACCATGTTTTTTTTAATTAACCTTTTCACCGTGGTGGGTGTGCTAGTAATCCCAGAAGTTGGTTAAAAGGATAATGGTAGTAGGTGCATAAGACTCATAACATTCTTCTGACACAGAATATATCTTATAAGAACAGAATAGAAAAGATTAACGACAGACTGGCGTCTGCAGTGAGTGAGTCACAGCTTTGGCGTCATATAATGTGGTATTTAAAACAGGCATTCAGGTATGAACTGGTTAGTATATTATTATTTAACTTAAAATATCATTTTATAGTGCCTGAAGGAAATTCATTAGTTTCACAATGCAGAGAGTCATGGTCAACCTTGTGGACACGTAGGGGAAAAAAACAAGGTGGTAAACAACACATATCGCTTTGCAGGCACACAGAAAATGTCAAAGTAAATTAGTTTCAGAAATTTTAAGAGTGGTGAGAAAGTAAACAGCTTAATATTAAAATATTCTAATGGTCAAGCATCCAGTATTAAGTCATGAGGAGGACAGACAAGATGCTACAGACCTGCTCCTGACTTATTGTCTTATAAGGTAAGCCAATGAGTAGTTACTTTCTAAAATGACAAACCATTCATTCAAACTAATGATGTGAACTTGTAAAAATACTTTAATCATAAAGAAAATGTAATGACCATTTAAATCACATCTATAAATACATAACCAACTTGGTTACATTTTGTTGCTGAAAAACAGTGCTGGGATTGTGAAAGTAAAAGAGCTGTTAGCCCAAATGTTGCTAAGAAGCCAAACCTTACCTCACCATCCCAATACTTTGTCTGTAATCCCTCACATAACCCCTCCCATTATCTGGCATGTTCTCTCACACAGCTGCATGCAGCAGTGAAGGACTACATCCAGATTTCTTTAATGGTGCACAGTGCTGCACCGTGCACACGTGTCTGCACATAAACACTGATGCAGAGCACAGAAATAAAGAGTTTTATCAGATTTTGCCAACAAAGCTTATTCATATGCTTCACATGTAATAATATACCTATGAACTAAAATGAGTTCCCTCTCACATGATCTCTCTATTGTTGACTTTGCAGGAAATTCAGTTGCATTAACAACATTTTTAAAAATGTTATGAAAAGCAAAGCAAAAGCAATACAATGATGTATTAGTTTATTCCTCCAAATAAGATATTGAGGATTAGAGAAGCTTTTAAAATCGATTAATGTTAAGTGTTTACATTTTTTGGTACTTTTATACTTGAATAATACAACATTTGATGTTGTAACTAACTGATTTATTCACCCTGTTATTGATCTCATAAAAACAAGCCATCATTACAAATGATAAAGGTTTCACAGTTGATGACCTCTGTGGTCTGCAGTGTCACTTCAGGAAACATAAATATAAGCAAACACTTTTTAAAAGAAAAGCATGAACTGAGACTTTTACTTCCTGAGAATGCAAGAAAGTCAAATATTGGAGATTAGTGATATTCTATACAGCTAGTTTGCTCATGTGATAGTAAAACACTGGACCGAACCACCATAAAAGTGGGTGCCACGGATCAAGTTGTACATTTATACACATACCTGAGTAATATGTATGGGACTATTAAAAATCTTGACCCTCTTTTTTTCTCTTAAACTGTTAAAATAGCTTAAAAAAAACTTTTTAACACTGATATGTTGAAAGTTCTTCTGGTGGGGATTTAAGATACATTTAATGAAGAAAGTGTGGATTTTAAAGCGCATATTTGTATGGAACTGTATAAATTAACATTTTATTCAGTAGCTAATGTGGCTGGTTCTATTCGGGAGGATAAGGCAGATTACAAGTTCAGTAGAGTTCTTTTAATTGTACATCGTACAGAATTTTACTGTTGTTATAAATGTTTCTCGTGAAAAAGCTAAACAACAATTGCATTCTCTAACCTTTCTGTTGTCCTGCTAGGAACAATGTCACTCCTAATACATTTGAAATGTTAAAACATAAACTTCAGTAAATTTCAGCCTGACACATTTTTTTTTTTACATTACTTAACGAGAATGTTTTCTGCCTGACATTTCGTAGTGCTCTCTGCAGTTTCTTATTATTATTATTATTATTATTATTATTATTATTATTATTATTATTATTATTATTATCTTAATTTTCTTTTTTTTTTTTTTTACCTTCTGCAGTTTCATACTCTCTCGAAAGCTTATAATAAATTTATTTTTCATTGTCTTGCCTACTCTTTTGCCATCAGTATTTTACTCTGCCCCATTTCTTTGCTTGTGTCCAGCCTCATTCTTTACATCATCTGTGATAATGTTATTTTTCCAAATATACATCAAGTTTAGTTTAGTTTAGTTTAGTTTAGTTTAGTTTAGTTTAGTTTAGTTTAGTTTAGTTTAGTTGTTCATTTAGCCTTTGTTCAGGAAGCAGTAAGTAAATGAAACTCTAGACTCATCACACAGCCATCATGGAATAGTGTTCATAGGAAATGTAACAACCTCTACAGGACCAATATTAGCTTCATTCATTACCTGCTAAATCTACTATGTTTTCCTTCATACCCACCAAAATTTATTTTAACCCACATTTGCCAGGTTGGTGGGTTTAATGTAGAATTTGGTTCAAAGTAGGGCTAAATTATGTACTTTTTTCACTAGTTTGTTCTCATTAACTATCCTCATTTTGTGTGAACAGACTCATCATTTTGGTTTCATACTGTATTAATTACTTATCATGTGACAGTGATGTAGCAAAGTTTAATTACTTGAAGGTTTTGTGTAAACTATAGCAGAAATGAGATGTTCTTAAAGTTTTAGTGAAGCAGAAATAAATCCATGTTCTGAGTTTGTGAACTACACACCCGAACATGATTCAAAACATGACTAAGACTGCTGACAACTAGTAAATTAAATCAGGTCTCAAATATCACAGGAAAATGAGCAGCTCTCTGCTGCTCTGGGATGTACCACTAGTGTGTTGCCAGGTACAATTTAGTGTCACATTTTAGCTTTTCCCTGCAGTTTTCCTTGTTTTCACTATTTCTTTTCTGCTTTAGTAGACAGGCATTTCTGCAGATTCTGACCTTCAGGGAAGTCATTATTCCTGTGATGAAGGTAGAGCGGTTAGCTAAGTAGGTGCTTGTCAGAAACTCATACATGATAATAAGCCTTTTATTTATGTATGATTTTAGAACTTTCCTAAAAATCAGTCTTCAAAAGTCAATGTTCAACTTTACTGACATAGTTGCCAGGCCATACATCCACTAGAGGGCAGTCCAGAGTTCAGCGTTCACAAAATGATTTCAATTCAATTCAATTCAATTCAACTTTATTTATATAGCGTCAAATCACGGCAATGCCATCTCAAGACGCTTTACAGACAGAGGGGAAAACATAATGAAGGCCAATTCATAATAGCCTATATAAGGAAACCAACAGATTGAGTTGAGTCCAACTCAATCTCCCATCCTGAGCAAGCACACTGGCAACAGTGGGAAGGAAAAAAATCCCTTTTAACAGGAAGGAAACCTCCGGCAGAACCCGGCTCAGGACAGGCAGCCATCTGCCTCTGCTGTGTGGGGGGAAGAGGACAGAAAGACAACAGACAACAGGAACTGCTACTCCCGGCCAGGGAGACCTGCTGAGACAGGAGACATACATGTTAATGATGCAACACTGTTATGGGGGGGGGGGGGGGGGGTAAAAGAAAGAGATAAAGAGAAAAAGAAAGAAGCTCAGTGTATCAGGAAATGTCCCTCAGCAGTCTAGACCTATAGCAGCATAATTATAAGCTATAGGACTTATCAAAAAGATAAGTCTTCAGCCTAGTCTTAAAGGTGGGGAGGGTGTCTGCTTCCCTAACACTAACTGGGAGCTTATTCCATAAGAGAGGGGCCTGATAACCAAAGGCTCTGACTCCTGCTCGGCTCTTTGAGACTCTAGGAACCACAAGTAAGCCTGCAGTCTGCGAACGAAGTACTCTGCTTGGTATATAAGGAACAATGAGGTCTTTGATATATAGTGGTGCCTGGTTGTGGAGGGCTTTATATGTAAGGAGAAGGATTTTAAATTCTATTCTAGATTCAACAGGCAGCCAATGAAGAGAGGCTAAAACTGGAGAAATATGATCTCTCATGCTGGTTCTGGTCAGAACTCTGGCTGCAGAATTCTGGATCAGCTGAAGGCTTTTCAGGGCATATTTAGGACAGCCCAGTAATAGAGTTACAGTAATCTAGTCTCGAAGTAACAAAAGCGTGAACCAGTTTTTCTGCATCACTCTGAGACAGAATGTCCCTAATTTTGGCTATATTACGTAAATGAAAGAAGGCTGTTTTAGTAACCTGCTTAATATGTGGACCAAAGGACAGGTCAGGGTCAAATATTACTCCAAGGTTTCTCACTGTAGCACTGGAAGCTAAAGTAATGCCATCCAGGTTCATTACAAAACCGGAAAATTTAGCTCTGAGTTTTTCAGATCCAACGAGAATTACTTCAGTCTTATCTGAGTTTAAGAGGAGAAAATTTCTAGACATCCAAGTCTTTATGTCTATGAGACAATTTTGTAGCCTATTGGGCTGATTTGTTTCATCTGGTTTAAAGGATAAGTATAGTTGAGTATCATCTGCATAACAATGAAAGTTTATTCCATGCTGTCTAATAATTTTGCCTAAAGGGAGCATATATAGCGTGAAGAGTATTGGTCCAAGTACAGAACCTTGAGGAACTCCATGACTTACTGTAGTTTGGGAGGAGGACTTGTCATTTACATGAACAAACTGAAGTCTATCAGATAAATATGATTTAAACCAGCTTAACGCTGTACCTGTAATTCCAATCACCTGTTCTAGTCTTTGTAACAGAATGTTATGATCGACTGTATCAAATGCAGCACTAAGATCAAGCAAGATAAGTACGGACACAAGTCCTTTGTCTGAGGCCATAAGAAGGTCATTAGTAACTTTCACCAATGCTGTCTCAGTGCTATGATGAGCTCTAAATCCTGACTGAAACTCCTCGCATAAATTATTTCTGCTCAGGTGGGCATGTAGCTGAGCGGAAACTATTTTCTCCAGAATTTTGGACATAAACGGGAGGTTAGATATAGGTCTATAATTTGCTATCACCTCTGGATCCAGAGATTGCTTTTTAAGTAAAGGCTTGATTACAGCAGTTTTAAATGATTGTGGTACATATCCTGTCACTAAAGACATATTGATAAGACTTAGTAGTGATGTATTAATTAAAGGGAAAATGTCCTTAAAGAGGCTCATTGGGAGAGGGTCTAAGATACAGGTGGATGGTTTAGATGAAGCTATTATTTTAGTTAATTCAGAGGGTTGGACAGGACAGAAACTATTTAGACACAAGTCAGATCCTGGTTCTAAGGATGCTTCAGAGACCACAACAGGCTCAATATTATAGGTAGAAGGAAGAGTATTGTGAATTTGATCTCTAATAGTGTCAATTTTATTCCTGAAAAAATACATGAAATCATCACAGCTAAGTGAGAAAGGAATACATGGCTCCACAGCGCTCCGGCTCCTAGTAAGCCTAGCTACAGTGCTGAAAAGAAACCGAGGGTTGTTTTTGTTTTCCTCTATCAATGATGAATAATAAGCTGTTCTTGCCATACGTAAGGCTTTTTTGTATACGCTTAAACTTTCTTTCCAGGTTAAGTGAGACTCCTCTAGTCCTGATGAACGCCATCTGTTTTCCAAACGCCTTGATGCCTGTTTTAGAGCTTGAAGCAGGGAATTAAACCAGGGAGCCTTCATAATCTTACCTAATTTCTTCTTCTTTAGGGGAGCAACATTATCCAAGGTTGTACGCATTGAAGCTGTTATAGTATCAGCATGTTGATCAATCTGAGCAGGAGTAAGGTTTAAAGGGGGGCTCTCAGTCATGCTAACACATGGTAGATGTGAAAAAATTGATTTAATTGATTGTTTAAATTTTGTAATATTATTGTCTGATAAACATCTACTATAGTAGAATTTATTTTTGGTCAGTGAGTAATCAAATAAAGGGAATTCAAAGGTTAATAAGAAGTGATCGGACAAGACAGGGTTTTGAGGAAATACTTTGAGCTTATCAGTCTCAATACCATATGTTAGAACAAGATCAAGAGTATGGCCATGAGAGTGAGTGGCTCCATTGACATTTTGTGAAAACCCAATCATTTTCATCGTCAACATGAATATTAAAATCACCTAGTACAATGACCTTATCAGTAGTCAGCACTAACTCAGACAAGAGATCAGAGAATTCGGTCAGAAACTCGGAGTAAGGTCCAGGTGGGCGATACACTAATGCTAAAAGGAGCGGTTTCTCTGAATTCCATTTTGGATTAGATAAATTTAATGTCAGGAATTCAAAGGATTTATAGTTAGTTTTGTGCTTAGGATTAATTAAAAATTCTGACTTAAAGATAGCTGCAACACCTCCTCCTCTGCCTGTAGTTCTAGGAATGTGAAAGTTTAAATAGTTAGCTGGCGTAGCTTCATTAATACTAACATAATCCTCTTGCTGTAACCAGGTTTCCGTAAGACAGAATAAATCAATGTGGTGATTACCTATCAAGTCATTGACTAATTTGGGAGGGATCTAATATTCAGTAGGCCACACTTTGTCTTATTTTCAGATTTTATTTGATCCATTGTTTTTATTTTTATGAGGTTTTCACGATTAACCCCAGAAGTGTTTTTGTGTTGTTTAATTCTTACTGCTGGGAAGTTGTATAAGGTCGGAATGGGGTTTTGGGTGGGCGGCGGCAGGTGGGAAGCTGCAGAAAAGTGTGTAGGACTACAATTCTGCCTCCTGGTCCCAACCCTGAGTTGTCAATTTAGCTGACTAATAAAAGAGTCCATATTGCTAGATAAGAGAGCGGCTCCATCCAACGTGGGATGGATGCCATCTCTCCTAATAAGACCAGGCTTTCCCCAAAAAGCGCTCCAATTATCTATAAAACCCACGTTGTTATCGGGACACCACCTAGACAACCAGCGGTTGAAGGATGACATGCGGCTAAACATGTCATCGCTGATTAAATTTGGCAAGGGACCAGAGAAAACTACGGAGTCCGACATGCTCTTGGCAAAGTTACACACCGAAGCAACATTAATTTTAGTGACCTCCGATTGGCGTAACCGGGTGTCGTTACCGCTGACGTGAATTTCACTGCACATGCTCAGACAGAGCCCTGCGATGAACTGGCGAGCTGTCCAGGGTGTACCATAGACATCATATATACGTAGACGCCTCATTGAGCGCTGGAGAGTGAACCAGCGTCGCCGCCATATTGGATGGGTCTCCGCTGTCGAGTTTTGCTGCAGCATCAACGTAGTTTCCCCACAAAACTCTTTTGTGGAACAACCCGTATATATTACCCGTATATATTACACACTAAAAAAACACTTTTCTACATAATTGGTTGATAAATAATATTAACACAGTGAATAATATCTTAAATGCAAGTGAATTATTAGAATTATGATGATATTATTATTAGAATTATTCCTGCACACCAAGAACCCAGTAGGGGCAACACAGGATTAAAAAGTAGTAGGAAAAAAAAGCGTAGCTTCATATATTAGTAACGAAGCAGAGCGCCGGAGGATTTAATGTACTGCACAAAGGACAATCATGAGACAACAAGTGGGGAGAAGACATTACATTTGACAAAGAATGAATGAAGAATAAAATAAACCTAAATTAACAGTAATACACATATATATATATATATACACACACACACACAAATTATATATATATATATTATATATATATATATATATATATATATATATATATATATATATGTGCATATATATATATATACTTTTTAACACCAGTCTGAGACAAAATAGAGTCCCAGTGCTGTGGAAAACCTCCTGCCTTGTTCCAGTGCCTAAAAAACACAACCAGCTGAACCAAGTGACTACAGACCAGTTGCCCAGTTGCATATTGTAATGGACTTGGGGTTGAAGATGCCATCATATACCTGCTCCAGCGAGCACACTCTCATCTGGACCCTTCAGGCAGCACTCTGAGGGTCATGTTCTTTGATTTCTCAAGTGCTTTTAATACCATTCAGCTGCTTTATGTGAGAAGCTCCATGAATTCCAGGTGTACCTCCACATCCACCTGGATCTATGACTACCTCACAAACAGACCACAGTTTGTGAGACTGAAAGGTTGTGTGTCTGAGATGGAGGTCAGCAGCACTGGTGCACCACAAGGATCTGTACTCTCACCTCAGACACCTCAGACTTCCAGTACAACTCTGAGTCCTGTCATCAGCAGAAATACTCTGATGACTCTGCAGTTGTCGGGTGTATCAGGGATGTGCAAGAAGCAGAGTACAGAGAACTGGTCAGTCAGTTTGTGAAATGATGTGGTGACAATCATCTCATATTAAATAGCAGCTAAACAAAAGAGATGATTGTTGACTTCAGCAGGAACAAGAATAAACAAAGCACTGTTTCCATCCTGGGAGAGGAGGTGGAGATGGTGGAGGAATACAAGTATCTTGGAGTTCAGCTGGACAACAAACTGGACTGGAAATGCAACACTGAATACATCTATTAGAAAGGTCACAGGTCACGTTATCTTCTATAAGTCTGTTGTGGAGAGTGCAGTCAGCTTTGCAGCCATCTGCTGGGGTAGCAGCATCAGAACCAGAGACTTGAAGAGAATCAACAAACTGATCAAGAAAGCTGGTTCTGTGCTTGGAGTAACTCTGGAGCCGCTGGAGCTGATTGTCTAAAGAAGAATGCTGCACAAGCTGATGAAGATGATGGAGGACTCTTCACACCCTCTCCACAACACAGTGATGAAACAACAAAGTGTGTTCAGTGAGAGGCTTCTTCAGGTTCGATGCAAGACTGAAAGATACAGAAGATCGTTCCTGCCAGCAGCCATCAGCCTCCAGAACAAGACCTCCTCCAGTTAATTATTATATACTATAATATTGAATTTCCCTTTGGGATTAATAGATTAATAAAGTATTTGTGTGTGTGTGTGTCTGTGTGTGTGTATGTATGTGTATGTTCTGTATACAGCAAAATTTGGATTGTCTTCATTAAATCTTACTCCAAGGAAAGTTAGCAGCCCTTGTGTACCAGGAAATGTCCCTCAGCAGTCTAAACTTATCGCAGCATAACAAAGGGATAGTTAGATAGCTAATGATCCCTAACTATAGGACTTGTCAAAATATTTTAACTTAAAAGCACGTTGTTTTTTTAATGTTTTACAGTGATCTGTATCATAACAATATCTCTGCCCTTTGTAACAAACCAAACTGTGAGGAAAAACAGGTAAAAATCCGTGGAGTTCTTGTCGTGGTTGGACCTACACCTTACAAATAAATGCAATGGGTGACCCATCCAAGATGGCGGCGCGATGAGACGTCAGCTCGTATAGGCGGCGTGATACAATGCGGCGTCTACATATATATGATGTCTATGGGGTGTACCCTGCCTTTCGCCCATAGACTGCTGGGATAGACTCCAGCTTCCCCGCAACCCTGAATTGGATTAAGCGGTTAGGAAAATGAAGGAATGAATGAATGCTCTGACAGAGACATAAAAAGAGGCAGAGAGTTGACAACAGTGGTCTGTACGGCCATGACACACATAGCAGCTTCTTCCACTTCTTTGGTACCGCTACATTTGCTGAAAATGGACCAAATTATGCACATAAATGATGCAGTAGATGGAAAAAAAACTCTATATTTGTCTTTCCTTTTCATTAATTCATGCCTTTTCTATAGTCTAATTAAGGGTTGCAGGGAAGCTGAAGCTTATGCCAGCAATCATCAGGCGAGAGGCAGGGAACACCCTGGACAGGTCGCCAGTCCATCACCATTAGTCTTTTTCTCTAGAGCATAAATGGGACTAAACATGTGATTGCTTTTTTTTTTTTTTTTTTTCTTTGACTTCTTTGTCCATTTTACTGGTCACATGTGAGCTACACTGTGCAACGCTGCCCCCTGTCTGGTTGTACTGTTGTGTTAGCCTCATCTGGATGCACATCTGCAAGCTTTCAGCAGGCTGAAATACACGTGTAAAGCACTCAGAAAATGGACAGAAGGCTTAAAGGGGTGCTATTATGGTATTTGGACTTTTCTGAGCTTTCTACAGTGTTGCAGTGTTGAATCCTCATCAGACATGTGAACGGCACTGTTTTTTATCACCTAAACGCATGTTTGAGTTTGAGTTCCAGCACCCTCTCCTTTCGGTTTCCATGGCGACTAAAAACGCATCATTTTAGAGTTTTTTCTACTTGGAAATCCTTGTGACATCCCGGGGGATAAGGTTTGGTGATTGGTTACCTTCTACTGGTTAACATGGGCATGTACAAATACATCAGGCAGGTGGAAAATGTCGGATAAAGTTATTTCCAACGATGGCTGGTGAGTTTACCAAAGAGAGACATCCTGCTGCATTCATTGCTGTGGGTTGCTGTTTTCCACTTCGTTTTCAGGGTCTGATTCAGGTTCCAACATGTAGGGGCTGTATGCTATGTGTTGACATTGTATTTTGTTTTTTTATTGAGTTCATATTAGCCTAATCCTTCTGTTTATGAGATGTTACCATGACGGCGAAAGCAGGTGCGGTGCGCGCTCCCGATGTAGTGCAGTGGCGGGAGGCGGGGCTTAATGCGGAAGAGTCTCAATCCACTTGTTTTGCCCACAGGCTGATCTGACAGCCTACGGAGAGGGTCGGTCTGAAGTAAATAAAGCCATTTGTGACAATAACTCGATCAATCCCAGCCCTTCTGGTTTCAGAAATAAAAATAAATTGGCCTGAAATGCACATAATAGTTCCACTTTAATCTGTATAATCTGTGTGGATAATTTAGAATAAAACCTAAAAGAAACTTGGTTTTTTTATCACTTAATTAATGTTTTATTTGTTTTATTTACCTGCGTTCGGTTAAAGAGATAGTATTCAGGGAATGATGAATTTCGGGGAATGTGGGGGTATGTGTGTGTGTGGGGGGGGGGTTTGCTCTCTATGTCCTTGTGTGTGTATGAGTGTGTGGAAAGAGCTTGTGTCTTTATTGTTTTCAAATGTCTTGTTATCTACTGTTTGTTTTAATCCTTATGACTTGATTTTATCTTGTAAAGCACTTTGTGTTGCCCAAGGAATGAAAAGTGCTCAAGAAATAAAGTTTGATTTGATTCGATTTGATATTCAAATTCATGTGATTGAAACTCAAGCTGAATTTAACTTGAGTGTTATATTAATTTAATTGTGAATAATGTCTTGTATCAGTTCAAACATAAACATTGACCCTAGAAACGTAGACAGCACCTGAACCTTGGCCATAAGCTGATCAGTTCACTTACGTTGGATCATGTTAACAGCTTGCACTGCTCTCTGCTGCGGTATCTGCTGGCACACCAACCATTAGCATATTTGCTAACACCCTCACTAAGCAGATACACACACACACACACAGACATAAATGTCTTTTATACAATTTTGACACTTTTCATTTTGGCTCAGTGTGATATTTTGTATTGAAGTGCCCTTTGATTTGATGGCAGCACTCCAGTGTTCACCTTGATCATCAAGTCAAGCATTAACAGGTGGATAATCCCTGCTTCTCAGAACTCACACAGCAGGTAAATGGTTTGCGTGCTCACTTACTGAGCAGTGTGCCTCTGCAAGAGGAAGTGTTGTCTGACACTTGTGTGCCTTTAATGCTCTCTGTTCTTCTTCATCGAACAGAGCATACTAGATTTGAAAAGTAAGAGGGTAATTAGTGTTTGGCCCTTGGTTGTTCACTAATGGCCTCACGGTGTTCCGCTCCCTGATTGGCTCTGACACTGCAGGCTAGCACCTAATTGGATCAACACCATTAGTCACATTCTTACTGATACCAAGGGTTTCCTTTATGTATTGATCTGCAGCCAAACTGAATTCAAAGCTCGTGCAAGCAGACATGCAACCACACTAAATAAATGTGTGTAGATTCAAATGAAAGACTTTACATTAGCAGAAACAAATACTGTTGTGATTTCACTCTTGCATTTGGTCATATTTACATAGCAGTTAAGTGCTGTGTTGACATCTGGAGCTCAGGGGAGACCCCTTCCAAGTTGGAAAACCAGCATGGCAAATATTTTAGTACTTCTTTGCTGGCTGTTTTTACAACCCCATAGTTATATGTTTTGATTTAGAAGTTTTCCCAAAAACTTGTGTGTTCTGTGGTCTGAATTTTTAAATTTTTGTTATATTCTTGGTCCTGTCCTCAAGCATTTATCTTTAACTTATCCTTTAGGCAGCAATCATGCAGACTGATTTGAAATTTACTCACTTAGCCATTTATTTTACTTCTTGTACCACCTAAACATTCAAGTAATGACAAATGTAGTACATAAACATGAAAAGTGACATAAAGCCTGCCACTTACACTTTGTCCAAATCACCTCACAAGGCTGATCCAGTGGTTCTGGAACTTCCTGTTTCTATTGAATATCTGTCAAAATGCAATTTTCTTTCCTATGGTTGTTTTGTTTCCTCTTGAACCCGTTGAAGTCAAGTTTGATTTGAGTGTCAACTCAACTTGCTTTAACAGGTACTTTATCTCATTTTTCATGGCAAGTTAACTTATTACAAACCCCTGAGTGCAGGAAGAGCCTAAATCACTAAATAAAATATCATCAAGGTTCATTTTAAAATAATCTTTTTGTTTCATATTGCTCAGCCAGCTGCAGATGTATATGTAGGTAATGTGGTGTCAGTCGCGACTCAAAGCAAGTTTATCTGTACAACACATTTCACACACAAAACAATTCAATGTGCTTTACATAAAACATCAAACGCATTACATCCGGGCACAGAGGAACTAGAAAATTGGAAAAAAAAATCAGGGGAAATGGAAATTAAATAAAGACAAAACCAGAAGACCCCAGAGAGTGCAGACCTTTGCCAAATCATCATTTTATTTCTTTTCTTTTTTTTCAGTGATTGTGAGTATAATTTGAGAGAGAGAGTTGACAACAGTGGTCTTTACGGCCATGACACGCATAGCAGCTTCTTCCACTTCTTTGGTACCGCTACATTTGCTGAAAATGGACCAAATTATGCACATAAATGATGCAGTAGATGGGAAAAAAACTCTATATTTGTCTTTCCCTTTCATTAATTCATGCCTTTTCTATAGTCTAATTAAGGGTTGCAGGGAAGCTGAAGCTTATGCCAGCAATCATCAGGCGAGAGGCAGGGAACACCCTGGACAGGTTTCCAGTCCATCACCATTAGTCTTTTTCTCAAGAGCATAAATGGGACTTTAAACATGTGATTGCTTCTTTTTCTTCTTTGTCCATTTCACTGGTCACATGTGAGCTACACTGTGCAACGCTGCCCCCTGTCTGGTTGTACTGTTGTGTTAGCCTCATCTGGATGCACATCTGCAAGCTTTCAGAAATCAGGCCGAAATACACGTGTAAAGCACTCAGAAAATAGACAGAAGGCTTAAAGGGGACCCCAGAGAGTGCAGACCTTTGCCAAACTATCATAATTTTATTTCTTTTTTTTTCAGTGATTGTGAGTATAATTTTTGAGTTAAAAGCGCTGATGGCAAAATTATCCATTTCTCCCTACAGTGAAGAATCCTTTAAAACATCTTGGATCTTGGATCCAGGCAGTGATCCAGATCACCCCAAACATCTTATCACATGTCCCTTATTTCATTTGTGAGATTTCCTGAAAATTTAATCAAAATTGTCCATACATTTTTGAGTTATGCTGTTAACAGACAGATGGACAAATCAGCATTGCCCAATACATGTTTGCGAGTATCAATGCTACACATTAAAGATTGCCATCACAAAAGATGCCACAACAGCTGTAGATGGCATATTTTCACGAGATTTCAAGCAAAAACCTATCGGGTCATTTTGTTTAAGGATGTTGTATAATTGTTGAAAGACAACTTTTTCTATAATCTTACTAAGAAAGGGGAGGTTTGATATCAGCCTGTAGTGAAGTGGTCTGATGATGGCTGTTTTTAGGATCTGAAGGAAAACACCTGACAGCAAAGACATGTTTACAATCTGCTAAATATCTGAGGCCATGTTTCTGAAACCTTCTTGGAAAATCCTCTTGGCAGGATATCAAGACAGCAAGTGGTGGATTTCATATGGCAAGTGCTCTCATCCAGGTTTTCAGGAAAGAATAAAAAGGGTTTGTATGTCCTCCGAGTGGATATGGTGTTGGCATTTGCCCAGGAGCAGAATGAGACAAAAGGATAGGTCCTGGGATTTTGGCCCTAAAGAGTTTAACACTAAAAGACAGTGTGTGCCACCATGGTATACTTCAGATGAAATTACACCTCTAGATTTTCACATAACTATATTTCAATTCTTTTAATCTAAAAATGATCCATTTCTGCTCATTTTCCCTTTAATGATGAAGAAAGATCATCACAAAGGGTTTTCACCCTTCAAAGATTTAAGTAGTGGATGCAACCTTTTAACCAGCTGTTTTCTTGGTGGAACACTGAAATAATCAGCTAATGACCTCCGCCAAGGAAACAGTGGATGGGTTTGCACCATTAGCTTGTCTGTCTGTCAGGAACATAACTCCAAAAGTTATGGAAGGACTTTGATGAAATTTTCAGGAAATAAGAGTACAATAAAGAACAATTGATTAGATTTTGGGGTGTTCTGGATCTCCTTGAGTACTAGGAAATAGAGATAATTTGGCCATTTAAGCTTCTAACTCCTCTGATAATGTATTTGTAAAAAAAAAAAAAAAAAAAAAAAGTTTCATGATGTAAAGAAAGTAAACTAAGGTAATTTCAAATAATTTTTTAACTTTGGCATTGTTTGGTTTTGTTTTTGTTTTTTTCGTTTTTTTTGCACCTTCCATTTCCTCTCCATAACTCGACCAAGCTGCATCCGTTGGATCCAGGGATGAAGGTATCTGACTGGTTCAGCCTGGTGTCAAGTATAACAGAACCAATGGGCCGTATTTCAGTGTGACTCATGGGCTGGTGATCAGGAAAGAAAGTCAGTACCGACTGGATGAATGAATTACTGAGGCACAGGGACCACAGCGACAGGGGGTGATGCCAAAAAAATGTGGGCAGGCTGACCCACTGTTAGTTGAGTTGACCTACTGACTTTAATGGGTCAGTCAGACCAATAAATGAACTGTATTGGCCACAAAATTATCCTTGCAACCAGGAAAATGGCAGATGGCCAGCCTGCTCTATGTCCTGTCCCTGCCAGGACGTCCTGCCTCGTTTTCTGAACCGCAGTAAGGAAAGAGGCAAAGTCCTTCCAAGCCTGTTTGGATAGAAGTTCAGGAGTTACTGACACAGGAGGATTGGTTAACCTATCAGCAGCAGCGAACAAGGCATGTGCATTATTGTTTTTCAGTTATGTCAGAAAGAAAGATTATCTTGTCAGCACCAGCTTATAAATCCTGTCTTTCCTTCTATATCTAATAGTGAACCTGTAACTTCTTAGTGTGGGTAAAACACTACCAAAGAGGCATAATGAATGCAAAGGCTTGAAGATCACATCTAAATTCATGGGAAGTGGATACTGACACATTACAGGATATGGTCATTAACAGCACAGTACTAAGGGATATTTGGTAAAACATCAGAGGTAAGTTGGAATTGTGAACTTCCTATCTGTCATTGAAAACGCAGTCACACAGCCGTTTCAGAAGTGCAAAAATCAAATATCACATGTTTCTCTCCACAGGAGATAAAATCACACTATGATCCTCTATCACTGTCATTTTAACCACAAAATGTCACAAACATGACATTTACACCCTAAAATTGTGTCAGTTTGTAAAAAAAAAAAATTAGATTAATAAATCTAATTTAATGTGCTTGTATGCTGTAATATTTCATTTTGAGCAAGCCTGGGAGACATGATGAAACAATGAAGGCAGAAAGTGTGTGAGCGCCAGGACTACACAGTAAACCACTTCAGCTTATACTGCCCATTTGGCTCCAATTAACATGCAACCCCCCTCTAGCTCCAGCTTCCTCTTTATGTGCCTCGCTCCTTCCCTGTCTCCTCTGTTCTTGCTTTATTCCTCCCGCAACTCCCACCCCTCTACACCAGCTTCCTACACCAAACATCTCTGACACAATTACCTCCTGTAACCTTTCTGTTTTGACTCTGTGTGTGTGTGACTGTGTGTATACCAAGTCTCCCACTGCCTTTCTCTGTAACAGGCCACCACCAAGGTAGTCCCCCGTCTGTTTTAAGGCATAGAAGCTGAACAAAGCCACCACAGTTAAAAAGTCCTCTGGGCTGCACAGGAATTTGGCGTTCATAAATCACTGAATGGATATAATGAGCATTTACTGGTAAGTGATATATCAGATTTAATGACGTCCCGGGGGTGATTCATTTTCATGCAAAATCGTCAGGAATGTCCACCGCCATCCAGAGGAAATGGACAAATTTAACACCACACACTCAGATGTTGTCTTATCAAATTAGTGATGAAAAGTTTGCAGTGTCATAATGTCACACATTCAGGTGGGATATCCACAGCTATTTTCCACAAGGAAATTAGTTATGGTTTAGTTTAGGTTTTTTTTTTTTTTTTTTTTTTACGTAATAAAAGAAAAAAAGTTTTAAAAAGAAGAAAAGAAAATCAAGAAATAAACATTAACACTTAAACAATTCAAAACAAAGCAAAAACTCAATTAACATCTTCAGATATTTTCTTAAATTATTTGCATGTCAGTATGTTCAACATTGTCTTTGATACGCACAACTCCTTTTAACAGCTATCATTTATTGTATCAAAATGTCACACTGATCACATAGATGCACATTTATTTATTTGCTTCATTCATTCACTCGTACCGGCTTTAGTTCTCCTCAAGACAAGCTCTTATCTTCCTGCTTCTTGTCTTTTCAGTCGTGACTTGTAAAACTACATAATAAGTACCAGTTTCACCGCTATTTTTAATCATAATTTTGAAGTAGCAGCTCAACACCAGCATACTACTTCACTTTTTGCAGTGTCAGGGACCAAACGGTAAAGCCATGAGGACACAGATGTAATTTTTTTTTAAAAACTGGGCTTTTATTGTTACAAAATAAATGCAAAAGTCCAAAGAAATGAATAAACTAACCAATCTTTAAAAAGGGGTTAACTAAACATAATGACAGTCAGTGTCACTTAAACAGTTCAACTCAAGAAAACTGACGCCCACAAAAACACATAAGGGTAACTTATATGGCACTTTGGCCAAACCAAATTACACAGAGAGCTCCAAGACCTAGTTAAACAAATGACACATGACAGAGGAATTAAATAGATCTAAATTAAAATGCGAATAAACCAGCCACTTACATTGTAATTAAGTTTAATTCCAAATAGAAATTTGCATTAGGAATTAAGTGTTTACATGGTAAATTTTCATCAGTTTAAAGTGGAATTAACTTTTATTTAGAATTAAACAGAAATTAAAACTCTCATGTAAACGTAGCAAATAACTTCATCCTGAGTACATACACCTACACTTATTAAATCAGGTTCACTCTTGGTTTGTATCAAAATGACTGGACCAGGTTCCTCTTGAGTTATTTGGGTTCCCTGCAGTGTATCACCCAATGCTTTTACTCTGTACCTTTGGTTGCTTATCCCATCCTTTATCTCTACAACTCTAACTCACCCAGTTAACTACCTGACAATCAGTCGAGAATAAGATATGCAGGTTAAATCTAAAAACAAGTGTGAAACTTTGTCTTCCCATTCCCAAAGGGGTTTGGTGGTCTGTGAACACTGCTGGGGAAAGAGCACTGCAAGAACGACAGAAATCACCCGGAAAGATGCTTTTACTGCAAGAGCCAGTGACTGCTTAACCCATTTTTGTAAATACAAGGACGATGATATCTCATGCTGCTTACCATGTAATTGTCACGAAGACTGAAATTATTTTGTACCATAAGTTGTAAAATCTAGTCTGTAGCATCTTGCCATCTTAACTAAGATGATATCATTTGGAAGTTTTCACTCAACCACACCTTACAGAATCAGTCATGCTTACAGACGTGTCCTGAGCAGCATTCTAATAATTGTATGTTAATTTATGCCTGTTTTACCCTGGTCTAAAACATGCTGAAACTCCTGGTAAAAAATGATAAACAGGTGATACTTAAACTAATATTACAATTGATCATATCTACAAGTTTTCAATAAAACAGACTAAAGTCCAACACAATACATTGAACTAATTCCTTGAAAACAACAAAACTGTGTTCCTTCCCATCACCTGACCATGTGGACACACAAGTGTCATACGTTTGTCTCATTGTATTTTATTTACATGTATCCATGGAAATATATAAATTGGCAATCATGACACTGACAGTCATGTTGTGAAAAAGTACATTTTTGCTTAACTTGTTGGAGCCATTGTGGCATTCATAAAATTATATGTCAATCAATTTTAAAAGAGATTATAGCTAATTATATCATGCCGTGCCTTCCTAACACCACCTTCACTCTTTCTCAAGCTCCTGCCTTGTCCTCACTTAGTTTTTCCTCCCTCGCCACCACAGTTGCACCCGACTACATAAATGAGCACACCTGTCCACAATCACCACCACCTCTTTTTAAAACCAGCTCATTCTTCCACAGCAGTCACCAGTTTGTTGTTTTATCCTGTTCTTGATTCCCTCTTGAACCTTTTTTTTTATGTAATAAATGCCTTTTGGATCACTTGACCACTTGCAGCGAGAGTCCTTCATCCAAACCATGACATTTTGTTACACTTTTAGTTTTTTAAACTGAAGATACAGCATTAAGTTTCCCATCAGTCTTGGATTTTTTACATGCAGTTTGCTTCTCATCTACTTTGAAATTTCAGGGGGGTTTTTTCCATATAAATCCAATTCTGTACACATGTGATATGATGTGATGTCAACATAAAATGTCTGATACAGATACAGATCTGGTAACCTGGTTTATCACCTTTCTACAGTTCTTATAACTGTAATGTGGTAAATTGCAACTTCTAATCAGTCAGAGTCATACAAGCATATGTGTCTGGCTTGGACTTTTGTGTCTGACAATGTCTTTTTTTTCTCTTTTGTTTGGAGCAGAACAGCTGTGGAGGAAGTTTAGGAGGTCATCTTAAAAAGAACAGTTGCAGAATCCAGCTTTAACTGGCCAGAGGCAGGTGGGACGCATAGTCATGTTGCATTATAGGAAGTCATGAGTGGTGGAGTATCTCATTGTTGATATTTGTTCCAGAAAAAAGGCAAGGCAAGTCCATGTCGCACATTTTGTTGTTAACTGACATGTTTACTGTAATTTTGATCTGGATTTTATATGGAGGAAACTTTCAAAGCTTAGATTAGAACATGATAAATCCTGAACACGTCCATGCCAGGATATCCAGAAGTATATAAGGTAACGTCTTCTTGTATAGGCGAAGTGGGATGTTTCCAGACCATCACTCATTAACTGTAAAACTGCCTGTGGACAAGGTTTACTCATTGTTAAGGAAGCACTTAGGATCAAAGAAACCCCCACGCTGGCATTAAAAGCTGTTCTGCTCCAGATGCTGAAGGTATGACAGGATAGTTCACCTTCTCGAAGCTGGTTTAAATGTCAAGTGGTTTTTATTTGAGGTTAGAGCAAGGATAGAGGTAGGACAACTGACAGTTAACGAATGGTCTCCCAAATTTTATAAAGCTGAGAAAAAAAAAACATTAATGCCACTTAACTTCTAGACACACACACACACACACACACACACACACACACACACACACAGAGAGACATACCATCACACAAACATGTGTGCCAGTAAAAAGTGAAAAGTGATGGAGGGAATAAAGAGCAGTCACATTTACAGGAAGTTTTACTATAGATAAAAAATAGTGAATAAAATTAGGGGTTTGGAAGCCCCACTTCCTTCCCAAGAAGTCAAAGACTGTTGTTTATTTCTTTTTAAGGTGGCGAGAGGGGAGGGGAGGGTCAGTTCCAGTGCCCACAAATCCTGATCCAAGACCACCTTTTAAAACTTTGGTTTCAAATCTAATTGGTTTAATCCCACTGCCATTCACTTTCAGTTTCCTTTGCAGCTTTTTTGGTTTAGGAACTAAAACCTGTGTTTAAGTTTTGAGGACGTCCTTCATAAGATTTCGGTTATATATCTCTTATCAAACAATGTGTTTATACACAGCTTCACTGTTAGCATGAACACATTGCACTTTGCAGCTTGAATTATAAATGTGTACTCCATTCTTTTCTACCATTACAAGACTTCATCATTGTTAATGAACCCTTGTTGATTTAATTAACTGGCATCAATCAGACAGGGATTTTAAGCAGTATAGTAGAAAAATGTGTGACTGGTTGGTGTCTGAGCAACTGAGCATGTTTAAAACACCACAGCCTTCCTGAGTACTGTTACTGACCATGCACATCACCTTATTAAAACAGTGTCCTCTGATGGATATTTCCAGCAGGATAACACACCATGTCACAAAGTTCAAATCGTCAATTAGTTTGTTGAACATGAAAATAAGTTCACTGTTTTCCAATGCCCTTCACAGTCACCAGCTATTAATCCAACAGATCACTTTTGGGAAGTGGTGAAACAGGTTGATTCTCATCATGGATGCGATGCTATTAAATATGCAGCATCACTATGCCATGCTGCTGTGTAAATATGGAGCAAAATCTCAGAGGAATCTTTCCAACACCTTGTTGAATCTATGCCACCAAGAATTAAGCCAATTCTGAAGACAAAAGGAGCAGTAGGCAGCACTAAGAAGGTGGACCAATGTGGCTGATGATTGCCTCTGTTACCTCAATTTCAGACTTGTAAATGTTCCAAGTAACATTTTTCATGCCATATTAATTCTTATTTCAGGTTGATGGAGTTGTAAAATACCCTCAATAAATCAAATCCATCATTATTTTTATTGTAGATGTCAACTAATGTGTTACAAATGGAAAGTTGCCATGATCTTAGAAGTATATTATGTTCATTTCTCTGAGCTTTGCTCCCTTTTAGTTAAACAAGTCAAAGCTGAAGTTGATCCAAAACTCCAAAAGGAAACAGCATGAAATCAGGTAGTACTCCAGATCCCATCCTGGACATCAAACGGTGTTCTCAGGCTTCAAACATTTTTTGCCCTTCAATTACCACATCAGTTCACCCCCTTTTCTGTCCATAATTTATGAAAGCATCCCTGACCATGGATCAAGCAGTCAATTAAACTCGTAAATCTGAGTGAATTTAGCTGGAATATATCCTGCTTCTATTTGAGCCCAATTCAAACTGACCAGCTCAGGCTGTGGTCACAGCAGTGCCTCCATTCATTCATTTGCCAGCCTTGGTTCACTTGGCTGTAAATGGACACCATTAGTCTGTATGGTTGTTAAGCCACTTTAGGCTAATTAACTTTCCTTGACACGCAACACACCCAGCTGTGAGGCCGATGTTTGGCTTCTAACAAAGAGAAGGAGATAAGTCGAAAAGAGATGCAAACGTTGTTGAGGTTTTTTTTTATATATATAATCAGATCAACATGTACATAATTTCATCATTGTATTTATCATTGTGTGATTTTGCTCACAAATTAAAGACTTACAGAATTCTTGCAGATGTTACCCCGATGGTGTAAATGAGAAAAAAGCAGAGGGAGTCAAAAGGAGGACAAAGAAATGAGAAATAACGGAGGGGTAGAAAGTTCAAATAAGGTGAGACTGCAGAGTTTAGAGACACGAAGAAGCAAGGGAAGGCTGTGGTGTAGTAAAGTAGGATTTTAGTTTCATTTTAAAAATGTTCCATTTTTTCAGTCACACTGAAGGGTTTTCAACACCATGACATGCCTGCATTAACCACACTGATATGTTCACTAAATATCTGCAAGAAATTCAAGAGAACTTAAAATAAAGGTGTGTTTAATTTAACACTGATCTGTTTGATCAGTTGCTCCAGGCAGCTTAAAATAAAGCTGAGTATTGAAACTGTTTAAAGGAATGAAAATATCCACAATCAAAGAACAAAACAATAACAGAGACTGAACTAGTTACAGATAGAATGCTGAGGTTTCCAAATAACAGAGGACATGGAGGAAACGGAGAGGAAAAATTAAATAATTAAATGACTCAATGAGAAATGTACACCAAACAGGCGGAAACAAGAGAGAAAGGTTGTGAAGGTGTTGTGTTTTTCAGAAGATCATAGCCTTACCCCAAAACCCAGCAATAAAAACTTTATACATACTATTGAGCTGTCTATACACATGAAACTACTGTAGCACTGTTTTTATAAACTGTGTTAATTACACAGAAACATGTATGTTCAATATCTACTGCACAAGCAAAGGAGGCTCTTTGAAATAGTATATACAACTAAATGAAAGGGGAAATATCCTCATAAAAAAGCTAGTTTGTTGCAGCAGTTAACATAATGTTGGTCTTGTATACTCTGATTAAAGACTAACAGGCCCAGTGTGTCAAGCAAATGTAAATTCAGGTTAAACACACAGAAAGCAGAGCAAGTGATGGTTTTAAGTGCACTGAAAAGTTACAGCTGCGAGCAGGAAACACAGCATCAGGGGCGGTTTACGGCTACCTAGCGGGGGACTGTCCCATCATAACTTTTCTAATACGATATTGGAACCAATCATGGTGATTTGTTTGTTTGTTTGCTTTGTCTGTTTGTTTGTTTGTTTTTTCCTGCCTTGTTTGTCTGAACTGATACTGAAAAAATCACAACTATTAGACTGTTGCTTTCAAACAATGCAAATTTGCGCACAAATACTTATTTTAAAAATCATATGATCAGCAATATCATTGTTTCTGTGGGGGGGGGGGGGTCCTTTTTTTAAAAAATATCATTGACTATTATTATCTTGCTTTTTTTTTTTTTGCTTTTTTGCTGTTTTTCATGCAGAGCAGTGGACACACCTTTGTCCTTCACTTCACTCACTTCCACTGCTTATCTTAGATTTCTGATGACAACAGGCTGCCCTTCGTTTCTCTCCCATGTCATGTCCTTCAGCTCTTCTTCAGGATCCCAGGCTGGCAGTCTGACTTTCTCATGGAAACAAGCACCATTTGATGAAGGCAAAAATGGACAGAAAATGTGACTTTTCCTGTGAAAAGGACAGTCTGAAAATAGTATATGTAATTTGGAATGGAAAGGGAAACTATAAGAATTTTATTATATACTTAAACAATATACTGTCTGCACGAATAAGTTATCTGGAGTAAAAAACAAAATGGTGAAAAAAATCAAAGTTTATTCTCTAGAAAACAGAAACTATTACTTTACAAACTTGGCAACTCATGAACATGACTCAGGTGCTCACATTGTAACAAAAACTGCATTGCATCACCAAGGATGAATAAATTATCCTAGATAGGATCAGATCAATCATTAATCCCTTATAAGGTGTGACATTTATAATTAAATGTATTACAGACTGTAAGAAGGTCAATAAACTTCTCTAAGGTAGAAGGAGGCGATGCATGAATGTATGAAAAAAAGGGACTTTTTGTTTGCAGAATGAGGTTTGTGCCTGGTGTTGACGTAAAAGAAATGCTAAAAGATTATATAACCCATTTATACATCAAAATAATTGCGAGAGTGAGCTGTAAAAAGAGGCTTAGCACGAGTGCAGGGAGCAATAGTACACACAATACACACTAATGGAAACTCAAAAACTGTGTACAGTAAAAACATTTTTTTAAACTATGAACAGAATTGTCCCCTTGGCTGGGGAGGGGTTTGGTCAGTGGCCTTTCTGTGTGGAGTTTGCATGTTCTCCCCGTGTATGCATGGGTTCTCTCTGGGTACTCCGGCTTCCTCCTACAGTCCAAAGACATGCATGATAGGTTAATTGGTCACTCTAAATTGCCCCTAGGAATGAGTGTGAGTGGTTGTTCGTCTCTCTGTGTGGCCCTGCGATGGACTGGCGAGCTGTCCAGGGTGTACCCTGCCTGTCGCCCAAAGCCAGCTGGGATAGGCTCCAGCTTCCCCGCGACCTTGAATTGGAATAAGTGGTTCAGAAAATGAATGAATGAATGTTCTTGATGGCGTCATACACAGCAGATCTGTCTTGAATTGTAGTGAAATCAGTTTCTTACCTCCACATGGCCACATTGGTGTGATAAGGAATGACCTTTTGTGATAGAAATTAATGTGAATGGTGAGAAAGGATTGTGCGAGATGTGCAAAGTTTGCCATTGCTGCCACCTTCCTGCTTGTGCACTTATTACGCTGAGGAGCCAATCAGAGCATTTTTGTCACTAACAGACCTAAATAAATTCAACGTGATGAGTCAGCAGGGGAACAGAGCAACTAAATAAATACACAACAAAATTTCAGAAGAAATGTTGATGGGTACCAGTACAGCTACTGCCCAGTCAGATATACATACATGTAGCAACAAAGCAGCTGCTGTGTAACGTGTTTGTCTAATGACGGAGCCGGCTCTAGAAAGTGTGAGGTAGGGGCAGCATACAGACACTGACATTAAAAAACACCTACAGTATGATGAACAAGAGATGTGTGAATCTGTTTCCAAACGCTGAATAACAGCCCTGATTACTGATGTTACTTATAAACCAATAAAAACTGTGGATTATTTATTAAATCAATTCAGTTCCTCTGAATCTCTATTTATTATTGCATCTGGTGTGTGTGTGATTCCTGTCTTTCACACACAACGGCCTTGCCTCCTCATTGGTGTTGCCATGACAACAGCGACATTCTAAAGCTGCGTTTCGATTAAAGCTTTTTGCAACATAAAAGCATATTTTTAAGTTTGAGTAACTGACAAGTGTTTCCATTGAACAGTGTTTAGCACATAAGCCTCAGAACTGTGGCGTATGCAAGGTAGCCACATAGTATTATTTTAGAGGTTTTACTTGCTGTGGAAAATTTGCCACAGCTTTTTCTCAGGCCTTTCTTTATCATTTCCTTTTCTAATTCATTGCAAAACTCTGAAATTCATTGTAGTTTGTCCAGGGCCGGATTAAAAGTGCACAGGTCACTGAGCCCAGAATGTTCCAGGGGGCCCCTTCCCCACCGCAACATTGTGGGGATGATACACAGTGAAACGACATTTCTAACATCTTTCAGCCATACCAGTAGCATAATACACTAGACACTGTGGCTTAACTATCTGGCTTTTATGTACATTTTGTTTCATGTCCGAAATGCTGGTGTTTGCCCTACATGGGACCTACACAGGCCCCTGGGCCCGTGCCCATAATGCCCATGAGATAATCCAGCCTTGAGTTTGTCCCATACCACGCTATTTTACAAGGAAGGAATTGGTCACATGATCCCCATCATGTCCGGGGACATGTAAATGCGAAAAAAATTTTCATTATATTTCTGAGACATACTTCTATATAAAAACTTTTTTTTTTTAAAACGCCTCAAGAGAGTGTAAAAACTTTTTGAAGTTTTTCAAAATGTAGGTGTTTCCATTAGAGTTGTTTTTTTTTTAATGTGATTTTATGTTTTACACAATTCTAGATGTAATGGAAACGCAACTAGCTGCTGACTTACTGAAACAGAAACGGAGTCAGACTTCTCAAATGAGTAAGCACTAAAACAACCTCACAAACAACCAAGTGCTGTTCATAAACAAAAAGTCCCATCAAAACAGTTGTCTAATTGGAAGTGCCAGAAGGCAATGGTCAACACTGAAATGTAATTTTTATCTTTCTACAATCTTCTATGCAGTTTTTTATGGTAAGTTTAAAACGCCCCTCAACTTCAGAAAAGAGGAGAAAAGCAGAAAAAAGTATGAGTGGCAATGAAACAGTTGATGTACATAAAAGGCTAAGGTGTGAGAGAAAACCATGAGGCCTATCACAATAACAATAATATCAGATAAAAATCACTAAAACTTCTGCTGTTTTGATATATTCTTTGTGAATATAAAGATTAAACTCCAGGCAGCAGACAAGCTAGTGGGAGAATTTTTCTGAATAATTTTTTGTGCCATTGGTCCTGGCCTTTACTACGGAAGCGTAGAGCTGTCATCCTCATTTTAAAAGTTTGGGAACTTATCGCGTTATAACGTGATAGTTTTATTGTAAAAACGTGAAACTTTTACATTATAACGTGATAAGTTTATTGTAAAAACGTGAAACATATATTATAACGTGATAGTTATTTGTTTGTTTCACGTTTTTATAATAAACTTATCATGTTATAACGTGATAGTTTCACGTTTTTACACTAAAACAATCACATTATTATGTGATAAGGCCCAAACTTTTATTTATGAGAATGACCGCTCTATGCTTCCGTACTTTACACACCAGAACCAATGGAAATAAACTATGGAAACTATGGAATGAAACTGTGAATATTTTAGAGGTACAATATTAACGTATTTCTCTATGGACACAAGTATGATGCAAAATTGTGAATTAATTATGATTTTAACACAAACTGACAAATATGGATTCTAAATCAAGCAACGGCAATATTGTGCTAATATAGGCAAAAGAAAAAGAAAAAAGTGTGTTCTGGGTACAAATTCTAGAAAAGACAGGAAAATTTGGGTCGTTTAATTGTTTCCTCCAGGAGCTGAAGCTGTACCACTGCCGTTCACCAAGTCCAAGACCATATCTGAGGATCTGCTTCAGCAGCCGCTAGCTCCTAGCTTAAAGAGGCAGAGAAAAATACTAAAGATGTCCAGGCATGGTGACACAAAATATGAATGAAGTAGCAGCGACAAAGTGCCACTTCCAACAGCTCTCGCTTTCAAAAAGCTCTTTCTGATTGGTTGACTGTCTATCCCTCAAATGTTAATTTTAAGAAAAATCTACCTCAGTTCAAATAATAAAATTTACCAAATTCTGGACAGAATTTTGTCACTGATGTCTCTTTTCCCCTTGACTTCACAACAATTCAATAAAAAAATATTGCTGTATGAATTATTAGGATGCAATATTTGGAGGAGACCTACATGTCTAGAGGCTCGCGAGTCTGATGTCATATGATAGAGTGCAGAGGGATTTTGTGCAGTTTCTCATATGTCATATAACATAACCTGCTATTGTGTCAAAACCATAAAAATATACAAATGTAATTTCAGTCAGTAACTTTTATCTTTTGTGACTCATTTAAACTTTGAATGATGTTTCTAGGTGAAAGTATACCTGAGGGGTATGCTTCCAAAGTGGGCTGGATTTTTGCCTAATTTTGGCCAAATCCAGTTAATTTTACTGACATTAAAAACAGCAGTTTTAAAAACAACGTGACTTTTGTACAGAAAAAGTGAAAGCACATCATCCCTGATCAAAATGCATGTTTTATATAACTTTTTGGGGGGGTGGATTTAAAGCTGCAAGCGAAGTTATATGCCAAAATTCATGACGGAAACAGGAGAATGAGCTTGAGGAATAAACGCAGACAAACAGTAACATGTGTGCCTTAATGCTTTCAGCATCAGCACCCATAATATATTTTATAAAAATATATCATAAAAATTTATATTTTTATGATAATGGTGGATTACACACTGAAAATACAATTAGGCTTGTACTCATCACAGATGCACAGTTGTACACAAATGTCATTGATGAGTAGAACCCCTTCGAAAATTTATTGACTTTGTATGCACTCTGTTGGTTAAATGTAAAATAAATCTGCATTTTCATTCTAAAAAAGACCCTTTCACAACATTCCCAGCATGTTAGAAAACACAGAAAGGCTTTCTGCCAGACAGACCTGAGGGCAAACTTCTCCCATGTGCGGCTTCTTCCCCAAGTCAAAAAACTTTTTTTTTTATTCAAAACATGGATTTACGTCATCAACCCCTGTCTAATATATCTGCACAACCACTGGAACAGATTAGACCCCCACAAAGATCATACTCAAGTGAATGGTGCAAGGATTACAAGCTTGCTTTTTGTATTTTTGGACTGTGGAGCTCTCCGTATCTCAAAAAGCCGCCGCTGTGAAGCTGCCTTCCCACTTAGGTATAAGATGACAAGTAAAATGAGGGGAAATCTACACTTTGTTGCTCAATCCTGAGACAATATCAAGGCTATAAAGTTAACTGAAACCAGTCTGCCTCCAACTTCTTCTTTTGTTCTGTGCTACGCCCCCTCCTCCATTTGCATTTTATCTTTTCATCTCCAACTCCGGTGTCTTCATCTGTTTCCTCATCTACATTTCTTCCCCCATGTTCTCCTCTTCTCTTCTCTCAACTCACTCACATCCTTCTAGTTTTAAGTTGCTTGGCTGATGCTTTCTCCATGTCTGCTTTCCATTTTTCTTTTTCTGATACTAGAAGCCATATGCTCTAATTGCAACCAGGTGGGAGTCTGACCATTACAGTGGTTTCTCTGTCAGATTCTGAGAAACTTTTCTGTAACACATGGAGGTGGCACCCGCACATGTGCATACCAGCACGTACAAACATACACACACACACATGCAACTTGTGAGTGATGACTCCAACCAAAAGATACACATTTCAAACACAAAGAGGAAGTATTTTCATTTCTCCCTCCAGTTCATGCCATTGTGGTAAATATTTTCATGTCCTGGTTTGGTGGAGAGACAGAATCCGGAACCACATGGTTGAGTGTTTCACAGACATGGAAACAGGGTGATAAACTGCTGGTTAAACGGCATTTTTTTGTTTGTGTGTGTATGTGTGTTGAAAAAAAACATGTAATGCCAAGCTTTGTGTATTGTGCTGCTGCCTTGCTCAATTAGAAAGAATGCTGATTTTGTCCTGTGAAACAAAAGCATTACTTAGATTTGAAATCAAAGAAAGCTGGAGCAATGAGAGACGAGTGTGAGGAGCAAAGGGACTGTTAGAGGAGACGCTCTGCCTTCTTCCTTGCAATGGCTTTTTGTATTGAGACTTTTCCTTGATCTGGATCAGATTCTTCTGTCATACTTGTTTGTTTTCATTTTCTGTGATTAAAGGAAAATAATTTAGAGCAAAAGAATTTGTACAAATCTAAAAATATCTGCTTCTTTCAGCAAACTGTGAAATTCTAAGGCCTTGGATCTATTTGTGGATGCAACTGATGAATTTCTGGAGTTTCTGAGGGTTTCTTTCTTTATTTACTCTTTTTTGCATCTTCTTTCCCCAAACTGAAATTTAATTTATTGCCTTACTCTCAGACACAGAACACATGGTGTAGCTGTGAAAGGATTGTCTCCTCATCCACCAAGTCATCTCTTCTTAATCCTTTCCTGCAATGATAGAGATCCTGCTTGGAGCTGTTGATCTTCTCCTCCTCTTTCTTTACTCCCTCCTACTCGTTTCTCTTCCTCTTCTTTCGCAACATCATGGCCACATATACAGCTGTGTCATGGTTTAACCTGAACGTGGGAAGAGAAATCAGTTTGAAGTTGCCACGACAACATGATAAATGGCTCCCACTGGATGAGTAGTCTTTGAATGCACCATTACCAAAACAGCTTCTTGATTACATTCCAACTGTCTGCTGTCTGAACGAGCCAGGATCGCTCACCGGGGGAAGTACAGGCACAACTTCAAGACATAACATACACAGAAATTTAGTCAATCACATTCATGAATACACACAGTCATCAGAACCGCAGCATTTCCAACGACTGATCTGAACAGCAGTCTTGTAAAAACCTGGTGAAAGTGTGCGCATATTTGCCCATTAAGATGCTTCTGGTCTCAGTGGGTTAGAAGAAATAAAGATACAGGTCGGGGTCAGATAGATGCATGAAGTGGGCCATTCTTTTTAGCCAGTCTTCCTGGGATGATGTTACAAAGAGAAGTTGTTCGAGCTGCTCACACATCTTACACTGTCACTAGAACTTGGAGTAAATTAGTTTTACAGAATATTTGAATTAAATCAGCCTTCTTTGATTCCACTTCCCTATTATTAGGACACACATTCCCTTCACATCCAAGCCGTTGTCAGTTCTCCACATCTGCACTTCCCTGTAAACCTGTCAGAATCCTTTCTAGGACTCATACAAGGCTACTCCTTCGAAATAGCATCTAAAATGGTTTTTATAAGATTTTCTATCTGAGTAAAAAGAAAGAACAAAAAAAGGGGGAATACCAGAGTAGTTCACTGAAGGTCAACGCAGAGTTAAATGTGATGAAGCAGCAATTTGGCGCCATCTAGTGGCCTTTTGTTTACAAAACCCTCTCTCTAACATTCATTCATTCATTCATTCCAATTCAGGGTCGCGGGGAAGCTGGAGCCTATCCCAGCCGGCTTTGGGCGACAGGCAGGACAGCTCGCCAGTCCATCGCAGGGCCACACAGAGAGACGAACAACCACACTCACGCTCACACTCACACTCACTCCTAGGGGCAATTTAGAGTAACCAATTAACCTAACATGCATGTCTTTGGGGTGGGAGGAAGCCGGAGTACCTGGAGAGAACCCATGCATACACGGGGAGAACATGCAAACTCCACACAGAAAGGCCACTGACCAAACCCCTCCCCAGCCAAGGGGACAATTCTGTTCATAGTTTAAAAAAATGTTTTTACTGTACACAGTTTTTGAGTTTCCATTAGTGTGTATTGTGTGTACTATTGCTCCCTGCACTCGTGCTAAGCCTCTTTTTACAGCTCACTCTCGCAATTATTTTGATCTATAAATGGGTTATATAATCTTTTAGCATTTCTTTTACGTCAACACCAGGCACAAACCTCATTCTGCAAACAAAAAGTCCCTTTTTTTCATACATTCATGCATCGCCTCCTTCTACCTTAGAGAAGTTTATTGACCTTCTTACAGTCTGTAATACATTTCATTATAAATGTCACACCTTATAAGGGATTAATGATTGATCTGATCCTATCTAGGATAATTTATTCATCCTTGGTGATGCAATGCAGTTTTTGTTATAATGTGAGCACCTGAGTCATGTTCATGAGTTGCCAAGTTTGTAAAGTAATAGTTTCTGTTTTCTAGAGAATAAACTTTGATTTTTTTTCACCATTTTGTTTTTTACTCCAGATAACTTATTCGTGCAGACAGTATATTGTTTAAGTATATAATAAAAAACCAGCCAAGGATTGAACCAGTGACCTTCTTGCTGTGAGGCCACAGTGCTAACCACTGTGCCACCGTGCAGCCCCCCCTCTCTCTAACATGTAATACAAAATAAAAACACCATCACTTGTCCAGCTCAGGGAGCTCATTTTTTCTATAAGAATAAATACTTTACCATGTTCTCAAATCTGTACTAATCATGATTTTCTATTAGAAATGTGTTGAGTGGATTTTTTTTCATGCAATATTCTCCTGCTTCACTTAATTTCTTATGGCTTTGTGTCCTTGGACTTTATTTCTAAGAAACAATTAGCTGTGTTCTCATTTGCTTTGGTCAACTGTGTCATTTTAAAGCGCTCTGTAAATAAAGTTGGATTGGTTTGTATTGCTTACTTAACCAGAAGACTTTAATGCCCACCCCAGTCTCAGGAACACTCCATCTGACTTTATCTATATATGCAATGAACAATACTTTTATAGTGCTTTGAAACTATGTCAACTCTAAAACCAGGATGATGGATAAACTGTGAATAAGACAATGATGTGGAATACTAATAAACCCATTTGTTATTCACAATGAAATATAGAAAATATGGAAAAGTGTTTAAAAACACATTTAACTAAAATATAAGCTCGTTTTTTAATTTGATGACAGCAGCACTTCTCAAAAAAATGAACTGGACCAATACAAGGCAGAAAAAGTAAGAAGAAACAGATGGAGAAACATGTTGTAACTATTTAGGTTAAGCAGCAACAGTCCATTAACATGTCAGGGTATAAGGAAAAACACTTTATAGATCCAGAATTTGACACAAGTAAAGATACTGAGCTTCAGTAACCTGTAAATAAAACTGCATGTTTATATTATAGACCTATTTCAGATCATTGTTACATCATGTAAAACTGCTTATCCTTTGAAAATTTTTATCACCTAAAACAAATATTGTTTTTCTTCAGATTATCTGGAGACAGCTCTTTACTGGGTTGAATTCTTCTGGTCTTCAGGCCGTCAGGCAGCACTGCATCCAAAACAGGCAGGTTTCTGCCATGTTAATACCTACATGGGCTGAGGATCACGTCCAGGAATCATGGGAGCACCGACCGTGAAAATACAACAAAGAAGATCCAGAACTGATGAGCAGCTAGAATCTCCCATTAGACAGAAATGGGACAGCATTCCTCTGCCAGGAGCTTCAGGTCTCCTCAGTTCCCAGATGTTTACAAGCTGTTGTTAAAAGAAGAGAGGATGCTACACAGAGGTAAAAATCACGCTGTTCCAACTTTTTTTAGACATGCTACTGCTACTAAATTCAAGATGAGTGAGTATTCATTAATAAATAGTTCAATGTCTCATTTTTAAGATTTAATGTTTTCTGTCATGTTGCGAATAAAATACTCATTTATGAGATTTTGGAATTTATTCTTTTTATATTTCCATTTTACAAAATGTCTCAACATTTTTGGATTTGCAAATTGTATTCACCAAATTTGACAGGTTTTTTTTGCAAAATAAATTAAGAAAAACACTCTTATTAGAAATAATCCTTTAACATCCACTGTTAAAAAATACCTCTAATGTAAATGGATGTGTTTAGACATTTAATAAGATAATAATGAAGATTTCTTTACGGAAAAATTCTTAAACGATAAAGAACTGCAAAACAGTGCATGTTTATGAGTTAGCACTATTTTATCTGAAGTCATTTGAATTCAGTCAATTTCACCTGTGTCCAGTGTCATATGACCTCAGCATGTATAATTCACCAAAACTATGAAGTGTACGATACAGAACTCCGGAGCAGAGAGTCATCCTGGATAGATGTCTTGACAGACGAAATGATGACCGTCAAGGAGAACACTACAAGTGAGTCGTCTCCTCAGAGAACCACGATGATCAAGCTGTAGGGATATTTGTGATAGGCTCAGTAAATAATTCAGTGTATCGCTGATTTGCAGTTGGCTGAAGACCTGTCCATTGTGTACCCTCAAAAGCAGCTTAGAGCCTATCCCAGCATCTCCAGCTGAGAGGGAGAGTACACCCCAGACAGGTCACCAGTCCATAAGTGGACCAGTTTTATATTTATTTAATTTTTAATTACTTTTCTTATTCATTATGAGTTTCACAATGAAGAAGGCTTTGCCTCTGCATGTTGTGTTGATGACTCTAAAAGAAATCATAATTTTTATTTTTAAAAAGTTGAAAAAATGATAAAATAATAGAATAAGATAATCAAAGAAATCAAAGAATTATTATTATTATCATCATCATCATCATTATATTATTATTATTATTATTATTATTATTATTATTATTATTATTATTATTATTATTATTATTATTATCAGGTTATATGCCAGAGGTGAGTACCTTTTCACTTTGTGTACATAGACAGAGATTTAAAAAAAAAAAAAAAGTCACACTCCTAGATACCAGCAGACACGCTGCTCTGAATGATGATTTTGCCCTGATTTAAATGTCCTCTGAAAAGTGAGGGCTTCATGAGAAGTTGAGCTTGCAGAAGTGACATCAGGTGTGGTGTTCCTGTTTTCATCCCTTAACAAAGCAACTGGACTTCAAGGGTCATTGCCCTGTATCTAAACCTGGCTTTAACCTGCACTTAACTGACTCAAAGGTCACTTTCATGAATAATAATTTCATCTTTTTTTTTTAAACTACTTTGTCCCTGCATCTTGTAAAAAGAAAAGAAGGAAAAAAAAGATAGGATTCATTGTAGCAGTGTTCTTGCATACATATAGAGCAGTGTTTCTCAACTCATGTTTTATAGACAACCCTACCTTAACACATATGACTGAAATAAAGGGCTCGATAACAGGCAGCAAAGAACTTGATGAGGAAGTTCAACAATCTGACTCGGGTGTTTTGGAGGAGGAACATGTCTAAAAAATGCAGGGCGGGCAGGGGGTCTGAGGACTGGATTTGAGAAACACTGATATAGAGTAACTTACAGATGCAATGCCAGCCTATATGACAAGGTCAGCAATTCGTAAATTTATCCAGTTGAGGTCACTGTTGTGAGTCTTATTCATTTCATGTCAGTTTCATCAGCAGCTGACCTCACTCTAACCCTTATAGATTCTGACGTCAGCGTGTTTTCTATTGCGTTGAAGCAGAGACAGAGGTGTACGAGGTTTCTTCTGCTGCAAAGACTCGGACAGCCTCCAGCCGAGGAAGCACTGCAGCAGACTCTCGCATCACATGCACATGCACTACATAGAGGCAGAGAAACTGGGGTGGGCGGGGCTACTGGTAAAAGGTGGGACCTTAGCGGTAACAAACGCCCCTTCTCATGCTTTCATATTCAATGAGCTGAGAGAGGCAGGCAGGCATCAACATGACAGCAAGAAGACGCAGTTCATTCATTTCCAGAGCAGCAGGCATGCGTCGCAGAGACAGTAGCATCTCTCCTGTTATTTGGACGGAGAGTTGGATTACTTTCCTCATCCTGCCGCCCAACTTTTCACGGCTGTAGCACCATGGAGCCGCTTTGGACGGATACCGGCGCTTCGGTACGACATGCAAATACGTACTCTGACGTCGGCGATCATGTGGCTTTTGGCGTAGATCCTCCTTGTGATCGCCAATTTTTTTTTCTTCCCTGTCGCCTGTTGTCTTCTCGGTTATTGGGTCGCCACGAGAGTGTTTAAAAAGCCCTTCAGTGTTTTCTTATTGGTTTGGCAGTCGCAGTGGGACTGTACTGCAGCACCTGAACGTCGCGTCTGAGCGGTGGGCAGGTAAGAAATCCGTAAAACTCTTCTTATGTTTTGTCACACGACTCGCCACGGTTACCCCCATTTTTTCTTTTTTTTTTAAAAAGTCTCAAGTTAAAGCTGCATGTAGTTTGTTTGTGCCTCTCGTGGCTCGCTCTTCCTCCTCCACGCCTCTGTATAAATATTTTAACTTGTCTAGCCGCATGAACTTTGCCTGCCCCTGCCGTTTACACCTGCGTGCTGACACAATGTGTCCGCCAACTTGTTAATTGGACGTTTTCACTCGCGCGTGCAAGTTTCACTTTGATCTTATGAGGCCGAGTCGACGGAAGACGGAGAGAATAAACATCGTGTCTACTTTTCCTCCTCCCCGTGTCGACATAACCAGCAAAACATGGCCGTCTTTGCCGACATGTTGTTACGTCGATGGCGAGAGGGGGAACATTTGGGGAGAGTGCTTTTTCTGCGCCCCTCGGTCACATCTCGGGCTGGCCGGTGGAAACGACCGATCACGTCGGCACCTCCGTCGGAGCAGCCGCTCTCATTCAGCTGCAGGGAGGCTTGAGAGCAACTTTCAGAGTCCGACGTTGTTTATAGACTTTGATTTGAGCGACTCTGCGATGTAGGCGTAACGTTACCTCTGGTGATGCCTCCTCCCCTCCGAAACCGCGGTTCTTACTGCATGCAGACTGCTGTAGCGTCGGTCCGTCCATTGCAGTGGGCCAGGGACTGCTGAAAAAGCCAGGCGTGGTTTTTCTGTTTCTTTTTATTTTTTATATTGTTTATATTACTATTATTATATGAAGAATATCAACTTTGGTCATAAACCTTGCGCCCCAAACTGTTTACAGCCTGTGTGGTCCTCCTCGGCAGTCAGGAGGGAAGTGTGTCCTTAATGTACCCGGTGACACACTTCACACAGCATAAGATAACACTTGTAAAGTTACTGAGGGGTGTTATATTCATGTTAAGACAATGCCTGTCGTGTGTTTACATTCATAGATTATAAACTTGCTTTTACACTATGAGTTATTTGTACTGGCTTATTTGTTCTCGCATTTTCTATCATAACAAACAGCACTGGTAGGGTTATTATGAGTGTGTGTCAGCATTTCTTCTGACTCACTTAAGACTCACTGAACTTCCAGTAAGAAGGGCATTTACTCTCCCGAAACCCAACGATTTGTTTGATTTTCTTTGTTAATTCATTTGTTAATGTATTTATTTATTAATTTGAGAAACGTGTGGGCCGTCAGCTTGGATTAATTTCCACAGCAGCACATAAATAATTATTCCAATGACTCATGTTGTGAAGAATACAAATTAAAAATGTGAAGAAGCAGCCAGATCTCAGGTTGGTAGCGAAGCTTATTTGTTAAATAGGTGGTGGTAGTGCTGGTTTATCTGTCGTGTGCTGGCTTTTAGTTATTGTAGTCAGAGAATTTAATTTTCAGATATGTTCTTGATGCTGTCACCGAGTGATCGATTTAAAGTTTGTAGTTTTCACATCTTTAATCCAGTCATCGTCTTCATCTTGGGAAATATGTTTTATTAGACTGTTCTCAATCTTAAGGTGATTTGTTATTCTGTATTTCTACATTTTATGATAGTCATCACCCCCCCCTTATCTTGTTCCACCCCACTGATAGAGGGAAAAAAAGAACAAAACAGAAAAGATGTAAAGTGATTTTGATCACAGTGCAGTTAACCCTCCTTTCAGCCCCCTACCCGTAATTCCTCTGGGTATAAACTTGGCTCCGCTCACCAAGGCCTGAACTCTTGCTCTTTCCATGTGAAGAGAAATTTGGCTGATGTTTGTTCTTCACATGGTTTCCACTTCTGATCTGCCAAATCACAGATGATGTTATGCAATTTGGGCTGACAGAGGGATCGCTTTTATTGGTGGCTGAGCCATCAAAGCATGTACCTGCTTCTGTTGATGAAAAGCACATCATCGCATTATAAATCGCACACAGACCGAGTTGCCAAGATTTTTCTTTCCTTTTATTTATTTATTTTTTCATGTGCCTTGCTAACGTTTAACATGTGCGTCTACAAACAAGTTTTGCATAACACATATCGACTCTAGAGAAGAATATCTTTAAAAATATGTTTGTGTCCAGATTACTGTTTTTACTGCTTGGTTTGAGCTGCTTTAACTCATTAACTATATTTTATTTTATTCAGCCTGTTATGTGAGTGTTGCTTTAGAAATTAGATTAATACATGGACGTGAGAAACCGTATTTGAGTGAATATCATAGCATGTATCAAGAACAAATGATATTTAAAATGATTGGGTTATTGACAGTAATGTTGACAATTGTTGTTTCTAACATAGTCGATAAATCATCTCTTGTTTAAGTGTCAATTTCCCCCATTTTTGCCTAACCATGCAGTTTTTCTTGGCGTAGTGTGCCCTCTCAGAATGTCACCGTCGAAACACCCGCTGTGAAGTGATCTGCTCTGTTTGTACCTACAGGCATTATTTCGTTTATTGTAGTCAGATGGTGGAAAATGAACAAGACTCAGTCTGTCACATTTATTTAGATCTTAGAGCATCAAGAGTTGGTGGCATAATCTTAACAGAGAAACTGGAGGAAAACAAACACATAGATTGTTGTGTTTAGACAGATTTGTTCAGAGTCCAAATGCAAGCTGTTAAATAAAAACCAGAGTAATTTTACAGTATTTTGCATCCCATGTTTTGAAAAAGAAAAATCCCATGATGATCTCTAGATGAGTATTATATCGTTGGTGTCATCAGACTAGTAATTAGATACCAAGTGACATCTGTCACTCAGTCAGTAAGCAGAAAGTATCAAGGCTACTTTCTACAGTGTGGAAATCTACACTGATCCTATTGACAATAGGATGAAGAGTTTAGTGAATGTTAAATTGTTCTTCCAGTTAGCAACATTTTCCCATTTGTACTCTTTAATAATCTGTGCTGTCAGTAGTCAGGATTATTGTTCTGCAGGTTATAGATGCTTTCCTGCTCCAACACACCTGAACAGCCTGTCAGGTTCTGCACAACGAGCCGTTCATTTGAGTACAGCTGAGTTTCACTTTATGCTGCAGCATCACGCGCCAGCACCTGGATGTCAACACACGGCCACATGCACCATGACTGATTCATCATCAAAGACGCCCATGAGGACAATATCAGACGAAGAGTGGAAAAGAAAGAGAGAGGGATAGAACAAGAGTCAACATTGGACTGGTAGCTCAGTGCACTGGTAGGATGCAAGATCTAGGCTAAGTGGAGCCTATCACAGTGGCTACTAGACGAGAGGCAGAGAAGACCCTAAATAGGCCATCAGTCCATCACAGGGCTGATTAATACATTTCATATCAACATCAGCACTCCTGTGTGTTTGTTGCTGCTGCAGGTTAGTAAACTTGTAAAACTTACCAGTGAGCATCACACTGTATTGAGTTTTTGGGTCATCATCTCTGGATTTTATAGGAAATTTTTAAATGTAATGGCTTTTTTTTTTTTTTTTAAACAGTGTCATGCATTTACAACGTAAAGTGAATCATTCAGCTGATAAGCCCCTAAATGAGTTGGTTTTTATTCAAACCTACATGTCAGCTTTCACAAGGAGCTCCTGACAGTTTGGTCTGATCACATGGGACCCGGATATGTCTCCCTCCACGTCTTTAGGAAGAACACCAGTTTTTTCATTTTTTGTTTTCATGTTTCATGTTTTTGTCTTTTTTTATGTTTAGCTTATTATAATCTCCTTGTTCAGACACAAGGAAACCATAAATACAAATTCAACCAGCTGTTTGTTCCGCGTGTTTGAGATCAAACTGTGAATTAGATCACACGAGAGCAACCAGATTGAGGCGGATTGTTCCACAAACTGTCAGCATATGTGATTGGTTGACAGTCAGCACGATGCAGCATCAATGGCTCAAATACAGAAAAATAAATCCATGTGTCTGTCAGATTCTCCACATGCCTGTTAATGAGGAAAATGCCTTTCTTTGATATTTAGAGTCGGTCATTCTGTTTATATTGGTTTCCAGTTTGAGCGAATAGTAACTCCCATATAATTGGCAGCTGCTCAGTAGTTCGGCTCCAGATATATTTATTTTTCCATTATAATTATAAATAGCTCTGCAGTGGTTCTGCTGATAAAAAGTGACGGCTTCACAGCCAACAGTTAGTTTTACAGTTTGATAATACACATAATGATCATCTAAAACCTAAATAATGATGCTTATGAGGATGATAATAATTAGATGTACATTTAATTATGTTTTATTTCTAACTTTGATCCAGCTTTTCCTGACTGCACATCATTTCTCCACATCCAGCCCTGAACTGCATAATGGCCGTCCATTCTCTTGGTGAAACAGTGAAGTGAGTCATCATGGGTTGGAGGATGGAGGTTGTTGTCATCACGGCCTGTCTTGTTCAGCTGGGCTCTGTGATGACATCACCAACGTCCATCTACACAACGCTTTGTTCCACTGTTTCTGGATACTTCTCTGCTGAGCCTCCGCTGGCTTCTCAGACGTGTTGTTAGGTGACCAAGGCAACCGCATAGATGAGCTCATCACCTGTAGGAAGGGCTCAGCAGGAGAGCGTGATGGAGGAAACTGTAGAAGAAGCGGAGAGGAGTTCACAGAAAGCTGGACAGAGGAGGGAGCTGTGATTGAGAGAAGGTGTTATAGCTAAGAGAGAACGGTGAGGAAGCATTCAAGTGGCTCATCCTAGGAGCGATGAAGTTGGAAAGGTAGAGGTGAAAATATGAAGGCTCCTTATGTGCGTTAACCTGTTAAAGCACTTCTCCTTGCTGGTGTCAATTTTCAGCCTAAATGACTTTGATCTGCTGTTTCTTTCCTGGAAAACCTCCATCAGAGCAGCAACATTTCCAGGGAAAAACACAGAGAAGGTGACAGCGTTCTTGCGTATAATGACCTTGGGAGTTCTCACATCTAATCCTCGTCTCTTACGGTGAACTTAAAGTTGTGCTTCAGCTGCTTTACATCAAGACCTTATTGGATTAAAAAAAAAAAAATCCCAGATAACAAGAATGATCTAAAAGTACATATGTGGAACCTAACATCTTGGAAATTCTAACTGGAGTAAAGGTGAGACCAAGAAGGTGACAAAGAAAAGAAAGGAGACACTACAGTCAGAATGTCTGAGCGGTGTGGAAGAGAAACAGGAGACGACCGAGCATAGGTGTGTTTTGTGGATGCGAAGTTGCTCACACAGGCGCTACTTTGGTTTCTGTACAAAGTCACTTCATCAGCAGTGGATCACTGTATTTTATTAAAGACCTCACTGCTTCATTGCTGCATTGATTATTATTTAAGTGTATGGGTGCAAGCAATTTGCACAGCAGTGTGCTTCTGCATGCGTAAGCACGTGTTAAACTACCCAGTGTGCATCATCCAGTGAGCCAGAGGTCTCGTTTCTCACAGCCGCCGCAGTGTTATCCAACTTCTGCTGCTTGCTAAACTAAATGCTGAGCTTCACAGTCAATTTATGAAAGTTGAAGGTAGTTTCATGCACTCAGGGCGTGCGTACTTCATGTAGGCCACTCATGCCTGAGCACGCATTTAGGCTAGCTACCATAGTCCCATCCCTCTGTGTCCTCTGAATTTTAATTTTGGGGGTTGGGGGAAGGAGGGAGGAGGAAGGAGAGCTTTCTACAAGGCCCTCTGCACTGCACCGTGTCAGCCAGTGGTAGAGCTCAGTCTCATCCCTCCTGCCAGCCTGAGACCAATGAGGGAAATGTTGGAGACGATTCACAAGCCACACCCACTGCAGGGAAGGCAAAGATTGACAGGTGGGAAATCCAGCCGCATTGGACGAGGGCAGAGACACGTGGAAAACACAAAGTGCTCTCCAGGTTCTAGTCGATGGACTCTCCTCCAGACAATACACATCTATAACATCGCATTTGCAATACAGTCTGATAATTACCAGATTAGTGTCCAAACCAACAACTGTGGTTTGGAAAAACACTTATTTGCGGGTTTCCAGTAAGGCATAGTATCGTCTTTTCCCTTGTCCACATGCTGAAACTTAAATATCACATTTCCAAATTCAACATACCAAAGCATTTCGAGTAGTTTTAATTCTTAAAAATGGTACCGCTCCGAGAGGAACAGTGCTTTCAATATGGCTGATTGGCTTTGTACAAAGCTGCCGGGAAGAATGAATAAGAAGAATGTGGGGCTTGAGGAGGAGTGGTCCTTTTGGACAAGGGTGGGATGGAAATGCCTTCACAAAACCAAGTGGAGAGAGGGCCTTTCTAAAGGAAACCAAATGAATGTGTCCAAGAAGAATAATCCAGTATTTCTTTGCTGAGGCTGAACTCTGTATGCCCGACATCAGATTTTTAGTCCTGTATCAAATAATATGGCGACATTAAAGGAGGGGCTGCAGCAACAAGACTATCTGAGACGGCTTGGTGTTGCACAACATGGGTATCAGATCCTTGCGTAATGTAGGCAACATTGTGGAGCTGCAGTGCTCACAGCTTGGTGATTGTTTAGGAAATCCTCAGTGCTTTTTATAAGTGGTGTTAAT
The DNA here is from genome assembly GCF_933228915.1 of Telmatherina bonti. NCBI lineage: Eukaryota > Metazoa > Chordata > Actinopteri > Atheriniformes > Telmatherinidae > Telmatherina > Telmatherina bonti. Next base: position 29,667,576 of record NC_136623.1, on the reverse strand, counting down.
ATATGTTGATGTATCCTGGCTTATGTATTAAAGTAGGGTTCAGTCTTGTTTGTTCCTGATTCATATAACCTCAAGTATCTGTCAGCCATGTTTCTGAAGAAAAGCAAAAGTTGACGGGGATTTCAAACATCACTGACGTCGTGACGCTGACAGACCTCTGCAGGGTTTCTGCTCCTGAGTGGAAACACACGCTCGCACACGCTTTTTGTTGGTTACAGTATTACCATAGTAACACAACCATCAGCCACAGAGTGGGTGACACTTGGATATTTTTATAGCTCGCCCTTTGTGTGTATGGCGGTACAGCAAGGAGATGGGTATGGCAGTGGAAGAAGTGTGTGTTCAGTGTTGTGCAAACTGAATGAAATGGAAGAAAACTTGAGTGTCGATCAAAAGCAGTGGTGTCTGTTTCCAGTAAACTGTATACAGGCCAACTGAATATGGCCACAGCCGTGGTGATCAGGCTTGTTTTCCAACGCAAATCATTAAAGGTTTGGTAACTTGTCGAAAAAAAAGCTGATTTTGATTTGACCTCAAGAAATTCTCAGACCTCTTACTGTCATGTTGATTAAATAAACAACCTACCCATTTGTTTAGGTCACTTCACTGCTGCCAGAAGAGCTCTTAGTAGTGGTTCTATAAGTGTATGAGGTGTCCTGCATCACGGTGCAGTTGCAGGTCCTGTAAGGTTTGATGCCAAATCGATAGCTGAGGCTCAGACTCTGCTTCATGCCTTGAGCTAGCAGCACTAATGCCGTGTCTGAAACTATGTTTGTATCTGTGGCATGAGCAGTAAGTAACACAAGCTAGGACTCAGTGTTCCCAAGCAGATTGCTGTATTGTGAGCAAAAAAAAACACTTTCATCTTAGTTTGATCAACAACTTTAGACAGTTTCTTCCCATCTGTCGTGCTCTCAGCTCCTGCGAACTTCACTCTTCTTCAGTGCAGACAGATTTGCAGTCATGAGTCGAATGCTGATTGGCTGAAAGTTAGTATGGGACGTGACTCTGGTCAGCATCTTATTCATAACAAAGAGGACAAAGTATTCAGAAGGAGAAATATCAAAGAAAAACTGGTGAAAAGCAAAGACGGCAGTTAAACTGGACAGTGTTTGCTATATAACACTTAGTTTCAGCCTGTCAAAAAGCAGATTTTTATACTGTTTTTTTTTGTTTGTTTGGTTTTTTTTTTGTAGCAGAGCAAAACTAAAGCACCAACAATGATGCTGAAACAGCCAAGAGAAAACCCACAGCTCAGACTGTTGCACATTTTTGTCACAAAGTGGCAGCAGGAGGCTAAAACATGCACTGTAAATGTATCTGTTGGAGCTGTGAGAGGCAGAACAGAGCTATGTATAAATGTGTAGGCCTGTAGAGTCTGAGATGTAGCTCTTGCGTGGTATTTTTCAAACCTATAAATGGCCTAACAGCCCTTCTCATATAGATGGACGGCAACATTTGCTTCTTTAAGATTATTGCGGATGTCTTTCCTTGGCATTGTGTTAACACACACCTAAATGGTTCTCACAAATAAACTGCTTTTATGTCTAATGAAGTTGGTCACACTTGCTGATTAGTAAGTCAATCACTTATAAATGTCAGCACCTTGCTGCTACTCAGCCTGTCATTCATGTGGAAGTAGTAAGGTTTTACTTATGCCTTAATGGACTGCCTCTGCCTTTTTTTATTTGCTTTTTTAGTGTCAAGTAAATGATGACAATTAGAATATATTGTATCTTCCTTAATCTCTGGTTATTTTTACCTTAATTTAACACCTAGTGAGGCATTGTATCTGATAATTTAAGAGCTTTCTTTTGCCCCTGACATTAAATATAAAGCAACGTGGTTTAAGTTTCTGTGGTTACAAAACGCTCATTTTCATCACCGATGTACATGTAGTTCTCTAACCAGGCCAGAAAAAGTAGCTTTGCTCTGTTGCTATGCAGAACATGCCAAGCACTCAAGCACAGTGCAGCACTTTGCTTTGCTCCAGAGGAGCAGCATGATGAGATTTAAATTAATTCTGCGACAGTCCAAAATTCTGCCTCCATCATTTCCCTCCTGCTGGGACACGTTGCATTAGTGGTGGTGCTTCTCCTCACCCGCACAAGTCCGACACACGCATTGTTCTCCACACTGCAATGGCTGACTTGTGGTTCAAGCCGTCAGAAGGGATAAAGCAGTGGAAACAAGAAGACTGAAATGGAGGAACACGCCTCATATAGCAAAGCCAGCTAAAAAAAAATATATATATATATAAAAAAAAAAAGGGTGTACACTCAATCTGTGTAGTTAAGTTTTTCTTTTTAAAGATGTTGTTTGCTCTAGTAAAAGCAAAGACATGTCATGGTAAGGGTCAGCGTTGATGAAGCTTGGGTTGTGCCGTTTTCTCGCTTGTGGCTTATTATTTTCGAGCTGCAGTGTGACCGACTGCATTGTACTTCATGCATGGCTTCAAGTGGCGGGAGCCGGAGAGGTTGCCATTCATATGCCTTTGTGTTTGTGACCGCATGCTTGTTAAATCTGGCATTCAGTTTGTTGTGTCACTACAGTAATTTCTCCTGCCTTATTCTGTCTCCATCAACTACATTGGACCCAACTAACGCCACCAATTTGCTCAGTGTGGTCTTGGTGACTTGGCCTTGAAAGATGCTCTGTACTCCAGATCAGTCTGCCGGTAATTTTTATTTTTCCTTGGAAACCTTAACTAATCTAACCAGGTGCCATGGGTAATGACAGGTTGTAATGAATGTTTTCCTATTAGAATATGTTCTATAAAAAGACCCAGCTGTAGGGAAATCTGAGACCCTCGTATGACCTGCTACACTATGCGAATTAGGAGCTGAAATGAGCGCGTTTGTATCTGGCTCATCTATGTCCTTTGCTTTTGACTACTATTTGGATACATGTCCTTCCTATAGCCTTATTATGTTTCTGACATATCAGATCATCGGTCTGTCTTCACATATTAGATCGACTCAGTGGAACGCAGCATTCGTATTGATCGCGGCTGCTCTCTCCAATATGGCCAGTGTATAGCTTAAACATATTACTGTCAGGTCTGATAAATGTATTCACAGCCTTTTGTAGCAGAACACGATTTTCTTTCAGAAGCATGGTTCTGCTATTACAATGCACCAGTCAGCCAGCCAAACAACAGGAAAGCACAGACTGACAGACGGCCAAGCAAGAGGCTGCCAGGCTGAGTATTCATACAAGTTTAATGAGCATCCAGACAGTAGGGAGTTTGTGGCTCCTGCACAGAGCTCGCTCTGCACACACCGTCTGATGAGGTTAGACACTCTAATGGAACAGGTGGGAGTCTGACAGTTCGACCTGGGTCATGAGCAGAGCTCAAGTTTGAGTCTGCAATTAATTAAAATTTTTGTTTATCAGGAGAAAGTGGATGTTTTTGTGGAAAGCTCAGGCAGCTGAAATGCTTATAGTCAAATACTTACACAGCTCAGACCCAAAGGATTTCTCCTTTCAAGGACGTGTGACGATCGCGATTTTAATCCGTGTGCCTGGAAGCCTCTTTACAAACTTATTTGGAAGTTTTTATTAACTTTTTTTTTAAATATATGAATTTATACTGCATCCTTATAATTATTAATTGCATGTATCATCTGCATGATAAAATTCAGTCCGTTGTCATTGAGATGCTTAAAAATAGGGGTGGGAAAATTTAATTTTAAAATTGATTTTTTTTTTTTTTTTTTTTTTTAACATTTTTTTAAAATCTTTTTTCTTTTCTTTTTTTTCAAATAAATAAAAATAATCCATTATAAAATTTTTGTCATTTTTATTGCTTTTATTGATGTTTTTACTTGTCTTCCTGGGCATTGTAGAATCAGAATGATGGTCTTGCTACTATTACGTATTTTTCCTCATTGTAATCAAGAATAATAACAAGCAAAAGAAAGTTTTGTACATCTTATTTGTTTTTAATCTACAAAAATCAGCAATATTGAAGAGTTGTAAGAATCTCAATTTAAATCACATCTCCACCCAAACAATCGGAATCGAATTGGGACAAAATCGTATTGTCACATCCCTACTTAAAACATGACATGTTGTGTGAAGTTTATTAATTGGTTCAGTGACCCCTCAGGCCCTTTTTTTTGTCCTTTTACTATGCAAACCAGCATCTGATGTCATCCTCTGAGGAAAACCTTTAGGAGCTACTATACCATCACATTTATACCATGTGTGCTCCGATGTTTAAAATCTATTCAGGATCCAAAAGTAAAATTCTCCTTGGTGCAGTGGCACCACGAGGATTTCCCACTCTACCAAAACACTCACCCAGTCAGTATTTCAGCACTGTATTTATTTATTTTGTTTATTTCATGCACTTTAAATTCCTGGGGGGTTTTTTTTCCTCTAAAAGACATCAAGCACATGGAATCCCACATACAGGCAGGTTAGGTCTATCCACAGCCTCTGCCAGTGTCATGGATGTAGCTGCCACTTTACTACAGCTCTACGTCCACTGTTGCTATAGCGACACCATGGTAATGAGGCTGCATTCTAATGATGCCTCAGTGGGTTGTTTGAGGAGTTGGGATACCTCGGGACGATGAGTCGGCTAATGGATGACGGCATTCACGCCTATGAGGCTTCAGTGATGTTGGATACATGTAGCAGCTGTTGAGATCCAGATGTGACACTTGGATATGTGAACAACTTGACTTAGTTGGCTGAAGTTCTTCTGCTCGTGTTTACTGACATATTAAGCCACTGATGTGTGCATTGGATTTTAATTTAGACGAGGACTAGTCCTCTGTGCTTACTTGGTTTTATAGAACCTCATTATGTCCTGACAGAAGAGCAGCACTGCTGCATGGACTCATTTGATTAGTACTCATGTGAATATGAGTGTAAAGCTTCTGCATGAGGCCTCCAGAATATCAATGGACTTTTTCAGTCAGATAAGCCTGGTCTCTTCGCCTCCTCTCATTAGCCTTCAATATTAACTGAGAAAAGTTTCCTCATCTCACTCTTCCTAGGGTTTTTTTTTCTCAGTCTTCTTTTTTTGTTCCCTCTTGATGAGCTGTCGGTTCCTGCTAACCTAATAAAGCAGCTCTTGGCTTTTAAAGACATGTGTCTGGAGCTGATTTCTCTCTAGTTTGTCTTTCTGTTCACACTTTGCAAGAGAGTCTGACAAATGATTAGTCAATATTTCACAGAACAACTTGTCTTACTGACTTGTTAAATGCATACATTTGCATATCGGCTATATTACCAAACCATGTTACGAGTCTGTGTTGGTAGGTCTGCAGACTATATGAAATTAACTTAGCAATTTTTTTTTTTTTTAAACACTAAATAACAGAAATATTTATTTTTTCAAGCAGAAACAGTAAATTTCTGATGTGATAAATGTGATTGATATAAGAAAGCCTTTAGTTTTATTTTTAACGCCCTCTTCCAGCAAAACAGTCGTTAATCTGTCAGTGATTTTCTTGTGTATATAGTATTTCCTACAAAGCATGTTAGTTTATTCTTGTTTTTCTGTCTTTAGAACACCCAAAGACTGCCTGCTGTGTTCGTAGCGGTTGTCAAACACCATTTTCTTTCATTTTAAGCCATTTTTGGTTGCTGGCCAGCAGCTGGCTCTGCCATTTTGAGGTTGTTGCTTGGTGCAAATGAAGCTGCAGCATTGTTGGGTTGTTTAAAACATTAGAACTGAACCTTTGTAGTGATTGCTGTGATATGTAATACCTCTCAAAGGCACTTAAAAGAACATATTAATATATATATATTTTTATATATACGCAACATTTAAAATTGAAAAACTGACTAGATTTAAATATGCGTGGATATTTATTATTTTTGCAATAGAATGCATTGAACATGTACACTAAGAGGAAAAAAAACATCCATTAATAATAATGAATAAGTATTAATATTAGACTTAGTCCTCTCTCTTTGTCTCCCATCCAGGAATTGTCCAGCAATGAAGTTCCAGGAGGCAAGCCAGCGCTGGAGCTGACACTGTCAGCGAATGCAGCCTACACTACACAACAACCAGACCCTCATCTCCCACTGCTTTCTTTTCTCTCTCATCACTAATCTTATCAGAGCTGTTCCAACCTTGCGGCTGCTGAGTCCAATCCCAGAAATTCTCCAGAGCTTTCTAAAACACCCCTAAAAGCCTGGACGTGTATCTGCGGTCAGTATTCCTGGCGGTTTTTCAGCACATCACACCATCTTATCTCTGTAGTCCTGCATCGCGGGACTTTCAGCCACAGCAAGAGCCTCCTTTACTACATCCCCGCCCAAGGACAAGCACGTAGCAAGGGTTGCTGTCCACTAGAATCTACTATCATCATGTCCAGTCGACGTAAGGCCTCCACTCCCTGTATGATCCGACCAGAGCAGACCATGGTGGAGTTGGATGGTGACACAGAAGAATTAGAAAACATGGAGGTACTGTTAATGTTGTTTTTTTTTAACGGTCAGGCATGGTCGTTCCTGGATTGACGGTTCCATCCTGTAACTCAAAAGTGACTGATTTGTGAGAACTTTTCTTTGTAATGCAGAAAGTTTGGGGCCTAAATTTGACTTAAAATGCTTTTTCAATAATTTGAAAACTCAATATCTAATGACTTGTACCTTTTGTCTTGTTGCCATCTGTCAGACAACAACGGAAGACCCTATTCAGGGGGGAACCATGAATGCAGAGCTCTCTACTCAAGCAGAGCCATCCATGGACTTGGATCTAACAAGGAAGATCTCTGAACCCCCCACTGCCCCCGATAAACCAGCAACTGAGCCACCAGACCCTTCCAAACCACAACGTAGACAGCAGGGAGGCTATGAGTGCAAATACTGCCCTTTCTCCACGCAGAATCTCAACACTTTCAAAGAGCATGTGGACGCCAACCATCCAAATGTCATCCTCAACCCCCTATACCTGTGCGCCGTCTGTAACTTCAACACAAAAAAGTTTGACACCCTGACAGAACACAATGAGCGATGTCACCCTGGCGAGACCAACTTCAAGTTCAAACGCATCAAAATGAACAATCAGACAATCCTAGAACAGACTATTGAAGGCTGCAGCAGCAATGCGGTTATTTATAACACGTCAGGTGCCGTTACTGGCAAAAATGACGAACTGGGAGCTGTGCCTCTGAGCAAAGCCACGGCCGTCAAAGTGAGTAAACCAAAAATAATGTCAACAGATAACAAACGGACAGAATCTCAGCTGGGTAAACTGGCCCCTGATCTCGCCAAGCAACCAATCACAGCGGTCAATGTGAACGGGACTGTCATCATCCCAGAGTCGACTCTCCTCAAAGCAGACAGCCTTTCTCATATCATGCCTTCCTTACAGCAGCCTCTAAACTATACCCAGGTAGGATGCACTGGAGGAAGAAGTCTTCTTTTATGTATTGTTCCTGTTAAATTAAAGATGAAGATTTTCTTTTTAAAAATGCTTTTAGACTAGAATTAGATGAGATGATTACACTGCTGCTATGTTTTAACAGAGTGAAAAAGTTCTAGTTCTCATTTTTAGTTCTAGGCTTTAAATAAATGCCCATGTTAAAGGAACGTGTGGCCTTTACTGGGTCTTAAGAAGGGGTCTAAAAAAGATTAGATGTAAAATATATCACATTTTACCTTGAGCCATTATATAAGACAAAAGAAAAATCATGATTTGGTAGCTTGTTAAATTGCCTACAAGCTACTTTTTTTGGGATGTTTTTTGGCATGTTGTCAGTCTCTCGTGGAAGAATTTTGGCTTGCGCTGCTTCTCATTGTTTCTTCAGTTCATTGAGACTTGACACTTCTGTAAGCTGTATCTCTCTAAAAGTCCCACCACAGCACTTTAATCAGGTTAAGAGCTGGATTTTAACTTGGACATTGCAACACAATGAATCTTTTCTCTATCAGTCATTCTGTTATAGATCTGCTGCTGTTTGGAGTTTTTGTCCTGTTGCATGATCCAGACTGGACCGAGCTTTACTAGTCAGACAGACAGCTTCACATATGACCCTAGGATGTGTTGGTACACGGAGGGGTTAATGGTTGATTCAGTTACTGCAAGGTGTCGAGATACTGGGGCTGCAAAACAAGCCCGCATCATCATCCCTCCTCCACTGTGCTCAACAGCTACTATGAGCTGCATTTCTGTCCAAACATTTCCACTTCAGTCTTGTCAGTCCAGACGACATTGTTTCAGAAGTATTGTGATTTGTTCAACTTTGCTATCATAAGCTTTCTTGCCTTGCTTTATTTTTGTTTTAAACAAGCCGTACTTGTTCATTCATATATTTATTTATCCGCTGATGTCACTTGTTTTCTCTGAGCGTTACATGATCTGAAAACCTGCTCTTATTAGACTGGTTAAGATACTGGTAACTGTCTTGACTGTTTTACACGTGAACTCTAAGATAATGGACTCAAAATAGTGTGGAAATGGCCTTATTACCCTTTTCACATAGATGACAGCATTGTTTGCTTCT